>NC_091197.1:20000003-20037503 GCF_040958095.1 Procambarus clarkii | reverse complement strand
CATAGGTCAGGCTGCGAGCAGCCGCGTCCAACAGCCTGGTTGATCAGTCCAGCAACCAGGAGGCCTGGTCGACGACCGGGCCGCGGGGACGCTAAGCCCCGGAAGCACCTCAAGGAGGTATCTCATGTAAGTCCATTGACCTGATGCCGCTAATATTCTCATGTTCCTGCTTGATGTGCTCCTTGTCTCTACTTTATAACAGTGTTCCTGCTTGATGTGCTCCTTGCCTCTACTTTATCACAGTGTTCCTGCTTGATGTGCTCCTTGTCTCTACTTTATCACAGTGTTCCTGCTTGATGTGCTCCTTGCCTCTACTTTATCACAGTGTTCCTGCTTCATGTGCTCCTTGTCTCTACTTTATCACAGTGTTCCTGCTTGATGTGCTCCTTGTCTCTATCACAGTGTTCCTGCTTGATGTGCTCCTTGTCTCTACTTTATCACAGTGTTCCTGCTTGATGTGCTCCTTGCCTCTACTTTATAACAGTGTTCCTGCTTCATGTGCTCCTTGTCTCTACTTTATCACAGTGTTCCTGCTTCATGTGCTCCTTGTCTCTACTTTATCACAGTGTTCCTGCTTGATGTGCTCCTTGTCTCTATCACAGTGTTCCTGCTTCATGTGCTCCTTGTCTCTACTTTATCACAGTGTTCCTGCTTCATGTGCTCCTTGTCTCTACTTTATCACAGTGTTCCTGCTTGATGTGCTCCTTGTCTCTATCACAGTGTTCCTGCTTCATGTGCTCCTTGTCTCTACTTTATCACAGTGTTCCTGCTTCATGTGCTCCTTGTCTCTACTTTATCACAGTGTTCCTGCTTCATGTGCTCCTTGTCTCTATCACAGTGTTCCTGCTTCATGTGCTCCTTGTCTCTACTTTATCACAGTGTTCCTGCTTCATGTGCTCCTTGTCTCTACTTTATCACAGTGTTCCTGCTTGATGTGCTCCTTGTCTCTATCACAGTGTTCCTGCTTCATGTTCTCCTTGTCTCTACTTTATCACAGTGTTCCTGCTTGATGTGCTCCTTGTCTCTACTTTATCACAGTGTTCCTGCTTCATGTGCTCCTTGTCTCTACTTTATCACAGTGTTCCTGCTTCATGTGCTCCTTGTCTCTACTTTATCACAGTGTTCCTGCTTCATGTGCTCCTTGTCTCTATCACAGTGTTCCTGCTTCATGTGCTCCTTGTCTCTATCACAGTGTTCCTGCTTCATGTGCTCCTTGCCCCTACTATATCAAAGTGTTCCTGCTTGATGTGCTCCTTGCCCCTACTATACCAAAGTGTTCAAGTTGACATGTTGGGATATCATCAGAGAGGAAATCTTTTCTTTTAATATACAAATTAGAAAATGACAATTGATAACTTGAATGCAAAAGTAGCGTAATTAGCCCAGATTTCTCAACAGATAGGAATCATATACAAAAAATCTAACTGGGCTCATCTAATTTCAAAGACTTCACACGATACAAAAGAGCTTGGACGTGCTTCACTCTATACGAACGTTAAAATAAATGAAACAGTTTGTCTATATAGATTTCTCAATCTCTAATTTCGTTAATCTCTTTTATTGTAATGAAATAAATGTTTATTTATTACATGTCATTATTTTTAATAAAATAGAAATGTCATTCTTTTTAATAAAATAGAAATGTCATTCTTTTTAATAATTCACTAAATAACATTTTCTTTTTCAACATATTAATTGATATTGTCTTGATATTTTGGACTTAACACTCTGGAGGGCGACGCTGGAGGGAGTAGTCTTATGGTACACCTCCAACCCTCTCTGGTCGCTGGCACCGTGTTGGTCCACAGTGTGGTACTGGGTGTTGGTCCACAGTGTGGTACTGGGTGTTGGTCCACAGTGTGGTACTGGGTGTTGGTCCACAGTGTGGTACTGGGTGTTGGTCCACAGTGTGGTACTGGGTGTTGGTCCACAGTGTGGTACTGGGTGTTGGTCCACAGTGTGGTACTGGGTGTTGGTCCACAGTGTGGTACTGGGTGTTGGTCCACAGTGTGGTACTGGGAGTTGGTCCACAGTGTGGTACTGGGTGTTGGTCCACAGTGTGGTACTGGGTGTTGGTCCACAGTGTGGTACTGGGTGTTGGTCCACAGTGTGGTACTGGGTGTTGGTCCACAGTGTGGTACTGGGTGTTGGTCCACAGTGTGGTACTGGGTGTTGGTCCACAGTGTGGTACTGGGTGTTGGTCCACAGTGTGGTACTGGGAGTTGGTCCACAGTGTGGTACTGGGTGTTGGTCCACAGTGTGGTACTGGGTGTTGGTCCACAGTGTGGTACTGGGTGTTGGTCCACAGTGTGGTACTGGGTGTTGGTCCACAGTGTGGTACTGGGTGTTGGTCAACAGTGTGGTACTGGGTGTTCTTAACACTAAATACTTTTCCACCTGCTGGCAACACAAGGGATCAGTCAAACTGTTAGTAGTGAATGCTTATGTATGCAGAGTTGAGGCAAGCAGCAGTCTATCATTAGTAGTGACTCCAATGAGCGCTCCTCTGATGCTTCGCTGCTTCTAGACATTTTGACATCAACCAGCAGCTCTGAAATGTTCCCGGATATCTGGGCATCAATGCACGTCAATGCACGTCAGTGCACGTCAATGCACCCGGGTGTCTTACAAATGTTCCGGGTGTCTTGCAAATGTTCCGGGTGTTGTACAAATGTTCCGGGTGTTGTACAAATGTTCCGGGTGTTGTACAAATGTTCCGGGTGTTGTACAAATGTTCCGGGTGTTGTACAAATGTTCCGGGTGTCTTGCAAATGTTCCGGGTGTTGTACAAATGTTCCGGGTGTTGTACAAATGTTCCGGGTGTTGTACAAATGTTCCGGGTGTTGTACAAATGTTCCGGGTGTCTTGCAAATGTTCCGGGTGTCTTAGAAATGTTGCGGGTGTTGTACAAATGTTCCGGGTGTTGTATAAATGTTCCGGGTGTTGTACAAATGTTCCGGGTGTTGTACAAATGTTCCGGGTGTTGTATAAATGTTCCGGGTGTCTTAGAAATGTTCCGGGTGTTGTACAAATGTTCCGGGTGTTGTACAAATGTTCCGGGTGTTGTACAAATGTTCCGGGTGTTGTATAAATGTTCCGGGTGTTGTACAAATGTTCCAGGTGTTGTACAAAGGTTCCGGTTGTTGTATAAATGTTCCGGGTGTTGTACAAATGTTCCGGGTGTTGTACAAATGTTCCGGGTGTTGTACAAATGTTCCGGGTGTTGTACAAATGTTCCGGGTGTTGTACAAATGTTCCGGGTGTTGTACAAATGTTCCGGGTGTTGTACAAATGTTCCGGGTGTTGTATAAATGTTCCGGGTGTTGTACAAATGTTCCGGGTGTTGTATAAATGCTCCGGGTGTCTTACAAATGTTCCGGATGTCTTACAAATGTTCCGGGTGTTGTACAAATGTTCCGGGTGTTGTATAAATGTTCCGGGTGTTGTACAAATGTTCCGGGTGTTGTATAAATGCTCCGGGTGTCTTACAAATGTTCCGGATGTCTTACAAATGTTCCGGGTGTTGTACAAATGTTCCGGGTGTTGTACAAATGTTCCGGGTGTTGTACAAATGTTCCGGGTGTTGTATAAATGTTCCGGGTGTTGTACAAATGTTCCGGGTGTCTTACAAATGTTCCGGGTGTTGTACAAATGTTCCGCGTGTTGTACAAATGTTCCGGGTGTTGTACAAATGTTCCGGGTGTTGTACAAATGTTCCGGGTGTTGTATAAATGTTCCGGGTGTCTTAGAAATGTTCCGGGTGTTGTACAAATGTTCCGGGTGTTGTACAAATATTCCGGGTGTTGTACAAATATTCCGGGTGTTGTATAAATGTTCCGGGTGTTGTACAAATGTTCCGGGTGTCTTAGAAATGTTCCGAGTGTTGTACAAATGTTCCGGGTGTTGTATAAATGTTCCGGGTGTTGTATAAATGTTCCGGGTGTTGTACAAATGTTCCGGGTGTCTTACAAATGTTCCGGGTGTTGTACAAATGTTCCGCGTGTTGTACAAATGTTCCGGGTGTTGTACAAATGTTCCGAGTGTTGTACAAATGTTCCGGGTGTTGTATAAATGTTCCGGGTGTTGTATAAATGTTCCGGGTGTCTTACAAATGTTCCGGGTGTTGTACAAATGTTCCGCGTGTTGTACAAATGTTCCGGGTGTTGTACAAATGTTCCGAGTGTTGTACAAATGTTCCGGGTGTTGTATAAATGTTCCGGGTGTTGTACAAATGTTCCGAGTGTTGTACAAATGTTCCGGGTGTTGTATAAATGTTCCGAGTGTTGTACAAATGTTCCGGGTGTTGTACAAATGTTCCGGGTGTTGTACAAATGTTCCGGGTGTTGTACAAATGTTCCGGGCGCCTTACAAATGTACCGGGCGCCTTACAAATGTTCCGGGCGCCTTACAAATGTTCCGGGCGCCTTACAAATGTTCCGGGCGCCTTACAAATGTTCCGGGTGTTGTACAAATGTTCCGGGCGCTGTACAAATGTTCCAGGTGTTGTACAAATGTTCCGGGCGCCTTACAAATGTTCCGGGCGCCTTACAAATGTTCCGGGCGCCTTACAAATGTTCCGGGCGCCTTACAAATGTTCCGGGTGTTGTACAAATGTTCCGGGCGCTGTACAAATGTTCCAGGTGTTGTACAAATGTTCCGGGCGCCTTACAAATGTTCCGGGCGCCTTACAAATGTTCCGGGCGCCTTACAAATGTTCCGGGCGCCTTACAAATGTTCCGGGCGCCTTACAAATGTTCCGGGCGCCTTACAAATGTTCCGGGTGTTGTACAAATGTTCCGGGTGTTGTACAAATGTTCCGGGCGCCTTACAAATGTTCCGGGCGCCTTACAAATGTTCCGCGCGCCTTACAAATGTTCCGGGTGTTGTACAAATGTTCCGGGTGTTGTACAAATGTTCCGGGCGCCTTACAAATGTTCCGGGCGCCTTACAAATGTTCCGGGCGCCTTACAAATGTTCCGGGCGCCTTACAAATGTTCCGGGCGCCTTACAAATGTTCCGGGTGTTGTACAAATGTTCCGGGTGTTGTACAAATGTTCCGGGTGTTGTACAAATGTTCCGGGTGTTGTACAAATGTTCCGGGTGTTGTACAAATGTTCCGGGTGTTGTACAAATGTTCCGGGTGTTGTACAAATGTTCCGGGCGCCTTACAAATGTTCCGGGCGCTTCCGGAGATTAGAAAATAAGAAAATATTGATATATTATCCTTTAAGTCCCTCTGAGATGAGATGAACATATAACATGAGGAGAGAGCACCGACGCAGCGCACCCTGGCACGGCTGTGTCGACACTGAAGATCTCCTCTAATGGATGGGAGATTTGTCCCGGCATCGCTAACCCCATTACAGCGCCACCGTGATGGGTGGCGCCTCAACACACTAAAAGCCTCTAAACTGATTCATAATGCGACTCTGCTTTTTTATAAAGAAAACGGGAGAGTGATAAGGAGATATCTTTTATTCTTAGCAGCGAGAAAGTCGACGTTCAGTACCAGGGGGGGGGGGGCTTGCTTGTTTATTATTTGGACGTACGTGGCCTCCTGGTATTGACGTACGTGGCCTCCTGGTATTGACGTACGTGGCCTCCTGGTATTGACGTACGTGACCTCCTGGTATTGACGTACGTGGCCTCCTGGTATTGACGTACGTGGCCTTGTGGTGACGTACGTGTCCTCCTGGTATTGACGTACGTGGCCTTGTGGTGACGTACGTGACCTCCTGGTATTGACGTACGTGGACTCCTGGTATTGACGTACGTGACCTGGTATTGACGTACGTGGACTCCTGGTATTGACGTACCTGTCCTCCTGGTATTGACGTACGTGGCCTTGTGGTGACGTACGTGACCTCCTGGTATTGACGTACGTGGCCTCCTGGTATTGACGTACGTGGCCTTGTGGTGACGTACGTGACCTGGTATTGACGTACGTGGCCTCCTGGTATTGACGTACGTGACCTCCTGGTATTGACGTACGTGTCGTCCTGGTATTGACGTACGTGACCTCCTGGTATTGACGTACGTGACCTGGTATTGACGTACGTGACCTGGTATTGACGTACGTGGACTCCTGGTATTGACGTACGTGGCCTCCTGGTATTGACGTACGTGACCTCCTGGTATTGACGTACGTGTCGTCCTGGTATTGACGTACGTGACCTCCTGGTATTGACGTACGTGACCTGGTATTGACGTACGTGACCTGGTATTGACGTACGTGGACTCCTGGTATTGACGTACGTGGCCTCCTGGTATTGACGTACGTGTCCTCCTGGTATTGACGTACGTGGCCTCCTGGTATTGACGTACGTGTCCTCCTGGTATTGACGTACGTGTCCTCCTGGTATTGACGTACGTGTCCTCCTGGTATTGACGTACGTGTCCTCCTGGTATTGACGTACGTGTCCTCCTGGTATTGACGTACGTGTCCTCCTGGTATTGACGTACGTGTCCTGGTATTGACGTACGTGTCCTCCTGGTATTGACGTACGTGTCCTCCTGGTATTGATGTACGTGGCCTCCTGGTATTGACGTACGTGACCTCCTGGTATTGACGTACGTGCCCTCCTGGTATTGACGTACGTGGCCTCCTGGTATTGACGTACGTGGCCTCCTGGTATTGACGTACGTGACCTGGTGACGTACGTGACCTCCTGGTATTGACGTACGTGACCACCTGGTATTGACGTACGTGACCTCCTGGTATTGACGTACGTGACCTGGTATTGACGTACGTGACCACCTGGTATTGACGTACGTGACCTCCTGGTATTGACGTACGTGTCCTCCTGGTATTGACGTACGTGACCTCCTGGTATTGACGTACGTGACCTCCTGGTATTGACGTACGTGTCCTCCTGGTATTGACGTACGTGTCCTCCTGGTATTGACGTACGTGGCCTCCTGGTATTGACGTACGTGGCCTGGTATTGACGTACGTGACCTGGTATTGACGTACGTGGCCTCCTGGTATTGACGTACGTGGCCTCCTGGTATTGACGTACGTGGCCTCCTGGTATTGACGTACGTGGCCTCCTGGTATTGACGTACGTGGCCTCCTGGTATTGACGTACGTGTCCTCCTGGTATTGACGTACGTGTCCTCCTGGTATTGACGTACGTGTCCTCCTGGTATTGACGTACGTGTCCTCCTGGTATTGACGTACGTGTCCTCCTGGTATTGACGTACGTGGCCTCCTGGTATTGACGTACGTGACCTCCTGGTATTGACGTACGTGGCCTCCTGGTATTGACGTACGTGGCCTCCTGGTATTGACGTACGTGACCTGGTGACGTACGTGACCTCCTGGTATTGACGTACGTGACCACCTGGTATTGACGTACGTGACCTCCTGGTATTGACGTACGTGACCTGGTATTGACGTACGTGACCACCTGGTATTGACGTACGTGACCTCCTGGTATTGACGTACGTGTCCTCCTGGTATTGACGTACGTGACCTCCTGGTATTGACGTACGTGACCTGGTATTGACGTACGTGACCTCCTGGTATTGACGTACGTGACCTCCTGGTATTGACGTACGTGTCCTCCTGGTATTGACGTACGTGTCCTCCTGGTATTGACGTACGTGGCCTCCTGGTAACGTACGTGGCCTCCTGGTGACGTACGTGGCCTCCTGGTAACGTACGTGGCCTCCTGGTGACGTACGTGGCCTCCTGGTGACGTACGTGGCCTCCTGGTGACGTACGTGGCCTCCTGGTAACGTACGTGGCCTCCTGGTAACGTACGTGGCCTCCTGGTGACGTACGTGGCCTCCTGGTGACGTACGTGGCCTCCTGGTGACGTACGTGGCCTCCTGGTATTGACGTACGTGGCCTCCTGGTGACGTACGTGGCCTCCTGGTATTGGCGTTAGGAAGAGCGACAAAAAACTTGTATCCGAACTGAAGGTTAATGCGGTAGTTTCGAGCGTCGCTCGATAGATGGCGCCGTAACTCACAGTGACACATGAGCCGCCTCATAAGAGCCAGAGAGCCAGATTCACGAAGCACTTACGCAAGCACTTACGATCCTGTACATCTTTCCTTAATCTTTAACGGCTTCGGTTACAATTATTAATCAGTTTACAAGCATGAAAACGTTCCAATCAACTGTTGTTATTGTTATAAACAGCCTCCTGGTGCTTCGGAGCTCATTAACGGTTTAATAAATGTAAACAAAGCCGCCAAAGATGGAGAAAAGATGTACAGGTTCGTAAGCGCTTGCGTAACTGCTTCGTGAATCTGGCCCCAGGCCCCGGGGGGGGGGGGGGGGGGTTGACTCGCAAGGAGCACAGCGCCTTCCTGGTAATGGCCGGCTGTCCTCAAGGAGGCCAGATTTTTTATTTATCTTTTTTTATTTTGTAAGACGTCTCAATCTTGTGTTGGTTCCGGTAATCCATGTCCCCACGGCCCCGGTCTCTTGCCAGTTCTCGTTGGTTTGCGGTCTGGTCAGCCTGCCTGTTAGACGTCGCTGTTCGCATACACTTAAAATTATTAATGTACTAGGAGCGGTGGACACGAAAAAGGAACAAAGCGTGAAGAATACAGCGAGAACAGAACATTTATACAACAGTAACGGCAGTATTGTATTTTTCAACGATAATACAGCATACAGTAATTTTGAAACTGATGGAAATAAAATCCATGTCTTCCTCTGTTTTATCTTTGACAAATAATAAATATCAGTAAAGAAGAGCTAGGATAGGCCCACAATGCTCTGGGAGAGAAGTGCGAGTTTAAAATTTGGCGGCCATGTTGCCTACATACCAACAGCCTGCGTGATCACACAGTTGACGGTGGGCCGCACTACAGGAAACATAAAACCGGAGGGGATAGGGCTCTAGTGAAGCAAGGAAACTATCCCTAGGGGGGGGGGGGTGAAACAAGAGGTAAGGTAATCATCGGGAGACAACGGTGAACCAGCACATGTAGCGCTGGGAAGGGATACAGGACAGACTAAGTTGTGGGACACGGGGACAAGGAGCTGTACATGAGGGCAGGACAAGAGCTGTGACGCAGAGTTAACGAAGCCGCTTAAGGAAAAGGCTTAGCGTGAGGAGGATGTGAACGAGAGACAACTTCAGAGGTCTATCGGCTCGATAGACCAACTGGTCGACAAGCAACAAGCGGTCGAAGATACAGCCAATTTAGGAGCCGCAGAGCTGGCTGGTGCGCCGCAGAGCCGGCTGTGGCGCCGCAGACCACATGAGCTACAGACCACAGGAGCCACAGAGCTGGCTGTGGAGCCACAGACCACAGGAGCCACAGAGCTGTCTGTGGAGCCACAGACCACAGGAGCCACAGAGCTGTTTGTGGAGCCACAGACCACAGGAGCCACAGAGCTGTCTGTGGAGCCACAGAGCTGTCTGTGGAGCCACAGACCAAAGGAGCCACAGAGCTGTCTGTGGAGCCACAGACCACAGGAGCCACAGAGCTGTCTGTGGAGCCACAGACCACAGGAGCCACAGAGCTATCTGTGGAGCCACAGACCACAGGAGCCACAGAGCTGTCTGTGGAGCCACAGAGCTGTCTGTGGAGCCACAGACCAAAGGAGCCACAGAGCTGTCTGTGGAGCCACAGACCACAGGAGCCACAGAGCTGTCTGTGGAGCAACAGAGCTGTCAGTGGAGCCACAGACCACAGGAACCACAGAGCTGGCTGTGGAACTACAGACCAGAGGAGCCACAGACCACATGAGCCACAAACCACAGGAGCCACAGAGATGACTGTGGAGCCACAGACCACAGGAGCCACAGAGCTGGCTGTGGAGCCACAGACCACAGGAGCCACAGAGCTGGCTGTGGAGCCACAGATCACAGGAGCCACAGAGCTGGCTGTGGAGCCACAGACCACAGGAGCCACAGAGCTAGCTGTGGAGCCACAGACCACAGGAGCCACAGAGCTTGCTGTGGAGCCACAGACCACAGGAGCCAAAGACCACAGGAGCCACAGACCACAGGAGCCAAAGACCACAGGAGCCACAGACCACAGGAGCCACAGAGCTGGCTGTGGAGTCACAGACCACAGGAGCCACAGACCACAGGAGCCACAGAGCTGGCTGTGGAGCCACAGAGCTGGCTGTGGAGTCACAGACCACAGGAGCCACAGACCACAGAGCTGGCTGTGGAGCCACAGACCACAGGAGCCACAGAGCTGGCTGTGGAGCCACAGACCACAGGAGCCACAGAGCTGGCTGTGGAGCCACAGACCACAGGAGCCACAGACCACAGGAGCCACAGACCACAGGAGACACAGAGCTGGCTGTGGAGCCACATACCACAGGAGACACAGAGCTGGCTGTGGAGCCACAGACCACAGGAGCCACAGAGCTGGCTGTGGAGCCACAGACCACAGGAGACACAGAGCTGGCTGTGGAGCCACAGACCACAGGAGCCACAGAGCTGGCTGTTGAGCCACAGACCACAGGAGCCAAAGACCACAGGAGCCACAGACCACAGGAGACACAGAGCTGGCTGTGGAGCCACAGACCACAGGAGCCACAGAGCTGGCTGTGGAGCCACAGAGCTGGCTGTGGAGCCACAGAGCTGGCTGTGGAGCCACAGAGCTGGCTGTGGAGCCACAGAGCTGGCTGTGGAGCCACAGAGCTGGCTGTGGAGCCACAGACCACAGGAGCCACAGAGCTGGCTGTGGAGCCACAGAGCTGGCTGTGGAGCCACAGAGCTGGCTGTAGAGCCACAGACCACTGGAGCCACAGACCACAGGAGCCACAGAGCTGGCTGTGGAGCCACAGACCACAGGAGCCACAGAGCTGGCTGTGGAGCCACAGACCACAGGAGCCACAGAGCTGGCTGTTGAGCCACAGACCACAGGAGCCAAAGACCACAGGAGCCACAGACCACAGGAGACACAGAGCTGGCTGTGGAGCCACAGACCACAGGAGCCACAGAGCTGGCTGTGGAGCCACAGAGCTGGCTGTGGAGCCACAGAGCTGGCTGTGGAGCCACAGAGCTGGCTGTGGAGCCACAGAGCTGGCTGTGGAGCCACAGAGCTGGCTATGGAGCCACAGACCACAGGAGCCACAGAGCTGGCTGTGGAGCCACAGAGCTGGCTGTAGAGCCACAGACCACAGAAGCCACAGACCACAGGAGCCACAGACCACAGGAACCACAGACCACAGGAGCTACAGACCACAGGAGCCACAGACCACAGGAGCCACAAAGCTGGCTGTGGAGCCACGGACCACAGGAGACAGAGCTGGCTGTGGAGCCACAGACCACAGGAGACACAGAGCTGGCTGTGGAGCCACAGACCACAGGAGCCACAGAGCTGGCTGTGGCGCCACAGACCACAGGAGCCTCAGAGCAGGCTGTGGCGCCACAGACCACAGGAGCCACAGAGCTGGCTGTGGCGCCACAGACCACAGGAGCCACAGAGCTGGCTGTGGCGCCACAGACCACAGGAGCCAGAGACCTGGCTGTGGAGCCACAGACCACAGGAGCCACAGAGCTGGCTGTGGAGCCAAAGACCACAGGAGCCACAGAGCTGGCTGCGGAGCCACAGACCACAGGAGCCACAGAGCTGGCTGTGGAGCAACAGACCACAGGAGCCACAGAGCTGGCTGTGGAGCCACAGACCACAGGAGCCACAGAGCTGGCTGGAGCCACAGACCACAGGAGACACAGACCACAGGAGTCACAGAGCTGGCTGTGGAGACACAGACCACAGGAGCCACAGAGCTGGCTGTGGAGCCACAGACCACAGGAGACACAGAGCTGGCTGTGGAGCCTCAGACCACAGGAGACACAGAGCTGGCTGTGGAGCCACAGACCACAGGAGCCACAGAGCTGGCTGTGGAGCCACAGACCACAGGAGCCACAGAGCTGGCCGTGGAGCCACAGACCACAGGAGCCACAGAGCTGGCCGTGGAGCCACAGACCACTGGAGCCACAGAGCTGGCCGTGGAGCCACAGACCCCAGGAGCCACAGAGCTCGCTGTGGAGCCACAGACCACAGGAGCCACAGAGCTGGCTGTGACGCCACAGACCACAGGAGACACAGAGCTGGCTGTGGAGCCACAGACCACAGGAGCCACAGAGCTGGCTGTGGAGCCACAGACCACAGGAGCCACAGAGCTGGGTGTGAAGCCACAGACCACAGGAGCCACAGAGCTGGCTGTGGAGCCACAGAGCTGGCTGTGGAGCCACAGACCACAGGAGCCACAGAGCTGGCTGTGGAGCCACAGACCACAGGAGCCACAGAGCTGGCTGTGGAGCCACAGAGCTGGCTGTGGAGCCACAGAGCTGGCTGTGGAGCCACAGAGCTGGCTGTGGAGCCACAGAGCTGGCTGTGGAGCCACAGACCACAGGAGCCACAGAGCTGGCTGTGGAGCCACAGACCACAGGAGCCACAGAGCTGGCTGTGGAACCACAGACCACAGGAGCCACAGAGCTGGCTGTGGAGTCACAGAGCTGGCTGTGGAGCCACAGAGCTGGCTGTGGAGCCACAGAGCTGGCTGTGGAGCCACAGAGCTGGCTGTGGAGCCACAGAGCTGGCTGTGGAGCCACAGAGCTGGCTGTGGAGCCACAGACCACAGGAGCCACAGAGCTGGCTGTGGAACCACAGACCACAGGAGCCACAGAGCTGGCTGTGGAGCCACAGACCACAGGAGCCACAGACCACAGGAGCCACAGAGCCAGAATGCAACTAACTCTCACCCAAATAAAAAGTTAGAGACCATCTGTGGGAAGCTGGCGAGCATGCGCGCGCGCCTGTCTATAAATTAACTTTTTCCAGCGTAACTCCGTGAGGATGATGAGGTGCTGGAACCCCTCATAATGAGGCGAGGTGCTGGAACCCCTCATAATGTGGCGAGGTGCTGGAACCCCTCATAATGAGGCGAGGTGCTGGAACCCCTCATAATGTGGCGAGGTGCTGGAACCCCTCATAATGTGGCGAAGTGCTGGGACCACTCATAATGAGGCGAGGTGCTGGAACCTCTCATAATGAGGCGAGGTGCTGGAACCACTCATAATGAGGCGAGGTGCTGGAACCTCTCATAATGAGGCGAGGTGCTGGAACCACTCATAATGAGGCGAGGTGCTGGAACCTCTCATAATGAGGCGAGGTGCTGGGACCACTCATAATGAGGCGAGGTGCTGGAACCACTCATAATGAGGCGAGGTGCTGGAACCCCTCATAATGAGGCGAGGTGCTGGAACCACTCATAATGAGGCGAGGTGCTGGAACCTCTCATAATGAGGCGAGGTGCTGGAACCACTCATAGTGAGGCGAGGTGCTGGAACCCCTCATAATGAGGCGAGGTGCTGGAACCACTCATAATGAGGCGAGGTGCTGGAACCACTCATAATGAGGCGAGGTGCTGGAACCACTCATAATGAGGCGAGGTGCTGGAACCACTCATAATGAGGCGAGGTGCTGGAACCACTCATAATGAGGCGAGGTGCTGGAACCACTCATAATGAGGCGAGGTGCTGGAACCACTCATAATGAGGCGAGGTGCTGGAACCACTCATAATGAGGCGAGGTGCTGGAACCACTCATAATGAGGTGAGGTGCTGGAACCCCTCATAATGTGGCGAGGTGCTGGAACCCCTCATAATGAGGCGAGGTGCTGGAACCCCTCATAATGAGGCGAGGTGCTGGAACCTCTCATAATGAGGCAAGGTGCTGGAACCCCTCATAATGAGGTGAGGTGCTGGAACCCCTCATAATGAGGCGAGGTGCTGGAACCCCTCATAATGAGGCGAGGTGCTGGAACCCCTCATAATGAGGCAAGGTGCTGGAACCCCTCATAATGAGGCGAGGTGCTGGAACCCCTCATAATGAGGCGAGGTGCTGGAACCCCTCATAATGAGGCGAGGTGCTGGAACCCCTCATAATGAGGCAAGGTGCTGGAACCCCTCATAATGAGGTGAGGTGCTGGAACCCCTCATAATGAGGCGAGGTGCTGGAACCCCTCATAATGAGGCGAGGTGCTGGAACCCCTCATAATGAGGCGAGGTGCTGGAACCCCTCATAATGAGGCGAGGTTCTGGAACCCCTCATAATGAGGCGAGGAACTAGAACCACTCATGAGCGGCTTAATAAATGTAAACGAAGCCGCCATGATTGTTGAAAGATGTAGAGGTTTCGTAGCGGATGTGTAACTTCGTGAACAGTTCTGCCCCTGGCGGGTGAGGAGCCCACCCTCGTTTTCTATAATGAAGTGATTGAGGTAAAGTTTCCAGGGGACACCTGTGTAGAGCAGCTTGAGGGGTAACTCTGGTCTATTGCCAAAACGCTTCTGGGACAAATAATAATAATAATAATAATAATTTTTATTTAGGTAAGGTACATACATAGAGATTTTACAAAGTTTGTTGGCTTTATAGAAAGAGCTATACATACAATGCCTAAAGCCACTATTACGCAAAGCGTTTCGGGCAGAAAATGAGGTCGTCTTGACTGATTCTGGGTCACCGGGAACGGCAGTGTTGTTTCAAATGGTTGACTAGCTCGAATTGCCATGCAAAATGGATCCTACAACTGGTGTTGTTGTATGATTGTTGTACCATCCCTTCCCGTGGGTTGTGAGGCCTGTGGGAAGGACAGTTATGAGAACATGAAGCAGCTCTGGTGGGCCATACACGGTCACCACTATGTGTGTGTGTGTGTGTGTGTGCTCTGTGAGGACCTGGGGCCAGATTCACGAGAGCACTTACGCAAACACTTACTAACCTGTACGTCTTTTCTCAATTTTTGGCGGCTTTGTTTCCAATTATTAAACAGTTAATGAGCTCCGAAGCACCAGGAGGCTGTTTATATCAATAACAGTTGAATGGGAAGTTTCAATACTTGTAAACAGTTTAATAAATGTAACGAACGCTCTCAAAGATTGACGAAAAATGTACACGTTCGTAAGTGTTTGCGTAAGTGCTTTCGTGAATCTGGCCCCAAGCCCGGGCGTGCAGGCCGGGCGTGCAGGCCGGGCGTGCAGGCCGGGCGTGCAGGCCGGGCGTGAAGGCCGGGCGTGCAGGCCGGGCGTGCAGGCCGGGCGTGAAGGCCGGGCGTGCAGGCCGGGAGTGAACAATAGCCCATTAAGTACAGGTTATTAAGAAAAGTAGTCCATTACGAAGAGACGTTTTAGAACAGCATTTTGAGGAGAACATAACCTAGTCCCAAGAATGTTACATATACATCAGTGAGAGCGACAGGTAAACTACCACAATATAGTTGACTGCAACACATGCAACAACACCTGTATCGTGACTCAGCAGTGTTCCCTGTAACTTGAGACACAAACTAACTTGATGAAACTAAGGTGTAAGTCAGCCCTTCTCTCAACTAATACGTATTATTCTGAGCGCTATGGTCCACAACGTTCATAATTACGGGGTACTATTAAAAGTAGCGGCTTACAAGCATCCGTTTTCCACTCATTTATATGATGGGTTAGGTGGGTGGCTTGTGTTAGCTCATTTATGGTTAGTTGGGAGTTTGTGTGTTAAAGCAAATCCAGACAACTGGTGGCTGGTGCAGTAAGCTTGGCCACCAGCCTCCTGCACCAGCTGTGGCTGGACAACTGGTGGCTGGTGCAGTAAGGCTGGCCACCAGCCTCCTGCACCAGCTGTGGCTGGACAACTGGTGGCTGGTGCAGTAAGCTTGGCCACCAGCCTCCTACACCAGCTGTGGCTGGACAACTGGTGGCTGGTGCAGTAAGCTTGGTCACCAGCCTCCTGCACCAGCTGTGGCTGGACAACTGGTGGCTGGTGCAGTAAGCTTGGCCACCAGCCTCCTACACCAGCTGTGGCTGGACAACTGGTGGCTGGTGCAGTAAGCTTGGCCACCAGCCTCCTACACCAACTGTGGCTGGACAACTGGTGGCTGGTGCAGTAAGCTTGGGCACCAGCCTCCTACACCAGCTGTGGCTGGACAACTGGTGGCTGGTGCAGTAAGGCTGGCCACCAGCCTCCTACACCAGCTGTGGCTGGACAACTGGTGGCTGGTGCAGTAAGGTTGGTGCAAATGTTTCACGAGAATTAAAATCTATGTTCACATATATATTCTCTCATATTTACTTATTCATGACATAGTTCAGTAGTAAGGCCAAGATTGGAGGCATCATGTCACTCCTGGGTCACAACTCACCATGTTAATCATCCCCCAACATTAATAAAGGCTTAAAATAATTTCCGAATAGAAACACAGTTGTGTAAGGAGTAGTCGGAGACGGTATTGATGGGTTAATATTTCTCAATAGTGAAGAGATATCTCTCTATAATATCTCTCAATGTGTGTGGTGACACAGGCCGTCACCAGACACTGTGACACAGGCCGCCACCAGACACTGTGACACAAGCCGCCACCAGACACTGAGACACAAGCCGCCACCAGACACTGTGACACAAGCCACCACCAGACACTGTGGCACAGGCCGCCACCAGACACTGTGACACAGGCCGCCACCAGACACTGTGACACAAGCCACCACCAGACACTGTGACACAAGCCGCCACCAGACACTGTGACACAAGCCGCCACCAGACACTGTGACACAAGCCGCCACCAGACACAGGCCGCCACCAGACACTGTGACACAAGCCACCACCAGACACTGTGACACAGGCCGCCACCAGACACTGTGACACAAGCCACCACCAGACACTGTGACACAAGCCGCCACCAGACACTGTGACACAAGCCACCACCAGACACTATGACACAGGCCGCCACCAGACACTGTGACACAAGCCACCACCAGACACTGTGACACAAGCCACCACCAGACACTGTGACACAAGCCACCACCAGACACTGTGACACAAGCCACCACCAGACACTGAGACACAAGCCATCACCAGACACTGTGACACAAGCCATCACGAGACACTGTGACACAAGCCGCCACCAGACACTGTGACACAAGCCGCCACGAGACACTGTGACACAGGCCGCCACCAGACACTGTGACACAAGCCGCCACCAGACACTGTGACACAAGCCGCCACGAGACACTGTGACACAAGCCGCCACCAGACACTGTGACACAAGCCGCCACGAGACACTGTGACACAGGCCGCCACCAGACACTGTGACACAGGCCACCACCAGACACTGTGACACAAGCCACCACCAGACACTGTGACACAAGCCGCCACGAGACACTGTGACACAAGCCGCCACGAGACACTGTGACACAAGCCGCCACGAGACACTGTGACACAAGCCGCCACGAGACACTGTGACACAAGCCACCACCAGACACTGTGACACAAGCCACCACGAGACACTGTGACACAAGCCGCCACGAGACACTGTGACACAAGCCACCACCAGACACTGTAACACAAGCCACCACCAGACACTGTAACACAAGCCACCACCAGACACTGTGACACAGGCCGCCACCAGACACTGTGACACAAGCCGCCACCAGACACTGTGACACAAGCCACCACCAGACACTGTGAAACAAGCTACCACCAGACACTGTGACACAGGCCACCACCAGACACTGTGACACAAGCCGCCACCAGACACTGTGACACAAGCCGCCACGAGACACTGTGACACAGGCCGCCACCAGACACTGTGACACAAGCCGCCACCAGACACTGTGACACAAGCCGCCACGAGACACTGTGACACAGGCCGCCACCAGACACTGTGACACAGGCCACCACCAGACACTGTGACACAAGCCACCACCAGACACTGTGACACAAGCCGCCACGAGACACTGTGACACAAGCCGCCACGAGACACTGTGACACAAGCCGCCACGAGACACTGTGACACAAGCCACCACCAGACACTGTGACACAAGCCACCACGAGACACTGTGACACAAGCCGCCACCAGACACTGTGACACAAGCCGCCACGAGACACTGTGACACAAGCCACCACCAGACACTGTGAAACAAGCTACCACCAGACACTGTGACACAGGCCACCACCAGACACTGTGACACAAGCCGCCACCAGACACTGTGACACAAGCCACCACCAGACACTGTAACACAAGCCACCACCAGACACTGTGACACAGGCCGCCACCAGACACTGTGACACAAGCCGCCACCAGACACTGTGACACAAGCCACCACCAGACACTGTGAAACAAGCTACCACCAGACACTGTGACACAGGCCACCACCAGACACTGTGACACAAGCCGCCACCAGACACTGTGACACAAGCCGCCACGAGACACTGTGACACAGGCCACCACCAGACACTGTGACACAGGCCGCCACCAGACACTGTGACACAAGCCGCCACCAGACACTGTGACACAAGCCACCACCAGACACTGTGACACAAGCCACCACCAGACACTGTGACACAGGCCACCACCAGACACTGTGACACAAGCCGCCACGAGACACTGTGACACAAGCCACCACCAGACACTGTGACACAAGCCGCCACGAGACACTGTGACACAAGCCGCCACGAGACACTGTGACACAAGCCACCACCAGACACTGTGACACAAGCCACCACGAGACACTGTGACACAAGCCGCCACGAGACACTGTGACACAAGCCGCCACCAGACACTGTGACACAAGCCACCACCAGACACTGTGACACAGGCCGCCACCAGACACTGTGACACAAGCCACCACCAGACACTGTGACACAGGCCGCCACCAGACACTGTGACACAGGCCGCCACCAGACACTGTGACACAGGCCACCACCAGACACTGTGACACAGGCCACCACCAGACACTGTGACACAAGCCACCACCAGACACTGTGACACAAGCCGCCACCAGACACTGTGACACAGGCCGCCACCAGACACTGTGACACAAGCCACCACCAGACACTGTGACACAGGCCGCCACCAGACACTGTGACACAGGCCGCCACCAGACACTGTGACACAAGCCACCACCAGACACTGTGACACAAGCCACCACCAGACACTGTGACACAGGCCGCCACCAGACACTGTGACACAGGCCGCCACCAGACACTGTGACACAAGCCACCACCAGACACTGTGACACAGGCCGCCACCAGACACTGTGACAAGCCACCACCAGACACTGTGACACAGGCCACCACCAGACACTGTGACACAAGCCACCACCAGACACTGTGACACAGGCCGCCACCAGACACTGTGACACAGGCCACCACGAGACACTGTGACACAGGCCACCACGAGACACTGTGACACAAGCCACCACGAGACACTGTGACACAAGCCGCCACGAGACACAGAGGCCGACGATGAAGCATCACCAGGGAGGGCAGCTTCCCTGTTGTTCTGGGCTGGTACACAACCTCTAGGGCCTACCTCCAGGGCCTACCTCCAGGGCCTACCTCCAGGGCCTACCTCCAGGGCCTCACACATGACCAGGAATGAAAACAATAATCACCAAATGAGTTGAGCTAAAGCTCATTCCAAATAATTATGATTTAATCCGATGTTTTGTACTGTTAATGATGCCTAAAGTTTGCCCGAAGGAAGGCTCGTGAGCATCAGTGCTCCCAGCACAGGGGGACACTGGCCCGCCATGTTAACCCCCCCCCCCCCCACAGTTTGAGATAAGCATGAAACTTGAAATAAATTCTGGTCACATTGCATTGGCAGAGGTCAGTTATTGTTGCGTTATATGTTGAGCCTTTATGTTGTGGGGTAATCTCAGCAGGCAGTAATGTGCTTTTTAATTTGTGAATATTTATTTTTATTGTTTATTTACTTTATAATTACTTCAAATAGTGGACTGTGTTTAAGATTTAGCCTACCAAATTTTACCTTAACACATAGTGGGGGGGGGGGGGGGGGAAGGTGCACAGGTTATCCCACAATTGGTGGAGATAAAGAAACATTTATCTGTTAATAAATATGCAAAGTTTATACCCCACTTGGTGGTACAATGAGGCTACAGTATAAGGTTAGTACTACACAATATTATTGTAAACATGGGCTAGCAAAAAGCTAAATGGGTGGCTTTAGCTGTGATGTAGTTATGGTCTGTATTGGCAGTGTGAGATCTGTTCCTTAAACACCACACTGGGTGTGGCACACATGGTCCAGGGTGTGCCAGGGCGTCTGGCACTGTAAAATGGCGTCTGTTGGCGCAGCCAGATCAAGCTCTCAGTAACTTCTCTCCCTTGAGCTACACCTGTCAATAAGATAACAGAGTACTAACTACATATCTTGACGTTATCTTGAGATGATTTCGGGGCTTTTTAGTGTCCCCGCGGCCCGGTCCTCGACCAGGCCTCCACTCCCAGGAAGCAGCCTGTGATAGCTGACTAACACCCAGGTACCTATTTACTGCTAGGTAACAGGGGCATAGGGTGAAAGAAACTCTGCCCATTGTTTCTCGCCGGGGCCTGGGATCGAACCCAGGAGCACAGGATCACAAGTCCTGCGTGCTGTCCGCTCGGCCGACCGGCTCCCTACATCCACTACTGTGCTATATAACAAGGAAACGTTTTGTTATTAGTGAACCCAGCTCACCCGTTCTGGGTGTTGCTGGCATGTCATAACCGGCAAATACTGTACATAATTTGTCAGTGACCACTACACTCATTTACACTACTTTACCGGGAGCAATACTTCCCAAGGTTAGTGAGATTTCCGGTTGGTAGGAAACTTTGTGGTTCATTTGTGGCAGCTGGTAGGAAGTGTTGTGTTGGGACCGTCTGAGAGGGAGTTGCTACTCTCCCAGGTCTCCTTTATTTACAATGACTGACTGCTGCCTCCTCCTCCTGAGAGGTGTTCCTATATTTGTTGGTTCCTACTCTGTTTTATGGGCTTAAGCAAGCTTCAGTTTTGTCGATAATTGTGTTATATCGAGTCGTAGTGAATATTTTTTAATAAGTTCCAACACTAGGCTGTTGTTGCAAGGAATAGTGGATACGTGGTGTTGTGATGATGTCACGGACCCGTTCTTCTTAAACATTTGGAGACTAACTATACTATGTTAGCATATTATGTGTCGGATTTCCGACACATAATGTGTGTGTGTAGAGCTCATGAGCACCCAAGAGGCTGACCCGAGAAATGACCCCCCCCCACCTACCACCACCGTACAACCACCACACCCTCACCTCCACCTTTACACTATCACGTCAATACTCCCTCATCATGACAGCATCGCACCACCATACCACACAATACCATAACCGTACCACCACCAAACCACCATACTACCTCCACAGCACCACAACCATACACCACGCCACTGCACCATCTCCACACCACTACCACCACCACCACACCACACCACACCACACCACACACCACCACCACCACCACCACTCACCACACCACCACTACACTACCACTGCCACCACCACCACCACCCACCACACCACCACTACACTATCACCACCACCACACTGCCGCCACCACCACCACCACCTCACTACCACCACCACCACCTCACTACCACCACCACCACCTCACTACCACCACCACCACACTGCCACCACCACAACACTACACCACACCACCACCACCACCCACCACACCACCACCACCACCACACCACCACCACCACCACACTGCCACCACCACAACACTACACCACACCACCACCACCACCCACCACACCACCACCACCACCACACCACCACCACCCACCACACTGCCACCACCACCACCACACCACCACCACACCACCACCACCACCCACCACACCACCACCACCACCCACCACACCACCACCATCACACCACACCACCACTACACTACCACCACCACCACCACACCACCACCACCACCACACTGCCACCACCACAACACTACACCACACCACCACCACCACCCACCACACCACCACCACCACCACACCACCACCACCCACCACACTGCCACCACCACCACCACACCACCACCACACCACCACCACCACCCACCACACCACCACCACCACCCACCACACCACCACCATCACACCACACCACCACTACACTACCACCACCACCACCACACTGCCGCCACCACCACTACCACCACCACCACACTGCCACCACCACCACCACAACGACACTACCACCACCACACTACCACCACCACCACACTACCACCACCACCACACTACCACCACCACCACACCACCACCACACTACCACCACCACCACACCACACTACCAAACCACCACCACACCACCACACTACCACCACCACCACCACACCACACTACCAAACCACCACCACCACCACCACACCACTACCACACTACCACTACCACACCACCACCACACTACCACACCACCACCACACCACATTACCAAACCACCACCACCACCACTACCAAACCACCACCACCACCACCACCACACTACCACCACCACCACCACCACACCACCATGGCCACACATGGAAGAACTTTGAGGCCAGCCAGGGGAGGGAGATCGGTGAAGGAGGATGAAACTAATTTCATAGCTCAGTGGGCAAGCTGGAGTCCAGGAGGAGGAGGAGCAGAGAGAGAGCGAGGAGAGGCAGGGACTCACTGAGAGGAGGATGAAGGGGGAACAGGAAAGTGGAGAGAAAGATAAAAATCAAAACATGGACAAAAAAAAGGAATGAGGATAAATAATAATGAATAATAATAATCTATACAAATAAAAATGTAAATGTTCGTTTGTTCAAACGAACATTTAATCTCCGCTAATCTCCGAAAGTTCCTCGCCGATTGGTTTGAAATTTTGACCCAAGTTCCATTTGCATCTGAGCGTGTTTTTATATACCTACTATATAGCTGTGACGTCTGTGACGGGTCAGTATGGGGACACGGGTCAGAATGGGGACACGGGTCAGTATGGGGACACGGGTCAGTATGGGGACACGGGTCAGTATGGGGACACGGGTCAGTATGGGGACACGGGTCAGTATGGGGGACACGGGTCAGTATGGGGACTGTTACCTATCGTACGTTACGGCTCGTGATCCTACAGCAGCCAAACTTTAATAAGTCTAGGGATACGACACAACTGCTGTTCTCAATAGCGAATCACCAGTATAACCCCTTAATGGGTAATGAGCATAAAATAGAATCTTCATAGGACTGAAGAATAAAGACTACGCATATATATATATATATAATTTATATTAAATAAATCTCAAAAGCAAACAGATGATTATATGGTCACAATATATCACATTAAAAATATCACTGTAACTTCCAGACATTAAATCAATACTAAGAATAATTATATGGCTAGAACAAAAGAATGACTTAACTCCAAGATGATATCTCCCTGGTTTCTGCTCAGCTACTGAACTACAATATGCGAGTCAAAAAACACATTGCCTTGCCCCGCGAATAAATTGCCAAAGTTACAATATTTATTATTTCAACAATGGAGCACTACATTGTGACAAGAGTAATCTTAAACTAACTTAATGAATAATTAGTACATATTGATATAGACAAACAAAGCAATTGTTTCTTTACATAGTAATTAAAATATGCATACAGAATAGCATAATGGCATGCACACCCCAGCAACGGACGATCCCACGACAATTTGCCAGATACAGTTCACTCAATTATTATTTCACTCTGTTACCCACTTATGATCGCATATAAATCATTAGTTCCCGTGGGAAAACTGATCACACAAAGAAATAAACAATCATTCCCACGATACGCTGGGCCTAACGCCAACACTGTAACATGAATGTGCATTTGCATAGAACATAAGTATACAATATACATGCTTGTAATTTACATACAATTATAAATGTACATATTAATATATTCACTTACGTATCTTATAAGGGTACGTAACACTTCCACCTCCAAGAAAAAAAAAATGCAATGGATTAAAGATCAATGGCATTTTTTCAGAAGTAAAAATGTTAAGTAAAAAGAAACATTTCATTTATGGTACATCAAAACTTCTTGACAAAGCATCAGCAATAACATTTTGTCTGCCTGGAATATGTTTGATTTCTACATTAAATTCCTGCAAAAACAATGACCATCGCAGAATTCGTTGGTTCTTGACTTTCATCATATTTATAAAGATAAGGGGGTTGTGGTCTGTAAATACTAACACTTTATTTCCTGATAAGTAAATCTCAAACTTCTTGATTGACAATATAAGACCCAACGCCTCCTTTTCTACCACGGAATAATTTCTCTGAGCTGCATTAAATTTTCTGGAATAGTAATACACAGGATGCTCAATCTGGTCTAAACCAACTTGAATAAGCACAGCACCTATCCCAACATTAAATTCATACGCACCATCAGGTGTAACAAAAGCAGTAACCTCTCTAGCATACTCTGTTAATGGAATTTGATAATACCCTTTTGACAAATCAAGCTTACTTACATATTCGGCATGACCTATGGACTCTATACATTCTTCCAACAAGGGTAAAGGAAAAACGTCCACTGTAGTGTTCTTGTTCAGTTTCCTGTAATCCACGCACAATCTCCAGGTTCCATCTGGTTTTGGCACTAACAAACACGGAGAGCTCCAAGTACTTTGACTTGGCCGAATGAAATCATGCTGGAGCAGATATTCCACTTCTGCTTGCATAATTTTCCTCTTTTCGGGATTCACTCGGTACGGATGTTGTCGAATGGGGGTGCTGTCCAGGAGCTGAATGTCGTGTGTGATGAGGTGGGTCTGGGTAGGAACCTCCCCAAACAGAGATGTATGGTTGTCCAGCAGAACCTGGAACTCATCACGTTGTTTCTCCTGTAAATGACATAGCATCTCCCTGCCATTGGAACTGGAACTGAGAAGTTGGATATTAACATCATGTCCCTCACTACAATTATCCTCAGGTGGTAACTCTTCCCGACTAAAACAAGCTACTACACCAGGTCCAACATAAGCTTTTAATCTGTTAATGTGCACAGTCATTTGGGGTTCTGAAAGATTAGGGTTAATTAGTTTATAAGTTAGGTCTCCCACCTTGTCTACCACTTGGTAGGGTCCTGCGAACTTATGGGACATGGAAGTCCCCATACGAGGTTTCAACACCAACACCAAATCTCCGACATCAAACGACCTTAGCTTAGCTTTAAACTTCTTGTCGTATCGTACTTTCATGGCTTGTTGAGTCTTTCCCAGATGTTCTTTCGCCAACTCACGAGCCCGACACAACTTAGCCTTGACCTCACTCAAGTACAATCCGCTCTGATGAACAGAGACATCTCCCAACAACTTTTCTTGTAGCATTTTAAGAGGACCTCTTACTTGGTGACCAAACACTAGTTCAAAGGGTGAACAGCCCAATGACTCTTGTAGCCCTTCTCTAGCAGCAAACAACACAAAGGGGAGATTCTCATCCCAATTACGTGGATGAGTTTCTCCGGTTGTCTTCAGCATTTGTTTCAAAGTCTGGTGGAAACGTTCAAGTCCACCTTGGCTTTGTGGATGATATGGACTGGACAATTTGTGCCGAATCCCTCGGGATTCGCAAAAAGTTCTGAAAACTTTAGAAACAAAATTTCCCCCATTATCACTCTGAATAACTCTAGGCATTCCAAACAACGAAAAGAATCTTTCAAGACACTTGATGAGATTATGAGCCTTGGTATTCCGTAGAGCATAAGCTTCAGGAAATCTAGTAGTCATACACATGAGAGTGAACAAAAACATGTTACCCGATTTAGTCTTAGATAAAGGACCCACACAATCAATTACAACATGAGTAAATGGTTCATCAGGAACTACAATAGGTTGCAATGGTGCTCTAGGTACAGATTGATTTGGTTTACCAACAATTTGACAGGGTATACAGTTATGACAATATCTGACCACGTCTTTCTTTAACTTTGGCCAGAAAAAATATTTACTTATCTTATGGTACATATTCGTGATACCTTGATGACCTCCCATGGGATCATCATGTGCAGCCTGCAGGACCTGCCTACGATAATCATTGGGGACAACGAGTTGGGTTCTAATCTCACAATCCTCTGAAGAGGGAGTTCCCTTGGGTCTCCACCTTCTCATCAGAAGTCGATCCTTGAAGAAGAAACCCGTCCCTTCCTCCAATGCATCAATATTATCAGGAGCCTCAGAAATACACTTACTTAAACTAGGATCAGTAGTCTGTACAACACTTAAGGGCAATGACTCAGACTCAGCAGCGAGCGGGCAAGAACCTAGTAGCTTGATCTCTTTTCCCGATTGATCAGAATAAAATGGAGTCATAGCTACTTCGGCCTCACTCTCGACAACTGGCGCACTGGAGACAAGCGGGCAAGGTACAGATAGTTCAGCCTCCTCACCTTCACTTTCCTTGTGATTTAGGTTCGGCGGGGCTTCTACTACGGCCTCACTCTCATCATCCAGTCGAGTCATAAAAGAATCCTCAAGATCCACCTCCCACTCCTTTACTGAAGGGGTCCTGGTCTTGGGATCAGCAACCTCAGTGAAGACAGGATTACTCTCACCTGTTTTTCCCATTGATCTAGTAACAACACAAGCAGGGTAAATAATATCATCATCTGCTTCCGGTTGAGCTAATACATTATGGGGTTTAGTTAACATGATGGGACACTTGGGCCCTACAACCATTTGGTTGCCAAAATCATTACCTAGAATAATGTCTACCCCAGGAATGGGCAGTTGTTTACTTACACCAACATTACACCATCCTGAAGTATATTTAGAATCAAGGTTAACTTGCAATAAGGACACTGGTTGCACACTACCGGCAATACCTTGGAGAAGCACAACTTCACCCAGATCTCGGGTGTCAACATCATCAAGTACCTTCTGGGTAATAAGAGACTGTGAAGCTCCAGTATCACGGAGTAATTGAACAGTCTTATGTCTACCATTAGTACATAATAAGGTACCTGTGGAAATATAGGGTTTGAATTCAGCCATCCAATTGGGACTGACTGTAATACATGAAGAATTAATAGGTTGCACTCCTTTACTCATAATAAGACCAGTTGGTCGGAGTTCAGGATGCAAACTAAAACATGAAGAAATCACATGCCCCCTTCTCTTACAATGGGTACAATGTTTGACAGTGGACACACTGGTAGAACCAACTGCCGGTTTAGAATTAGCATTACTAGGCTTAGATGATCCTGGCAATGGAGTAACCATCTTAGGGTTAGTAAGAGAAGAGTTCACGGGAGTAACTGTCGCACCAGGAGGAGACTTATACTGATAAGGAGTTCGGTGAGCATTGAAATTTACTCTACGACTAGACTTAGGTGAAGTGGCCGTAAACGGGGCCTTAGTCAGCAACTCATGCTCATCCGCGAGCTTTGACAGCTCATCAATATCGGTTACATTCTTTTGTTCTGCCATAAAAGTAGACAACTGGTCTGGAAGACAGGACAATACTTCTTCCATTATGAGAAGATTCTTTAGAGCATCAAAATCAGTGACTGCAAGTGACTTTAACCATCTGTTGCAAAAATTCGTCTTCTGACGAGTAAAATCTGCTATTGTTTGATCCTTGATTCTCCTTAGGTTCCTGAACTTTTGCCTGTGTGCCTCTGGATTTAGCTGGTATGCATTGAGGATGCTTTTCTTTACAAAGTCATAATCAAAACTATGAGCGTCAGGGAGGGATGTGAAAACCTCCTGACTACGCCCCTTGAATTGAGACTGCATAATGGCTACCCACTGATCCCTTGGCCAGTTCATACTGATGGCAATTTTATTAAAATGTGCAAAGAAAACCTCAGGATCTTCCTCATTGAACTTGGGCAACTCTATATACTTATTCATCCTGATGGGATTATTATCACTATTTGTTGAAACATTACTAGTATTTCCATGTCCAGCTGCCATACGCTGTGATTCAAGCCTGAAGTTAGTGTCAGCCATTTGTTGTTGAATCTCTAATTGCCTAGTTTGTTCCTCGGCTTGTTGCTTCTTTGTGGCTTCAAGTTGCAACTCAATTAAACCTCTCTGGTTTTGTGCCGCAATTTCTAAACGCCTAGTCTCCAGCTCCCTTTGCTGAGCTTCAGCCTCTAATATTTTCTGTTCTTTTTGAGCTTCAAGCTCTAATTGGCGAGCTTCTAACTCAAGACGCTTTAACGTCATCTGATCACTCGACTCCTCTCTTAACTCCTCTAGAATTTCTTCATCTAAATCCCCATTCTCAACAAAATGCGTCACAATGACTTTCAATATTTGGGCTTTAACCATTCTATTGCTGGCGGTCAAATCCAAATGATTTGCCATTTGTATTAACTCAGTCTTTTTAAGGTTCTGAATCCCTTCAAAGTCTGGGTGAGCCACCAACGCTGCAACTTTCTCCTCCATCGTTACTAACACTTGGCACTTGATTCACAAAATTAATTAACACAATGGCACTGCACTACACTTCACTGTAAAATTGTCACCACACTGAAAATTCGCTTGGCCTCAGTGCACAAACAAAATATATAGGATGACTTACCTCAAAATCGTGAAACGTTGTTACTTGACACACAGGAAGGCTTGCTTGGCACATGGAATAGTTCTTAAGAAACACACAGAGACACTTGACACTGGTACCTAGGAAGGCAAGGTTAGATTAGCATAGTTAAGTTAAGTGGGACAATATTTCCCGGCACAGGCCCCCATAACTCTTTGTTACCTATCGTACGTTACGGCTCGTGATCCTACAGCAGCCAAACTTTAATAAGTCTAGGGATACGACACAACTGCTGTTCTCAATAGCGAATCACCAGTATAACCCCTTAATGGGTAATGAGCATAAAATAGAATCTTCATAGGACTGAAGAATAAAGACTACGCATATATATATATATATAATTTATATTAAATAAATCTCAAAAGCAAACAGATGATTATATGGTCACAATATATCACATTAAAAATATCACTGTAACTTCCAGACATTAAATCAATACTAAGAATAATTATATGGCTAGAACAAAAGAATGACTTAACTCCAAGATGATATCTCCCTGGTTTCTGCTCAGCTACTGAACTACAATATGCGAGTCAAAAAACACATTGCCTTGCCCCGCGAATAAATTGCCAAAGTTACAATATTTATTATTTCAACAATGGAGCACTACATTGTGACAAGAGTAATCTTAAACTAACTTAATGAATAATTAGTACATATTGATATAGACAAACAAAGCAATTGTTTCTTTACATAGTAATTAAAATATGCATACAGAATAGCATAATGGCATGCACACCCCAGCAACGGACGATCCCACGACAATTTGCCAGATACAGTTCACTCAATTATTATTTCACTCTGTTACCCACTTATGATCACATATAAATCATTAGTTCCCGTGGGAAAACTGATCACACAAAGAAATAAACAATCATTCCCACGATACGCTGGGCCTAACGCCAACACTGTAACATGAATGTGCATTTGCATAGAACATAAGTATACAATATACATGCTTGTAATTTACATACAATTATAAATGTACATATTAATATATTCACTTACGTATCTTATAAGGGTACGTAACAGGGACACGGGTCAGTATGGGGACACGGGTCAGTATGGGGACACGGGTCAGTATGGGGACACGGGTCAGTATGGGGACACGGGTCAGTATGGGGACACGGGTCAGTATGGGGACACGGGTCAGTATGGGGACACGGGTCAGTATGGGGACACGGGTCAGTATGGGGACACGGGTCAGTATGGGGACACGGGTCAGTATGGGGACACGGGGTCAGTATGGGGACACAGGTCAGTATGGGGGACACGGGTCAGTATGGGGACACGGGTCAGTATGGGGACACGGGTCAGTATGGGGACACGGGTCAGTATGGGGGACACAGGTCAGTATGGGGACACGGGGTCAGTATGGGGACACGGGTCAGAATGGGGGACACGGGTCAGAATGGGGGACACGGGTCAGAATGGGGGACACGGGTCAGAATGGGGGACGCGGGTCACAATGGGGGACGCGGGTCAGAATGGGGGACGCGGGTCAGAATGGGGGACGCGGGTCACAATGGGGACGCGGGTCACAATGGGGGACACGGGTCAGATGGGGGACACGGGTCAGAATGGGGGACACGGGTCAGAATGGGGGACACAGGTCAGAATGGGGGACACGGGTCAGAATGGGGGATACGGGTCAGAATGGGGGACATGGGTCAGAATGGGGGACACGGGTCACAATGGGGACACGGGTCAGAATGGGGGACACGGGTCAGAATGGGGGACACGGGTCAGAATGGGGGACACGGGTCAGAATGGGGGACACGGGTCAGAATGGGGGACACGGGTCACAATGGGGACACGGGTCAGAATGGGGGACACGGGTCAGAATGGGGGACACGGGGTCACAATGGGGACACGGGTCAGAATGGGTAGGATCAAGTGAGATGGCCACACTGCTTCGAATCCTGTCGTTTCATAACAGGAAGGTCCGGGGTTCGAGTCCCATGGCAGGACGGAGACTTTTGGACATCAAATCCTTACAAGGAAAGTCTGCGTTCACCTAGAAGTAAAATAGATATCCTGGAGCCAGACAACTGTTGTGGGATGCGTCCTGTAGAAGGTCAGAAGTTGGTGAATGGGGACTGGCGCAGACAATGGGACTCGGGATCACGTAGCCCAAACTCCTGGTAGTCCAACCTTTTGGACTTGTTGGTAGAGTGAGGGACTTACTTCATGCATGGCAGGGTTCGATCCCTATAGGTCCAAGAGGTTGGGACAACCTTCCCTCTCTCCTCATAACCCTTAGCTATACTGCCATACTGGCTTAGCTATATCTCAGGATAGCTGTATTGATCTCGGTCATGTAAGTGCTCACAAGAGCCGGCTGAGTGTGACGAGCCTTCCCCTACTGACCTGTCTGGCACTGTGCTCATATCAGGCACCACCACCCTCTTTTGAGACCGAGTTTGGCACTGTGATTGACACTGAGTCTGGCACTGGCAACTTGCTGTGCCGTGGACGTGCAACAAGTCGGTGCAGCGGACTGCAAGGTCTCCAGGTGTGTGAAGGCTCAGTCTAGCTGGGGTCGACCGCGGTGATGATAAGATGAGAACTCCAGGTGTATATCCGTTGTATAGACGGATATACACCTTGAGCCTGGCGTATGTATACACTGATATACATACGCCAGGCTCGTCCACCATGTGTGGCCAGGCTCGTCCACCATGTGTGGCCAGGCTCGTCCACCATGTATGGCCAGGCTCGTCCACCATGTGTGGCCAGGCTCGTCCACCATGTGTGGCCAGGCTCGTCCACCATGTGTGGCCAGGCTCGTCCACCATGTGTGGCCAGGCTCGTCCACCATGTGTGGCCAGGCTCGTCCACCATGTATGGCCAGGCTCGTCATCCATGTGTGGCCAGGCTCGTCCACCATGTGTGGCCAGGCTCGTCCACCATGTGTGGCCAGGCTCGTCCACCATGTGTGGCCAGGCTCGTCCACCATGTGTGGCCAGGCTCGTCCACCATGTGTGGCCAGGCTCGTCCACCATGTGGTCCACTGACCGGGACACTCCACATCTCACCCTTTTGGTTCATTTCTTGCCCTGTTATAATACCACGTATACTTCTCTTAGTATCTATTTTTGATGCGATTCTCATGCTTTACGATTGTTTCGAGAGAGGGAGAGAGGTAGGGAGGGAGGGAGGGAGGGAGAGAGGGAGAGAGAGAGAGAGAGAGGGAGGGGGGGAGAGAGAGAGAGAGAGGGGGGGGGAGAGAGAGAGAGAGGGGGGGGGGGGAGAGAGAGAGAGAGAGGGAGGAAAGATAAACAGCATCTCGAGAGAATGAATCAGACATTTCGTATCCCAATAACTACATGGAGTTACTAAATCAAGAAGTCTTGTCAATATTAGCTCAACAACAGTTATTGTGGAGTGTAGTGACTTGTGCCTGGGTGATGTGTTGACACAGCACGGTCCCTGGCTCACCACGGTCCCTGGCTCACCACGGTCCCTGGCTCACCACGGTCCCTGGCTCACCACGGTCCCTGGCTCACCACGGTCCCTGGCTCACCACGGTCCCTGGCTCACCACGGTCCCTGGCTCACCACGGTCCCTGGCTCACCACGGTCCCTGGCCCACCACGGTCCCTGGCCCACCACGGTCCCTGGCCCACCACGGTCCCTGGCCCACCACGGTCCCTGGCTCACCACGGTCCCTGGCTCACCACGGTCCCTGGCTCACCACGGTCCCTGGCTCACCACGGTCCCTGGCTCACCACGGTCCCTGGCTCACCACGGTCCCTGGCTCACCACGGTCCCTGGCTCACCACGGTCCCTGGCTCACCACGGTCCCTGGCTCACCACGGTCCCTGGCTCACCACGGTCCCTGGCTCACCACGGTCCCTGGCTCACCACGGTCCCTGGCCCACCACGGTCCCTGGCCCACCACGGTCCCTGGCCCACCACGGTCCCTGGCTCACCACGGTCCCTGGCTCACCACGGTCCCTGGCTCACCACGGTCCCTGGCTCAGCACGGTCCCTGGCCCACCACGGTCCCTGGCTCACCACGGTCCCTGGCTCAGCACGGTCCCTGGCTCAGCACGGTCCCTGGCTCAGCACGGTCCCTGGCTCAGCACGGTCCCTGGCTCACCACGGTCCCTGGCTCACCACGGTCCCTGGCTCACCACGGTCCCTGGCTCACCACGGTCCCTGGCTCACCACGGTCCCTGGCTCACCACGGTCCCTGGCTCACCACGGTCCCTGGCTCACCACGGTCCCTGGTTCACCACGGTCCCTGGCTCACCACGGTCCCTGGCTCACCACGGTCCCTGGCTCACCACGGTCCCTGGCTCACCACGGTCCCTGGCTCACCACGGTCCCTGGCTCACCACGGTCCCTGGCTCACCACGGTCCCTGGCTCACCACGGTCCCTGGCTCACCACGGTCCCTGGCTCACCACGGTCCCTGGCTCACCACGGTCCCTGGCTCACCACGGTCCCTGGCCCACCACGGTCCCTGGCTCACCACGGTCCCTGGCTCACCACGGTCCCTGGCTCAGCACAGTCCCTGGCTCACCACGGTCCCTGGCTCACCACGGTCCCTGGCTCACCACGGTCCCTGGCTCACCACGGTCCCTGGCTCACCACGGTCCCTGGCTCACCACGGTCCCTGGCTCACCACGGTCCCTGGCTCACCACGGTCCCTGGCCCACCACGGTCCCTGGCTCAGCACGGTCCCTGGCCCACTACGGTCCCTTGCCCACCACGGTCCCTGGCTCAGCACGGTCCCTGGCCCACCACGGTCCCTGGCCCACCACGGTCCCTGGCTCAGCACGGTCCCTGGCTCAGCACGGTCCCTGGCTCAGCACGGTCCCTGGCTCAGCACGGTCCCTGGCTCACCACGGTCCCTGGCTCACCACGGTCCCTGGCTCACCACGGTCCCTGGCTCACCACGGTCCCTGGCTCACCACGGTCCCTGGCTCACCACGGTCCCTGGCTCACCACGGTCCCTGGCTCACCACGGTCCCTGGCTCACCACGGTCCCTGGCTCACCACGGTCCCTGGCTCACCACGGTCCCTGGCTCACTACGGTCCCTGGCTCACCACGGTCCCTGGCTCAGCACGGTCCCTGACCCACTACGGTCCCTTGCCCACCACGGTCCCTGGCTCAGCACGGTCCCTGGCCCTGCACGGTCCCTGGCCCACCACGGTCCCTGGCCCACCACGGTCCCTGGCTCACCACGGTCCCTGGCTCAGCACGGTCCCTGGCTCAGCACGGTCCCTGGCTCAGCACGGTCCCTGGCTCAGCACGGTCCCTGGCTCAGCACGGTCCCTGGCTCAGCACGGTCCCTGGCTCAGCACGGTCCCTGGCTCAGCACGGTCCCTGGCTCAGCACGGTCCCTGGCTCAGCACGGTCCCTGGCTCAGCACGGTCCCTGGCTCAGCACGGTCCCTGGCTCAGCACGGTCCCTGGCTCAGCACGGTCCCTGGCTCAGCACGGTCCCTGGCTCAGCACGGTCCCTGGCTCAGCACGGTCCCTGGGTCAGCACGGTCCCTGGCTCAGCACGGTCCCTGGCCCACCACGGTCCCTGGCCCACCACGGTCCCTGGCTCAGCACGGTCCCTGGCTCAGCACGGTCCCTGGCTCAGCACGGTCCCTGGCTCAGCACGGTCCCTGGCTCAGCACGGTCCCTGGCTCAGCACGGTCCCTGGCTCAGCACGGTCCCTGGCTCAGCACGGTCCCTGGCTCAGCACGGTCCCTGGCTCAGCACGGTCCCTGGCTCAGCACGGTCCCTGGCTCAGCACGGTCCCTGGCTCAGCACGGTCCCTGGCTCAGCACGGTCCCTGGCTCACTACGGTCCCTGGCTCACTACGGTCCCTGGCTCACTACGGTCCCTGGCTCACCACGGTCCCTCGCTCACCACGGTCCCTGGCTCAGCACGGTCCCTGGCCCACCACGGTCCCTGGCTCAGCACGGTCCCTGGCTCAGCACGGTCCCTGGCTCAGCACGGTCCCTGGCTCAGCACGGTCCCTGGCTCAGCACGGTCCCTGGCTCAGCACGGTCCCTGGCTCACTACGGTCCCTGGCTCACTACGGTCCCTGGCTCAGCACGGTCCCTGGCTCAGAACGGTCCCTGGCTCAGCACGGTCCCTGGCTCAGAACGGTCCCTGGCTCAGAACGGTCCCTGGCTCAGAACGGTCCCTGGCTCAGAACGGTCCCTGGCTCAGAACGGTCCCTGGCTCAGCACGGTCCCTGGCTCACCACGGTCCCTGGCTCACCACTCCTCCAACACTAGCACTCCTCCAACACTCGCACTCCAACACTAGCACTCCTCCAACACTAGCACTCCTCCAACACTAGCACTCCTCCAACACTAGCACTCCCCCAACACTAGCACTCCCCCAACACTAGCACTCTCCCAACACTAACACTCCCCAACACAAGGTGGGGTCCCGCTGGACTAGTTACTAACCTACCCAAGGATGCGACCCATCACAGTTTCCTTACACCGGGATATGTATACGCTACTCGGTGAGCAGAAGCATGAGGTGAAAGGAAACGTTGTCCAATTGCTTATGACCTACCACTGGGAATGAACCCGGGACCTTCGGGTGTGGGCGGTGGACGTAGACCACTGTGCTAGAGGAGAGGTGAGCAGTGGTGTGTCCTGGGACTGAGAGAACACATTGGGCAGTACTGGAGCACATCACCACTCCCACAATATAACTATCCGTCATTACACACAGAGATCACACTAACGTGATGCATCAAATGAACAAATCTGGGATGCTCCCGGACGCAGGTTCGACTCCTCGTAACGGCCCTTGTGGATTTGTTCACTGTTCGTCATTATTAAGTGAAGGAAGAAGCATGCTGGGTAATGCTTTAAATATCTCATTCAAGTGTTGAGGTAATGAAATGCATCCCAAATAGATAGAGCAGGTTAGGCTATTTCTGTCCTTCTTCTATAGTTCTCTCTATTGCATCTTGATGTTGCTAGGCTCGTCTGAAGTTTGTTGATAGCTCGTAAAATAACTCGCTTGTTTTGCGTCCTACTGTGTGCTAGTGTGTCGTAGAAGCCCCTACTGTGTGCCAGTGTGTCGTAGAAGCCCCTACTGTGTGCCAGTGTGTCGTAGAAGCCCCTACTGTGTGCTAGTGTGTCGTAGAAGCCCCTACTGTGTGCCAGTGTGTCGTAGAAGCCCCTACTGTGTACCAGTGTGTCGTAGAAGCCCCTACTGTGTACCAGTGTGTCGTAGAAGCCCCTACTGTGTACCAGTGTGTCGTAGAAGCCCCTACTGTGTACCAGTGTGTCGTAGAAGCCCCTACTGTGTACCAGTGTGTCGTAGAAGCCCCTACTGTGTACCAGTGTGTCGTAGAAGCCCCTACTGTGTACCAGTGTGTCGTAGAAGCCCCTACTGTTTACCAGTGTGTCGTAGAAGCCCCTACTGTGTGCCAGTGTGTCGTAGAATCCACTACTGTGTGCCAGTGTGTCGTAGAAGCCCCTACTGTGTGCCAGTGTGTCGTAGAAGCCCCTACTGTGTGCCAGTGTGTCGTAGAAGCCCCTACTGTGTGCCAGTGTGTCGTAGAAGCCCCTACTGTGTGCCAGTGTGTCGTAGAAGCCCCTACTGTGTGCCAGTGTGTCGTAGAAGCCCCTACTGTGTGCCAGTGTGTCGTAGAAGCCCCTACTGTGTGCCAGTGTGTCGTAGAAGCCCCTACTGTGTGCCAGTGTGTCGTAGAAGCCCCTACTGTGTGCCAGTGTGTCGTAGAAGCCCCTACTGTGTGCCAGTGTGTCGTAGAAGCCCCTACTGTGTGCCAGTGTGTCGTAGAAGCCCCTACTGTGTGCCAGTGTGTCGTAGAAGCCCCTACTGTGTGCCAGTGTGTCGTAGAAGCCCCTACTGTGTGCCAGTGTGTCGTAGAAGCCCCTACTGTGTGCCAGTGTGTCGTAGAAGCCCCTACTGTGTGCCAGTGTGTCGTAGAAGCCCCTACTGTGTGCCAGTGTGTCGTAGAAGCCCCTACTGTGTGCCAGTGTGTCGTAGAAGCCCCTACTGTGTGCCAGTGTGTCGTAGAAGCCCCTACTGTGTGCCAGTGTGTCGTAGAAGCCCCTACTGTGTGCCAGTGTGTCGTAGAAGCCCCTACTGTGTGCCAGTGTGTCGTAGAAGCCCCTACTGTGTGCCAGTGTGTCGTAGAAGCCCTACTGTGTGCCAGTGTGTCGTAGAAGCCCCTACTGTGTGCCAGTGTGTCGTAGAAGCCCCTACTGTGTGCCAGTGTGTCGTAGAAGCCCCTACTGTGTGCCAGTGTGTCGTAGAAGCCCCTACTGTGTGCCAGTGTGACGTAGAAGCCCTACTGTGTGCCAGTGTGTCGTAGAAGCCCCTACTGTGTGCCAGTGTGTCGTAGAAGCCCCTACTGTGTGCCAGTGTGTCGTAGAAGCCCCTACTGTGTGCCAGTGTGTCGTAGAAGCTCCTACTGTGTACCAGTGTGTCGTAGAAGCCCCTACTGTGTGCCAGTGTGTCGTAGAAGCTCCTACTGTGTACCAGTGTGTCGTAGAAGCCCCTACTGTGTGCCAGTGTGTCGTAGAAGCTCCTACTGTGTACCAGTGTGTCGTAGAAGCCCCTACTGTGTGCTAGTGTGTCGTAGAAGCCCCTACTGTGTGCTAGTGTGGTGTTGTAATCCACAAGTTAGTAGGAATTATTAGCTAGAGGATCATTACTACAACACTTAACGAATGATGATTGAAAGTACATGTAAGTAGACAGACTATGGATCACATATCTAAGAAAGGTCAATGGATTAAGACCGAAGCTGTTTAGCCAAATTAATAATTCCTGGAAAGAGGAATTATTCTTCGTCAGGCTTCTAGGATCAAGGTTACCGCTCTAGGGATAAGGTTAATCGGATTATACCTTCCTTGAGAGGAGTGGTGAAATGATTGAGGCCTTGGTTGGCTGGAGTCAGTCTTGTTGTGGGAGTTGAACTAGCAAGTCCTTTGGATCCCCGTTTGCGGCAGCAGCGAAGTGTAGCAGACAGCTATGGCGAGAGCCTGTTGTGATCTTAGTGACCAAGTTAAGTCTGCAGTATGTGAGTATTGAATGTAAGACTAACCGGGTGTGGAGCGTTGTAGTAATCATTCCGTATTAGGGACTTAGGCGGAAGTTACGAGTGGGTGTGTGGTGATCGCGGA
>NC_091197.1:19952618-19997618 GCF_040958095.1 Procambarus clarkii | reverse complement strand
AAATGGCTGTTAGAGTTTAATCCAAGCAAATGTAATGTAATGAAGATAGGGGTAGGAAGCAGGAGACCAGATACAAGGTATCACTTGGGAGATGAAATACTTCAAGAGTCCGAGAGAGAGAAAGACCTGGGGGTTGATATCACGCCAGACCTGTCCCCTGATGCTCATATCAAGAGGATAACAGCAGCAGCATATGCCAGGTTGGCTAAAATAAGAACGGCCTTTAGAAACTTGTGTAAGGAATCTTTCAGAACATTATATACCACATATGTCAGACCAATCCTGGAGTATGCGGCACCAGCATGGTGTCCATGGGCCAGATTCACGAAAGCACTTACGCAAACACTTAAGAATCTGCACATCTTTTCTCAATCTTTGGCGGCTTTGTTTCCAATTATTAAACAGTTATTGAGATCCGAAGCACCAGGAGGCTGTTTATAACAATAACAACAGTTGAATGGGATATTTTCATGCTTGTAAACTGTTTAATAAATGTAACCAAAGCCGTCAAAGATTGAGGAAAGATGTACACGTTCGTAAGTGCTTGCGTAAGTGCCTTCGTGAATCTGGCCCCATATCTAGTCAAGCATAAGACTAAAATGGAAAAGGTTCAAAGGTTTGCCACCAGACTAGTACCCGAGCTGAGAGGTATGAGCTACGAGGAGAGACTACGTGAATTAAACCTTACTTCGTTGGAAGACAGAAGAGTTAGGGGGGACATGATCACCACATTCAAGATCCTCAAGGGAATTGACAGGGTTGATAAAGACAGGCTGTTTAACACAAGAGGCACACGCACTAGGGGACACAGGTGGAAACTGAGTGCCCAAATGAGCCACATAGATATTAGAAAGAACTTTTTTAGTGTCAGAGTGGTTGACAAATGGAATGCATTAGGAAGTGATGTGGTGGAGGCTGACTCCATACACAGTTGCAAGTGTAGATATGATAGAGCCCAATAGGCTCAGGAACCTGTACACCTGTTGATTGACAGTTGAGAGGCGGGACCAAAGAGCCAGAGCTCAACCCCCGCAAGCACAACTAGGTGAGTACAACTAGGTGAGTACACACACACACTCCAGAGTGTAACACCACTTATAATATGAACTAATAATGAAACACTAATATTGTAACACTAATGGTTACACTGATATATATCCTCAGTAACTGGAACCCAAGGTACACTTCTAAGGAAATGCTACACAAGATTAACTACGCTGCCACCATCTGCCTTGCCCATTGTGACTATATCAAGCAACGAGGCAATAAACATTGCTTGACTTGGAGACTCCTCTTCCTTTAACTGTCATTAATTACGGGACGGTGGTTGCTATATCTAGAGGCTAAGAGGGTTCAACAATTGACACAGACGGGAAGTTTAACACGAGTTTATTGAGAACCAAATTATGCTACTCACCACTATAAATCCTACTCTAACACTGGCCAATCATTAAGAAATTTAGACATGGAACAAAACCTCAGAGATCACACACATTACCTTAAGACCTCTGTCTCTCCATCCGGTGGATTCACTCTGTCTCTCCCTGGCTGTGAGATGTTCTTCACAGACCAACTCTGGACCCTGGTGTCCGGCACACTCTCTAAACTAAGTCCACTACAGGACCATATACACACCCCAAAAAGGGGGAGGGGGAGATTTGCTGTTGCTACCTACACCGAAAAAGGTCGAGCCACACGTGCACAAACACTAAAGAATTGTTTCCTTAAGCTTGTTTGACATTGACCATACACTGTTCAAGAGAGGAGTTATTAATTACGAGTGTAGCTGACCTCTGACCTGGCTTAAAGGGGGAGATCCATGAATGTTTACACATAAGAATCTGGGGTCTAATTCCATTGCAATGTTTGACAAGAGTATCATGAAATATTATACTTGAAACTAGCTGACTAAGATTAACCCAGGAATTTTTAATCAACATACAAGATAATCCAGAGGTCATCTGGGCTGACCTCTTGGAGAAGGCTTCCTTGGTTGTGAACTCTAGGGGGAGGGGGGTCATGGGTGTTACAAGAACATCTGGAGGGAAACAGCTTTGTAACACACCACCAGCATGGGTTCAGAGATGGTAAATCGTGCCTCACAGGCCTAATAGAATTCTATGACCAAGCAACACAAATTAGGCAGGAAAGAGAAGGGTGGGCAGACTGCATTTTCTTGGACTGTCAGAAAGCCTTTGACACAGTACCTCACAAAAGGCTGTTACAAAAGTTGGAGCAGCAGGCAGGAGTAAAAGGTAAGGTGCTACAGTGTATAAGGGAGTATCTAAGCAATAAGAAACAGCGAGTAACGGTGAGGGGTGAGGCACCAGATTGGCGAGATGTCACCAGCGGCGTTCCACAGGACTCTGTACTCGGACCCATCCTGTTTCTAGTATATGTAAACGATTTTCCAGAGGGTATAGACTCATTCCTCTCAATGTTTGCTGATGATGCCAAACTTATGAGAAGAATCAAAACAGATGAAGATAGACAGAGACTACAGGACGACCTGGACAAATTGGAGGAATGGTCTAGAAAATGGCTACTAAAGTTCAACTCAGGAAAGTGTAAAGTAATGAAATTAGGAGAAGGGTGCAGAAGGCTGAACACAAGGTACCATCTGGGAGGTGAAATCCTGCAAGAGTCAAATAGAGAGAAAGATCTGGGGGTTGGTATCACACCAAACCTGTCCACAGAGACTCACATCAAAAGAATATCATCAGCAGCATATGCTAGACTGGCCAATATAAGAACTGCCTTTAGAAATTTGTGTAAGGAATCGTTCAGGACCCTGTATACCACATATGTAAGACCAATCCTGGAGTATGCAGCTCCAGCCTGGAGTCCATACCTAGTTAAACACCAGACGAAGTTAGAGAAGATTTAGAGGTATGCCACCAGACTGGTCCCGGAACTGAGAGGAATGAGCTACGAGGAAAGGCTAAGGGAGCTGAACCTCACAACCCTGGAAAACAGAAGAGTAAGGGGGGACATGATAACCACCTACAAAATTCTCAGGGGAATTAACAGGGTGGACAAAGACAAACTTTTTAGCATGGGTGGGACACGAACAAGGGGACACAGGTGGAAACTTAGTACCCAGATGAGCCACAGAGACGTTAGAAAGAAGTTTTTCAGTGTCAGAGTAGTTAACAAATGGAATGCATTAGGTAGTGATGTGGTGGAGGCTGACTTCATTCACAGTTTCAAATGTAGATATGATAGTGCCCAATAGGCTCAGGAATCTGTACACCAGTTGATTGACAGTTGAGAGGCGGGACCAAAGAGCCAGAGCTCAACCCCCACAAACACAACTAGGTGAGTACAATTAGGTGAGTACACACACACACACACACACACACACACTCGCACGCACACCAGACACAGGATAACGAATGGGAGATGAAGTCCTTCATGAAACGGACAGAGAGAAAGATCTAGGAGTTGATATCACACCAAACCAGTCTCCTGAAGCCCACATCAAAAGAATAACATCAGCGGCATACACGAGGCTGCCTAACATTAGAACTGCCTTCAGGAACCTGTGTAAGGAATCATTCAAAACCTTGTATACCACATATGTAAAATCAATCCTGGAGTATGCAGCCCCAGCATGGAGCCCGTACCTTGTCAAACACAAGATAAAACTGGAAAAAGTTCAGAGGTATACCACTAGGCTAGTCCCAGAACTAAGAGGCATGAGTTACGAGGAAAGGCTGCGTGAGATGCCCTTCACGACACTGGAAGACAGAAGAGTAAAGAGAGACATGGTCACTACCTACAAAATTCTCAGAGGAATTGACAGGGTAGACAAGGATAAACATTTTAACACGAGTGGTACGCGAACAAGGGGACACAGGTGGAGACTGAGTACACAAATGAGCCACAGGGACGTTAGAAAGAACTTTTTCAGTGTCAGAGTAGTTAACGGATGGAATGCATTAGGCAGTGATGTGGTGGAGGCTGACTCCATACACAGTTTCAAATGTAGATACGATAGAGCCCAGTAGGCTCAGGAATCTGTACACCAGTTGATTGACAGTTGAGAGGCGGGACCAACAAGCCTGATCTCAATCCCTGCAAGCACAATTAGGTGAGCACAACTACGTGAATACAACTACGTGAGTAAACACCCACATACACACACACACACACACACACACACACACACACACACACACACACCTTCAGAACTCATTCAGAACTGTGAAGGTTTCAGTGACTACATATCAGGTACCATAGCAACTGGAGGACAGAAAATTATAATAGTAGTCATATATAACCCCCCACCGAATGACAGAAGACCCAGACAGGAATATGATAGAAACAACTTGGCCACCATCAATATAATAGAGAGAGCAGCTTCTGTGGCTAGCAGGAACGGATCCAGACTTCTAATCATGAGAGACTTCAACCATGGGAAGATAGATTGGGGGAACAGAGACCCACATGGAGGCCCAGATACATGGAGAGCTAAGCTGCTGGATGTGGCAACAAGAAACTTTCTAAGTCAACACGTCAAGGGACCGACAAGAACGAGAGGAGGGGATGAACCAGCCTTGCTTGATCTGATATTTACCCTAAATGAGTCTGATATAAGGGAAGTTAAGCTGGAAGCCCCCTTGGGAATGAGTGATCATAGTGTATTGAGCTTTGAGTACCTGGTTGAGCTAGGAATTATCACCCCCAAAAAAGAACTGGGAAACAAAGGGCTGGCGTACCGAAAGGGAAACTATGAGGAAATGAATAAATTCCTATGGGATATACATTGGGACACAGAACTCGGAACCAAGTCCGTACAAGACATGATGGACTATGTCACCCAAAAATGTCAGGAGGCTGTAAGCAGGTTTGTCCCAGCCCGACAGGAAAAAACAGAGAAGCAAAGGAAGAATGCGTGGTTTAATAAGGAATGTATGAAAGCAAAGGAGCTGAACAAAAGGGCATGGAGGAATTTCCGTAATAACAGAACACCAGAAAGTAGAGAGAGATACCAGAGAACCAGGAACGAGTATGTTAGTGTGAGAAGAGCAGCTGAGAAAAGTTATGAAAATGATAGATAATAAAGCCAAGACCGAACCAAAGCTACTACACTGTCACATCGGGAGGAAGACAACAGTGAAGGAACAGGTGATGAAACTTAGGGTGGGCGAGGACAGGTACACAGAGAATGACAAAGAGGTGTGTGAAGAAGTCAACAAAAGGTCCCAGGAGGTCTTTACAATAGAACAGGGAGATGTCACGGCGCTAGAAGAGGTGGCAGCAAACCAGGTGACCTTGGATAGGTTCGGAATTACAAGAGATGAGGTCAAGAAGCACCTATTGGAGCTGGATGTGAGAAAAGCTATTGGGCCGGATGTTATCTCGCCATGGGTATTGAATGAGTGTGCAGGAGCACTTTGCTTACCACTCTCCATAGTGTATAGTAGGTCACTGGAAACGGGGGACCTACCAGAAATATGGAAGACGGCTAATGTACCAATATACAAAAAGGGTGACAGACAAGAGGCACTGAACTACAGGCCAGTGTCCTTAACTTGTATACCATGCAAGGTGATGGAGAAGATTGTGAGAAAAAACCTAGTAACACATCTGGAGAGAAGAGACTTCGTGACAACCCATCAACATGGGTTCAGGGAGGGTAAATCCTGCCTTACAGGCTTGATAGAATTCTACGATCAGGTGACAAAGATTAAGCAAGAAAGAGAAGGGCGGGCGGACTGCATTTTTTTAGACTATCGGAAAGCCTTTGACACAGTACCCCATAAAAGGTTGATGCATAAGCTGGAAAAACAGGCAGGAGTAACTGGTAGGGCGCTCCAGTGGATAAGGGAGTACCTAAGCAATAGGAAGCAGAGAGTTACAGTGAGGGGTGAGACCTCAGACTGGCGTGAAGTCACCAGTGGAGTCCCACAGGGCTCTGTACTTTGACCTATCCTGTTTCTGATATACGTAAATGATCTCCCAGAGGGTATAGACTCATTCCTCTCAATGTTTCCTGACGACGCCAAAATTATGAGAAGGATTAAAACAGAGGAGGACAGCTTGAGGCTTCAAGAAGACCTGGACAAGCTGCAGGAATGGTCGAACAAATAGCTGTTAGAGTTTAACCCAAGCAAATGTAATGTAATGAAGATAGAAGTAGGAAGCAGGAGACCAGATACAAGGTACCATTTGGGAGATGAAATACTTCAAGAGTCAGAAAAAGAGAAAGACCTGGGGGTTGATATCACGCCAGATCTGTCCCCTGAAGCTCATATCAAGAGGATAACATCAGCAGCATATGCCAAGTTGGCTAACATAAGAACGGCCTTCAGAAACTTGTGTAAGGAATCTTTCAGAACATTATATACCACATATGTCAGACCAATCCTGGAGTATGCGGCTCCTGCATGGAGTCCATATCTAGTCAAGCATAAGACTAAACTGGAAAAGGTTCAAAGGTTTGCCACCAGACCAGTACCCGAGCTGAGAGGTATGAGCTACGAGGAGAGACTACGGGAATTAAACCTCACTTCGTTGGAAGACAGAAGAGTTAGAGGGGACATGATCACCACATTCAAGATTCTCAAGGGAATCGACAGGGTTGATAAAGACAGGCTGTTTAACACAAGGGGCACACGCACTAGGGGACACAGGTGGAAACTGAGTGCCCAAATTAGCCACAGAGATATTAGAAAGAACTTTTTTAGTGTCAGAGTGGTTGACAAATGGAATGCATTAGGAGCGATGTGGTGGAGGCTGACACCATACACAGTTTCAAGTGTAGATATGATAGAGCCCAATAGGCTCAGGAACCTGTACACCTGTTAATTGACGGTTGAGAGGCGGGACCAAAGAGCCAGAGCTCAACCCCCGCAAGCACAACTACGTGAGTACACACACACGCACACACACACACACACACACACCTATGTTCCGCCACTGGTGGTTACCGATGCTGCCAGCTGGCTCTCACAGCCTACTGGGCCCGTGAAAAGGAGACAGAGAGAAGGTAAGAGGAGGAAGGGAAGGTGGGAGAGGCGGAAGAGGGAGCCAGAGGGAGAGAAGGAGGTGAGGACGGAGGCGCCAGACACGAGGGAAGGACCTGTTAAGCTTGAAGAGGCAGAGTATGTTTAATGGTTCCTGGCACAGGTAAAGTCATCAGGCAAATTACATTTACCTGGAAGCACTATACACTAGTACATGGTCTTCCTGGTGGAGTATAGGTGCTTCTATGTGGAGCACATCCCTGGTGGGTGCTTCTATGTGGAGCACATCCCTGGTGGGTGCTTCCTTATGTGGAGCACATCCCTGGTGGGTGCTTCTATGTGGAGCACATCCCTGGTTGGTGCTTCCTTATGTGGAGCACATCCCTGGTGGGTGCTTCTTTATGTGGAGCACATCCCTGGTGGGTGCTTCTTTATGTGGAGCACATCCCTGGTGGGTGCTTCTATGTGGAGCACATCCCTGGTGGGTGCTTCCTTATGTGGAGCACATCCCTGGTGGGTGCTTCTATGTGGAGCACATCCCTGGTGGGTGCTTCCTTATGTGGAGCACATCCCTGGCGGGTGCTTCTTTATGTGGAGCACATCCCTGGTGGGTGCTTCCTTATGTGGAGCACATCCCTGGTGGGTGCTTCCTTATGTGGAGCACATCCCTGGTGGGTGCTTCTTTATGTGGAGCACATCCCTGGTGGGTGCTTCTATGTGGAGCACATCCCTGGTGGGTGCTTCTATGTGGAGCACATCCCTGGTGGGTGCTTCTATGTGGAGCACATCCCTGGTGGGTGCTTCTATGTGGAGCACATCCCTGGTGGGTGCTTCTATGTGGAGCACATCCCTGGTGGGTGCTTCTATGTGGAGCACATCCCTGGTGGGTACCTCTTTATGTGCAGCACATACCTGGTGGGTGCTTCTATGTGGAGCACATCCCTGGTGGGTGCCTCTTTATGTGGACCACATCCCTGGTGGGTGCTTCTTTATGTGGTCCAGGGTACAGTGCCATAATGTCCCAGGGTACAGTGCCATAATGTCCCAAGGTACAGTGCCATAATGTCCCAGGGTAGAATTGTAATAACCTTTTATACTCTACTCTTACTCTCCACACTCTACCCCCAGCTCAACACAGCTCAGTGTGACCCCTCACTAAGCTACCGCGAAGCTGAAATATTAAATGAGGGGCAAGCCACAAGTGGAGGATTTATTAATTTGAATAATAAGTGAATCAACAAAAACTCACTAAACACTGCCACCACCTCGCTGCTCAGACTCTGAATGTGTCTATTATTGACTCCCAAGGAAGGAAGGAAATCAATAATCATGAACTCCCGGGCAATAGAATCTTGGTAAATGCTTGGGAATTAAAATGTAATCTTTACCTTACTGACTGAGATTCAAGGGCAACTTTAATATCAGTTACTGGAGAAGAGCACAGAGGAAATATCCAAATTCAACACAAATAAATATGAAACATCATTAATAACGAAAAGTGGGGAACAATTAACTAAACACAAATACATTAAATTACTTTATTATTTAAAACACATATAATGAAATCAATTTGAAAAAAATATATCCTGCTTTACTAAGACATCCTACGAGGCGATTGGAAAACGGTGTGCAATTTACTTTGATGTACCAAAACTCAGCCAGACATTAACTTAATCCTGTAAAATCCTGCAGGATGTTGAATGGCTTGCCCTACATGTCAGGAGACCTGTACTCCAGTAAGCCCCAAGACACACTGACTCCAATTCTCCTAAACTCCCCTTGGGAGACCTAAGGGTTTCCTCTGGAGCTTGGCTCCGGCTAGGAGCACCAATAAATTCAAAGCAAAGCTGGATATTCTGAGGCTGGGCCAATGGGTGACAAGGCACTACCCTGGGGGACTCCGCCTCTCAAGGCTCGAACCAATGACTACAGAGCCTTACTCTTAGGCCAGCCAGAACTCTGACTATCCCCGCCCCTAGGCCTCCTTGGTGACATAGGCCTGCCCTGAAAGTTATCTATTTCCCATAGACTCCAGAATCGTTCCCACGCTACAACAGGAACCAAACAGCTGTTTATGGCTCCCAGCCATCTCACTCGAAACGTGTGAACTACGGTATATGGCACTGAACTCATCACTGGTTATAGGCAAGACAGGAGGAGAGAGGAACGAGGGATGACAAAACAGGAATGGGACAAGGATTGGACAAGTGACTTGACCACCTGCCTAAGGGGGTAATTTGACAAGAGTAGTTATATGGCAGAAACGGCCAACAAGGAGGTGGTGGGGCGGATGGGGGTACAAGAGGGTGGCACTGCCAAATGTGAAGGGAAGGGAAGGAACTATGGTCTGCTCAGATCATTACAGAGTGCCATAATCTACCACGGGGTACAGTGCCATAATCTACCCCGGGGTACAGTGCCATAATCTACCCCGGGGTACAGTGCCATAATCTACCCCGGGGAACAGTACCATAATCTACCCGGGGTACAGTGCCATAATCTACCCCGGGGACCAGTGCCATAATCTACCACGGGGTACAGTGCCATAATCTACCCCGGGGTACAGTGCCATAATCTACCCCGGGGTACAGTGCCATAATCTACCCCGGGGTACAGTGCCATAATCTACCCCGGGGAACAGTACCATAATCTACCCGGGGTACAGTGCCATAATCTACCCCGGGGACCAGTGCCATAATCTACCCCGGGGTACAGTGCCATAATCTACTCCGGGGTACAGTGCCATAATCTACCACGGGTACAGTGCCATATCTACCCCGGAGTACAATACCATAATCTACCCCGAGTACAGTGCCATAATCAACCCCGGGGTAGATTATGAGGATCTGAAACATAATACAGGGTACAAAACACAATTGAATCTTCACATAGTAGAAAAACAGCATGTCGAGGATTTGGGAATAATGATGTCCGACGACCTAACGTTTAGGGAGCATAACCAAGCAAATATTGCGTCAGCCAGAAAAATGGTCGGATGGATTACGAGAACTTTCAAATCCAGGGATCCCATCACAGTCATTGTACTCTTCAAGTCACTTGTGTTGTCCCGTCTTGAGTACTGCTCAGTACTCGCTTCCCCCTTCAGAGCAGGAGAGATTGCTGAAATAGAGGGAACACAGAACATATACAGCACGCATAGACGAGATAAAACGCCTAAATTATTAGGATCGTCTCAAAGCTCTCCAAATGTACTCTCTAGAAAGGAGACGAGAGAGATACCAAATAATATACACATGGAAAATACTGGAAGGCCACGTCCCAAATCTACACAGTAAAATAACAACATACTGGAGTGAACGATATGGAAGAAAAATGCAGAATAGAACCAGCGAGGAGCAGAGGTGCCATAGGCACAATCAGAGAACACTGTATAAACATCAGAGGTCCGCGGATGTTCAACGTCCTCCCAGCGACTATAAGAAATATTGCCGGAACAACCGTGGACATCTTCAAGAGAAAACTGGACTGTGTTCTAAGAGAAGTTCCGGACCAGCCGGGCTGTTGTGGGTATGTGGGCCTGCGGGCCGCTCCAGGAAGCCATGGGGGCCCACCTCCAGGAGGCCATGGGGCCCACCTCCAGGAGGCCATGGGGGCCCACCTCCAGGAGGCCATGGGGGCCCACCTCCAGGAGGCCATGGGGGCCCACCTCCAGGAGGCCATGGGGGCCCACCTCCAGGAGGCCATGGGGGCCCACCTCCAGGAGGCCATGGGGGCCCACCTCCAGGAGGCCATGGGGGCCCACCTCCAGGAGGCCATGGGGGCCCACCTCCAGGAGGCCATGGGGGCCCACCTCCAGGAGGCCATGGGGGCCCACCTCCAGGAGGCCATGGGGGCCCACCTCCAGGAGGCCATGGGGGCCCACCTCCAGGAGGCCATGGGGGCCCACCTCCAGGAGGCCATGGGGGCCCACCTCCAGGAGGCCATGGGGGCCCACCTCCAGGAGGCCATGGGGGCCCACCTCCAGGAGGCCATGGGGGCCCACCTCCAGGAGGCCATGGGGGCCCACCTCCAGGAGGCCATGGGGGCCCACCTCCAGGAGGCCATGGGGGCCCACCTCCAGGAGGCCATGGGGGCCCACCTCCAGGAGGCCATGGGGGCCCACCTCCAGGAGGCCATGGGGGCCCACCTCCAGGAGGCCATGGGGGCCCACCTCCAGGAGGCCATGGGGGCCCACCTCCAGGAGGCCATGGGGGCCCACCTCCAGGAGGCCATGGGGGCCCACCTCCAGGAGGCCATGGGGGCCCACCTCCAGGAGGCCATGGGGGCCCACCTCCAGGAGGCCATGGGGGCCCACCTCCAGGAGGCCATGGGGGCCCACCTCCAGGAGGCCATGGGGGCCCACCTCCAGGAGGCCATGGGGGCCCACCTCCAGGAGGCCATGGGGGCCCACCTCCAGGAGGCCATGGGGGCCCACCTCCAGGAGGCCATGGGGGCCCACCTCCAGGAGGCCATGGGGGCCCACCTCCAGGAGGCCATGGGGGCCCACCTCCAGGAGGCCATGGGGGCCCACCTCCAGGAGGCCATGGGGGCACATCTCCAGGAGGCCATGGGGGTCCACCTCCAGGAGGCCAGCGGGCCACCTCCAGGAGGCCAGCGGGCCACCTCCAGGAGGCCAGCGAGCCACCTCCAGGAGGCCAGCGAGCCACCTCCAGGAGGCCAGCGGGCCACCTCCAGGAGGCCAGCGGGCCACCTCCAGGAGGCCAGCGGGCCACCTCCAGGAGGCCAGCGGGCCACCTCCAGGAGGCCAGCGGGGCACCTCCAGGAGGCCAGCGGGCCACCTCCAGGAGGCCAGCGGGCCACCTCCAGGAGCCCAGCGGGCCACCTCCAGGAGGCCAGCGGGCTACCTCCGGGAGGCCAGAGGGCCACCTCCAGGAGGCCAGCGGGCTACCTCCAGGAGGCCAGCGGGCTACCTCCGGGAGGCCAGCGGGCCACCTCCGGGAGGCCAGCGGGCCACCTCCGGGAGGCCAGAGGGCCACCTCCGGGAGGCCAGAGGGCCACCTCCGGGAGGCCAGAGGGCCACCTCCAGGAGGCCAGAGGGCCACCTCCAGGAGGCCAGCGGGCTACCTCCAGGAGGCCAGAGGGCCACCTCCAGGAGGCCAGCGGGCTACCTCCAGGAGGCCAGCGGGCTACCTCCAGGAGGCCAGAGGGCCACCTCCAGGAGGCCAGAGGGCCACCTCCAGGAGGCCAGAGGGCCACCTCCAGGAGGCCAGAGGGCCACCTCCAGGAGGCCAGAGGGCCACCTCCAGGAGGCCAGAGGGCCACCTCCAGGAGGCCAGAGGGCCACCTCCAGGAGGCCAGAGGGCCACCTCCAGGAGGCCAGAGGGCCACCTCCAGGAGGCCAGAGGGCCACCTCCAGGAGGCCAGAGGGCCACCTCCAGGAGGCCAGAGGGCCACCTCCAGGAGGCCAGAGGGCCACCTCCAGGAGGCCAGAGGGCCACCTCCAGGAGGCCAGAGGGCCACCTCCAGGAGGCCAGCGGGCCACCTCCAGGAGGCCAGAGGGCCACCTCCAGGAGGCCAGCGGGCCACCTCCAGGAGGCCAGAGGGCCACCTCCAGGAGGCCAGCGGGCCACCTCCAGGAGTAATCAGTCTCCTCACACCGACGGTCGTGTTTCAGGGAAAGTTTTCATCCCTGGATTAAAAACTTTTCCCGTGGAGATTATGTGAGTGTGGGGAGGCGCTGATCCTCCTGCTGGGGTGTGAGCCCTCCCACCTGGCCCCCCGGGCTCAACTCTCTCCCAGGGGCTCAACACTCTCCCAGGGGCTCAACACACTCCCTGGGGCTCAACACACTCCAAGGGGCTCAACACACTCCAAGGGGCTCAAGCCATCCTGCCGCGTGTCCCGCCGGACACCGCTGACGGACGGCGCGATACTCGGCCACCAATATTGTTATTGTTATTACTTCTCTGAGAAGCTGGCTGAGTGAGATGGTTGACGGTGGTGGTTGACGGTGGGGGTTGACGGTGGGGGTTGACGGTGGGGGTTGACGGTGGGGGTTGACGGTGGTGGTGTACGGTGGTGGTTGACGGTGGGGGTTGACGGTGGGGGTTGACGGTGGTGGTTGACGGTGGGGGTTGACGGTGGTGCTTGACGGTGGGGGTTGACGGTGGGGGTTGACGGTGGGGGTTGACGGTGGGGGTGTACGGTGGGGGTTGACGGTGGTGGTTGACGGTGGTGGTTGACGATGGGGGTTGACGGTGGGGGTTGACGGTGGTGGTGTACGGTGGTGGTTGACGGTGGTGGTTGACGGTGGTGCTTGACGGTGGGGGGTGACGGTGGGGGTTGATGGTGGGGGTGTACGGTGGTGGTTGACGGTGGGGGTTGACGGTGGGGGTTGACGGTGGGGGTTGACGGTGGGGGTTGACGGTGGGGGTTGACGGTGGGGGTTGACGGTGGGGGTTGACGGTGGGGGTTGACGGTGAGGGTTGACGGTAGGGGTTGACGGTGGGGGGTGACGGTGGTGGTTGACGGTGGGGGGTTGACGGTGGGGGTTGACGGTGGGGGTTGACGGTAGTGGTTGACGGTGGGGGTTGACGGCGGTGGTTGACATTGAGGGTTGACGGTGGTGGTTGACGGTGGGGGTTGACGGTGGGGGTTGACGGTTGGGGGTGACGGACGGGGTTGACGGTGGGGGTTGACGGTGGTGGTTGGCAGTGGGGGTTGACGGTGGTGGTTGACGGTGGGGGTTGACGCTGAGGGTTGACGTTGGGGGTTGACGCTGAGGGTTGACGTTGGGGGTTGACGGTGAGGGTTGACGGTGGGGGTTGACGGTGGGGGTTGACGGTGGGGGTTAACGGTGGGGGTTGACGGTAGGGGGTGACGGAGGGGGTTGACGGTGGGGGGTGACGGTGGGGGTTGACGGAGGGGGTTGACGGAGGGGGTTGACGGTGGGGGTTGACGGAGGGGGTTGACGGTGGGGGTTGACGGCGGGGGTTGACGGCGGGGGTTGACGGCGGGGGTTGACGGCGGGGGTTGACGGTGAGGGTTGACGGTGAGGGTTGACACTGAGGGTTGACGGTGGTGGTTGACGGTGGTGATTGACGGTGGGGGTTGACGGTGGGGGTTGACGGAGGGGGTTGACGGAAGGGGTTGACGGTGGTGGTTGACGGTGGGGGTTGACGGAGGGGAGTTGACGGTGGGGGTTGACGGTGGGGGTTGACGGTGGGGGTTGACGGACGGGGTTGACGGTTTTGGGTGACGGTGGGGGTTGACGGTGGTGGTTGACGGACGGGGTTGACGGACGGGGTTGACGGTGGGGGGTTAGGGGCCCAGCACCAGGGACACCCTAGGCTCGGGGCCCACACCACCCACACCGCCCACACCACCCACACCACCCACACCGCCCACACCACCCACACCACCTACACCACCCACACCACCCACACCGCCAACACCACCCGCACCGCCCACACGGCCCTCACCGCCCACACCACCCACACGGCACACACCACCCACACCGCCAAGACCACCCACACCACCCACACCACCTACACCACCCACACCACCTACACCACCCACACCACCCACACCACCCACACCACCTACACCGCCTACACCACCCGTACCGCCCACACCACCCACACCGCCCACACCACCTACACCACCCACACGGCCCACACGGCCCACACCACCCGTACCGCCCACACCACCCGTACCGCCCACACCACCCACACCGCCCACACCACCCACACGGCCCACACGGCCCACACCGCCCACACCACCCGTACCGCCCACACCCCCCCACACGGCACACACCGCCCACACCACCAACACGGCCCACACGGCCCACACCACCCACACGGCCCACACCGCCCACACCACCCACATGGCCCACACCGCCCACACCACCAACACGGCACACACGGCCCACACCGCCCACACCACCCACACGGCCCACACCGCCCACACGGCCCACACCACTCACACGGCACACACCACCCACACTGCCCACACCGCCCACACCACCCGCACGGCACACACCGCCCACACGGCCCACACCGCCCACACCACCCACACGGCACACACCACCCACACGGCACACACCGCCCACACGGCCCACACCGCCCACACCACCCACACGGCACACACCACCCACACGGCACACACCGCCCACACGGCCCACACTGCCCACACGGCCCACACGGCCCACACCGCCCACACGGCCCACACGGCACACACCACCCACACGGCACACACCACCCACACGGCACACACCACCCACACGGCACACACCACCCACACGGCACACACCACCCACACGGCACACACCACCCACACGGCCCACACCACCCACACGGCCCACACCGCCAACACCACCCACACCACCAACACCACCCACACCGCCAACACCACCCACACCACCCACACCACCCACACCGCCAACACCACCCACACCACCCACACCGCCAACACCACCCACACCACCCACACCACCCACACCGCCAACACCACCCACACCGCCAACACCACCCACACCACCCACACTGCCATCACCACCCACACCACCCACACCGCCAACACCGCCAACACCACCTACATCACCTACACCACCCACACCACCTACACCACCCACACCACCCACACCACCCACACCACCCACACCACCCACACCACCCACACCGCCAACACCACCCGCACCGCCCACACGCCCACACGGCCCTCACCGCCCACACCACCCACACGGCACACACCACCCACACCGCCAACACCACCCACACCACCCACACCACCCACACCGCCAACACCACCCACACCGCCAACACCACCCACACCACCCACACCGCCAACACCACCCACACCACCCACACCGCCAACACCACCCACACCACCCACACCGCCAACACCACCCACACCACCCACACCGCCAACACCACCCACACCGACAACACCGCCAACACCACCCACACCACCCACACCGCCCACACCACCCACACCGCCCACACCGCCAACACCACCCACACCACCCACACCGCCAACACCACCCACACCGCCAACACCACCCACACCGCTAACACCACCCACACCGCCAACACCACCCACACCGCCCACACCGCCAACACCACCCACACCGCCAACACCACCCACACCGCCAACACCACCCACACCGCCAACACCACCCAAACCACCAACACCACCCACACCGCCAACACCACCCACACCGCTAACACCACCCACACCGCCCACACCACCCACACCGCCCACACCACCCACACCGCCCACACCACCCACACCGCCCACACCGCCAACACCACCCACACCGCCCACACCACCCACACCACCCACACCGCCAACATCACCCACACCGCCAACACCACCCACACCGCCAACACCACCCACACCGCCCACACCGCCCACACCACCCACACCACCCACACCACCCACACCGCCCACACCACCCACACCGCCAACACCACCCACACCGCCGACACCACCCACACCGCCGACACCACCCACACCGCCAACACCACCCACACCGCCAACACCACCCACACCGCCCACACCGCCCACACCACCCACACCGCCAACACCACCCACACCACCCAACAAGGGTAAACAAAGGGTGAACTAAGGCGGCAGCAAGGCGACCACTTATCGCTGCTGGCAGCTGGCCCTCACAGCCTGCTTGGTCACGGTGGAGGCATGGGGGGGGGGGGGTAGAGGCTCACCCCAGGAGACACGCATGAGGGAGGCACAAGGGTAGTGGTGAGAGGCACAAGGGTAGTGGTGAGAGGCACAAGAGTAGTGGTGAGAGGCACAAGAGTAGTGGTGAGAGGCACAAGAGTAGTGGTGAGAGGCACAAGAGTAGTGGTGAGAGGCACAAGAGTAGTGGTGAGAGGCACAAGAGTAGTGGTGAGAGGCACAAGAGTAGTGGTGAGAGACACAAGAGTAGTGGTGAGAGGCACAAGAGTAGTGGTGAGAGGCACAATTAAGGGTAGTGGAGGCCCCGGACCACCCCCCGCGCCAGGGACGGCCCAGGAGGCGGATACAGCTACCAGCAGCGCCAGGGCAGGCGGCAGGACGACGGCCGAGGCGACGAGCGAGGGTGGACAGGTGGCGTGAACGCAAGGCGGCACCAAGGGAGGAGAGGAGGCGAGCGCATGCTCGCCTCCTCTCCTCCTTCGTTCTTCGTGTGGGTGGTAAGATGCTCGGTTGTCTCCGAGGTTCCCCTAACACCTTCAGCGAGAGACCTCCTCAGCATCGGCCTCACTTTCATCATGGCACCCCCATCATACAACAAGAGGGTGCAGATTGCCTCTCAGGCACTAAGTGACCTGGAGGCCCAGATTAACAGGGCGTGGGACACCCTCCGGCGACCAGAGCCCCCACTGGGCCAGCACCAGAGACGGGACCAACGAAAACCTTCCCTCTCGGCACGATATTTAAGGCGCATCCCAGGCGGGAGAACACTTTCGCACTAAACGGCCTCCACCAGCAGATAATGCGAGCAACGAGGGACCTCACGGAGCACCTGGCAGACCGCCCCCCGTGTAACCTCCAACCAGCACTGAGAGCTGCCCTCCGAGACTTGGAAGCCCGTAGGGATGTAGTGATAAAACCAGCTGACAAAGGAGGAGCAGTGGTCATGTGAGACCGTCAAAATTACGAGGCGGAAATGGGTCACCACCTCTCGGACGCCACAACCTACCAACCAGTGATGAACGGCTGGGCAGCCTTGGAGAACGCCCGTCGTCGGAGCAGGAACCTCATCCTGGATTTCTACAGGAACGGGGGGGACAAGGTGGGATCCTCAGACCCACGGCCAGGGATTTCTACCTGGCTTTCAGATCGGAGCTCCCTCCCCTCTACCTACTCCCCAAGGTCCACAAAGGTGTCGACTCTACAACGGGCTCCTGGTCGGGCCGCCCAGTCCTGAATGGCTGCCGAGCACTGACACGCCCGATTGACTGGGTCTGCACAGCCCTCAATCCGTTTCTGAGCCTCCTGGACGAGAGACTGGTCGACACAACGGATTTCCTCAACAAAATAGACGACGTCAACCGCACAAGGGGACCGGCACCTCAACGAGCAACCCTCTTCTCACTGGACATTGTCTCCCTGTACCCGAGCATCCCCTAGAGAGAGGCAGCGTCGCTTGTGGCGGATTTCTTTGTCGATAATGAACACAGGATCCGACAAGACCTGAGGGACACAGGTGTCTGGCGTCCTCCATCCCAGAACTCCTGGTGGAGGCAATCCTTCATGTGATGCGGGATACAATCCTAACCTTTGGGGAGCCACATGTTGACAAATAAAGGGCACAGCGATCGAAGCCTCCAGCAGTGAAGCAATAGCGGAGATCTTCGTGCATCAAGTGTTCGAAACACGACGGGTGACTAATCCTAACAACCCCTCGATTATTGCAGGTACATAGATGACGTTTATGCATAATACTGGGACCCCCCCATCTCCAGGCCTTGGACGCCTTCCACGACTGGGCCAACACAGTCCACCCAAACCTCAGGTTCGCGATCGAGAAGCACGACACGGAAATAAGCTTTCTGGACACCTCGGTCTCCATCAACCCGGTGAGTAGGCTCCTCGATACCCGAGCCTACTACAAACCAACGAACCTGCATACGTACCTAAGGTATGATTGATGTCACCCGGCAGCCCTCAAAAAATCCCTCCCTCTCTCTCTAGGTCTCCGCCTCAAGAGGATAAATAGCGTGGACGCCATCCTACAGACCCAACTCGAAGAACTTTGGGACATGTTCCGTGCCAGGATCTATCCGGACACCATCCTGCAGGCAGCAGCTGACGCGCTCCGCGACCGCCCGAGGGAACAACTACTCCGACCAACACGAAGAGAGTCCCTGAACCGGGGAGTCCTCCCTGCAACATTCTTCACGGGTCTCGCGAGACCACTCAAACAAGTACTCCAGAACCTGTGGTCCTGGTTGAGGGACAACTATGGCGACCACCCCTCCTGGAATACGTTCCCACAAGAACCGCCCATGGTAGCATGGAGGAGAGGCAGGTCCCTCAAGGACCGCCTAGTCTCAGCAGCTCTACGCTAAGGTAAAGACACGGCACAGCCTCGATGGAACCTCGTGGGGAGAAATATGGTTGAGTGAGGCCCCACACAACAAACGACATAGACACAGTAGAGGGAGGACACAGACACAGTAGAGGGAGGACACAGACACAGTAGAGGCAGGACACAGACACAGTAGAGGCAGGACACAGACACAGTAGAGGCAGGACACAGACACAGTAGAAGCAGGACACAGACACAGTAGAGGGAGGACACAGACACAGTAGAGGGAGGACACAGACACAGTAGAGGCAGGACACAGACACAGTAGAGGCAGGACACAGACACAGTAGAGGCAGGACACAGACACAGTAGAGGCAGGACACAGACACAGTAGAGGCAGGACACAGACACAGTAGAGGCAGGACACAGACACAGTAGAGGCAGGACACAGACACAGTAGAGGGAGGACACAGACACAGTAGAGGGAGGACACAGACACAGTAGAGGGAGGACACAGACACAGTAGAGGGAGGACACAGACACAGTAGAGGGAGGACACAGACATAGTAGAGGCAGGACACAGACACAGTAGGGGGAGGACACACAGTAGAGGGAGGACACAGACACAGTAGAGGGAGGACACAGACACAGTAGAGGCAGGACACAGACACTGTAGAGGGAGGACACAGACACAGTAGAGGGAGGACACAGACACAGTAGGGGAGGACACAGACACAGTAGAGGGAGGACACAGACACAGAAGAGGGAGGACACAGACACAGTAGGGGGAGGACACAGACACAGTAGAGGAAGGACACAGACACAGTAGGGGAGGACACAGACACAGTAGAGGGAGGACACAGACACAGTAGAGGGAGGACACAGACACAGTAGAGGGAGGACACAGACACAGTAGAGGGAGGACACAGACACAGTAGAGGGAGGACACAGACACAGTAGAGGGAGGACACAGACACAGTAGAGGGAGGACACAGACACAGTAGAGAGAGGACACAGACACAGTAGAGGGAGGACACAGACACAGTAGAGGGAGGACACAGAGTAGAGAGAGGACACAGACACAGTAGAGGGAGGACACAGACACAGTAGAGGGAGGACACAGACACAGTAGAGGGAGGACACAGACACAGTAGAGGCAGTCCTTAACTTGTATACCATGCAAGGTGCTGGAGAAGATCGTGAGGAAAAGGCTCGTAGAGCATCTGGCGGGAAATAACTTTGTAACGCACCACCAACATGGGTTCAGAGATGGTAAATCGTGCCTCACAGGTTTAATAGAATTTTATGACCAGGCAACGAAAATTAGGCAGGAAAGAGAAGGGTGGGCCGACTGCATTTTCCTGGATTGCCAAAAAGCCTTTGACACAGTACCCCATAAAAGGCTGTTAAAAAAGTTGGAGCAACAGGCAGGAGTAAAAGGGAAGGTGCTCCAGTGGATAAGGGAGTACTTAAGCAACAGGAAACAGCGAGTAACGGTGAGGGGGAAGACATCAGAGTGGCGAGATGTCACCAGCGGAGTCCCACAGGGCTCAGTACTTGGACCCATCCTGTTTCTAATATATGTGAACGATCTTCCAGAGGGTATAGACTCATTCCTCTCGATGTTTGCTGATGATGCAAAAATTATGAGAAGAATCAAGACGGATGAAGATAGACAGAAACTACAGGATGACCTGGATAAACTGGAGGAATGGTCTAGAAAATGGCTGCTGAAGTTCAACTCTGGAAAGTGTAAGGTGATGAAATTAGGCGAAGAGAGCAGGAGGCTGAACACAAGGTATCATCTGGGAGGGGAAATCCTGCAAGAATCAAATAGAGAGAAGGATCTGGGGGTTGATATCACACCGAACCTGTCCCCAGAGGCCCACATCAAAAGAATATCATCAGCGGCATATGCTAGACTGGCCAACATAAGAACTGCCTTCAGAAACTTGTGTAAGGAATCTTTCAGAACCCTGTATACCACTTATGTAAGACCAATCCTGGAGTATGCAGCTCCAGCCTGGAGTCCATACCTAGTTAAACACAAGACAAAGTTAGAGAAGATTCAGCGGTATGCCACCAGGCTCGTCCCGGAACTGAGAGGATTGAGCTACGATGAAAGGCTAAAGGAGCTGAACCTCACATCCCTGGAAAACAGAAGAGTAAGGGGAGACATGATAACCACCTACAAAATTCTCAGGGGAATTGACAGGGTGGACAAAGACAAACTCTTCAGCACGGGTGGGACATGAACAAGGGGACACAGGTGGAAACTTAGTACCCAGATGAGCCACAGAGACGTTAGCAAGAATTTTTTCAGTGTCAGAGTAGTTAATAAATGGAATGCACTAGGAAGTGATGTGGTGGAAGCTGACTCCATACACAGTTTCAAATGTAGATATGATAGAGCCCAGTAGGCTCAGGAATCTGTACACCAGTTGATTGACAGTTGAGAGGCGGGACCAAAGAGCCAAAGCTCAACCCTCGCAAGCACAATTAGGTGAGTACAATTAGGTGAGTACACAGACACAGTAGAGGGAGGACACAGACACAGTAGAGGGAGGACACAGACACAGTAGAGGGAGGACACAGACACAGTAGAGGGAGGACACAGACACTGTAGAGGGAGGACACAGACACTGTAGAGGGAGGACACAGACACTGTAGAGGGAGGACACAGACACTGTAGAAGGAGTACACAGACACAGTAGAGGGAGGACACAGACACTGTAGAGGGAGGACACAGACACTGTAGAGGGAGGACACAGACACAGTAGAGGGAGGACACAGACACAGTACAGGCAGGACACAGACACAGTAGAGGGTGGACACAGACACAGTAGAGGGAGGACACAGACACAGTAGAGGCAGGACACAGACAGAGTAGGGGGAGGACACAGACACAGTACAGGCAGGACACAGACACAGTAGAGGGAGGACACAGACACTGTAGAGGGAGGACACAGACACTGTAGAGGGAGGACACAGACACTGTAGAGGGAGGACACAGACACAGTACAGGCAGGACACAGACACAGTAGAGGCAGGACACAGACACAGTAGGGGGAGGACACAGACACAGTAGAGGGAGGACACAGACACAGTAGAGGGAGGACACAGACACAGTAGAGGGAGGACACAGACACAGTAGAGGCAGGACACAGACACAGTAGAGGGAGGACACAGACACAGTAGAGGGAGGACACAGACAATAGAGGGAGGACACAGACAATAGAGGGAGGACACAGACACAGTAGAGGGAGGACACAGACACAGTAGAGGGAGGACACAGACACAGTAGAGGGAGGACACAGACACAGTAGAGGGAGGACACAGACACAGTAGAGGGAGGACACAGACACAGTAGAGGGAGGACACACACACAGTAGAGGAAGGACACAGACACAGTAGAGGGTGGACACAGACACAGTAGAGGCAGGACACAGACACAGTAGAGGGAGGACACAGACACAGAAGAGGGAGGACACAGACACAGTAGAGGCAGGACACAGACACAGAAGAGGGAGGACACAGACACAGTAGAGGGAGGACACAGACACAGTAGAGGCAGGACACAGACACAGTAGAGGGAGGACACAGACACAGTAGAGGGAGGACACAGACACAGAAGAGGCAGGACACAGACACAGTAGAGGGAGGACACAGACACAGTAGAGGGAGGACACAGACACAGTAGAGGGAGGACACAGACACTGTAGAGGGAGTACACAGACACAGTAGAGGGAGGACACAGACACAGAAGAGGAAGGACACAGACACAGAAGAGGGAGGACACAGACACAGTAGAGGGAGGACACAGACACAGTAGAGGGAGGACACAGACACAGTAGAGGGAGGACACAGACACAGTAGAGGGAGGACACAGACACAGTAGAGGCAGGACACAGACACAGTAGAGGGAGGACACAGACACAGTAGAGGGAGGACACAGACACAGTAGAGGGAGGACACAGACACAGTAGAGGGAGGACACAGACACAGTAGAGGCAGGACACAGACACAGTAGAGGGAGGACACAGACACAGTAGAGGCAGGACACAGACACAGTAGAGGCAGGACACAGACACAGTAGAGGCAGGACACAGACACAGTAGAGGGAGGACACAGACACAGTAGAGGGAGGACACAGACACAGTAGAGGGAGGACACAGACACAGTAGAGGGAGGACACAGACACAGTAGAGGGAGGACACAGACACAGTAGAGGGAGGACACAGACACAGTAGAGGGAGGACACAGACACAGTAGAGGGAGGACACAGACACAGTAGGGGGAGGACACAGACACAGTAGAGGGAGGACACAGACACAGTAGAGGGAGGACACAGACACAGTAGAGGCAGGACACAGACACAGTAGAGGCAGGACACACAGTAGAGGGAGGACACAGACACAGTAGAGGCAGGACACAGACACAGTAGAGGGAGGACACAGACACAGTAGAGGGAGGACACAGACACAGTAGAGGGAGGACACAGACACAGTAGGGGGAGAGGAAGAGACTACGATAACAGGGCAACAGCCTACGGAATTAACAACTTCTAAGCACGAATGGTAAAATAAATAAGTGAAAGAGAAGGAGGAGAGGGAACATGGAGACAGCAAGACGACAGTAGAGTACAAGGCAATAACTGGAGACATAAGACATGGATGGAGGACACGGGAGAGCAGCAGCGGAGTCACGGGAAGCTGCGAGCATCATACATCATAAACTGGGGCGATAGATGCTCCCTTATCATGAGCTTTACCCCTGCTTGATGCTGAAAATTATGCTGCGGGGAGGAGGAGGGGGGGGATGGTTAGGTGAGGGTGGTGAGCTAGTGGTGGGTGGCATGGTGGTGTGGTGGTAGAAGTGGTAGTGGTGGGTGAGGTGGGGGTAGTAGTGTACCTTAATATCTTGCATGTCGTGGTTATTGACACGTACAAGCCCATCCCCTGGTGAAGGTCCTGACCATTAATGAGGAATACCAGTAGTCCTAACACCGAGCCCTGTGGGACCTCCCCCACTGGTTACAGTCCTCTCTGACTCTGCTGGTTACTTCCAACCCTTCCACACCTGTTTGGTTCACTGTCACCTCTCTTAGCTCAGGGACTGGTTCTCGGTCATCTGTGAAGACCTCCTGCACTCTCTTCTACAGTTCTTCACACACACCTTTGTCATGTGCTTCTTCACTACACCTGCAGGGAAAAGACACAGGTGTGGAGAGCACACCTGAAGGGAAAGTGGTAGATGGTGATGAGATATTTTTTGTAGTAGACGATCCATATAGAGAAACAGACCAAGAGCTGGGACACTAGCAACAGACCAAGAGCTGGGACACTAGCAACAGACCAAGAGCTGGGACACCAGCAACAGACCAAGAGCTGGGACACTAGCAACAGACCAAGAGCTGGGACACCAGCAACAGACCAAGAGCTGGGACACTAGCAACAGACCAAGAGCTGGGACACCAGCAACACAACAAGAGCTGGGACACCAGCAACAGACCAAGAGCTGGGACACTAGCAACAGACCAAGAGCTGGGACACCAGCAACAGACCAAGAGCTGGGACACTAGCAACAGACCAAGAGCTGGGACACCAGCAACAGACCAAGAGCTGGGACACTAGCAACAGACCAAGAGCTGGGACACCAGCAACACAACAAGAGCTGGGACACCAGCAACAGACCAAGAGCTGGGACACTAGCAACAGACCAAGAGCTGGGACACCAGCAACACAACAAGAGCTGGGACACTAGCAACAGACCAAGAGCTGGGACACTAGCAACAGACCAAGAGCTGGGACACCAGCAACAGACCAAGAGCTGGGACACTAGCAACAGACCAAGAGCTGGGACACCAGCAACAGACCAAGAGCTGGGACACTAGCAACAGACCAAGAGCTGGGACACCAGCAACACAACAAGAGCTGGGACACCAGCAACAGACCAAGAGCTGGGACACTAGCAACAGACCAAGAGCTGGGACACCAGCAACACAACAAGAGCTGGGACACCAGCAACACAACAAGAGCTGGGACACCAGCAACACAACAAGAGCTGGGACACCAGCAACAGACCAAGAGCTGGGACACTAGCAACAGACCAAGAGCTGGGACACCAGCAACAGACCAAGAGCTGGGACACCAGCAACACAACAAGAGCTGGGACACCAGCAACAGACCAAGAGCTGGGACACTAGCAACAGACCAAGAGCTGGGACACCAGCAACACAACAAGAGCTGGGACACCAGCAACAGACCAAGAGCTGGGACACTAGCAACAGACCAAGAGCTGGGACACCAGCAACACAACAAGAGCTGGGACACCAGCAACACAACAAGAGCTGGGACACCAGCAACACAACAAGAGCTGGGACACCAGCAACACAACAAGAGCTGGGACACCAGCAACACAACAAGGTTGAAAGGGCTTGGGTTCCTAGAATTTGACAACGGACAAGTGGAACCCAGGAGCTTAAGCTCGATGCAGTCACCTTGTCTAAACACTATCCTCACACTAGCTGAATTGTTCCTCTCTTACTCACACCTTTTTTCGTCTGTCTGTCTGTCTGTCTGTCTGTCTGTCTGTCTGTCTGTCTGTCTGTCTGTCTGTCTGTCTGTCTGTCTGTCTGTCTGTCTGTCTGTCTGTCTGTCTGTCTCTCTCTCTCTCTCTCTCTCTCTCTCTCTCTCTCTCTCTCTCTCTCTCACACCTCACAGTATATCCAGGCAAGGGGGACCTAGAAGAACATATAACCTTTGTTAGGGATCTGGAACAGAATGTATAGCACAGAAGGAGGTTATGGAAAGGAACGGATAGTCTGGAAAGGCTGTTGATAAAGAGAGTATAGTCTGGAAGAGGGATCTGGAATTGAACATATAGCAAGGACGACGGCTCTGGAAAAGATGGGACAGAGTTGCAGGGTTACTGGGAAAGAATGCATAGCCTGGAAGATATGCTGGAAAAGAACATAATCATGAAACAGCTGTTGGAAAAGAACAAACATCATGGAAGGGAAGCTGGGAGCTGCGGGTATAAAACTTGAGGGAATTATCTGGGGTAATGGGGTGGGATAAGGCGCCTCGTCACCATTACCTCAGGAGGCTCGGGGGATCGAGCACCACACCAGTGAAAAGGAAGGATTTCCTTCTCAAATACGACTCCTTTTTGTGGGTTCTAGTCCTTTATATTATAGTTTCTTATATTACTGCCTGTTACTATTATAATTATTATACTTATTAGCAATGTTTTCCGAAGTGAGACGAGTTATATATTGTTGGTATTATGTATCCATATTCACACCTTCTAAAATAGCCGCAAAGGATCACTGAGAACTGAAGTGTTTTACAGAGACTCTCAGAGAGCCTCGTAGACCCTCAGGAGAATTTCAGACAACATCAGAAGACATCAGCAAGGCCTCTGAGAGCCGCGGAAAATCTAAGAGAGCCTCAGATGTTCCAAGAAGCTCTTAGATAACTTCAAAGACCAACAGGACAACATAACATCAGACAGAGCTGAGGCAACACACAAGGGGCACGGGTGGCACACACGCACAAGGGGCACGGGTGGCACACACACACAAGGGGCACGGGTGGTACACACACACACAAGGGGCACGGGTGGCACACACACACAAGGGGCACGGGTGGTACACACACACAAAGGGCACGGGTGGCACACATACACAAGGGGCACGGGTGGAACACACACACAAGGGGCACGGGTGGTACACACACACAAAGGGCACGGGTGGTACACACACACAAGAAGCACGGGTGGCACACACACACAAGGGGCACGGGTGGCACACACACAAAGTGGCCCAGGTGGTACACATACAAGGTGGCACAGGTGGCACACATACAAGGTGGCACAGGTGGCACACAAGGGGCACGGGTGGCACACACACACATGGGGCACCGGTGGCACAAACACACAAGGGGCACGGGTGACACACAAGGTGGCACAGGTGGCACACAAGGGGCACGGGTGGCACACACACACACAAAGGGCACCGGTGGCACAAACACACAAGGGGCACGGGTGACACACACACAAGGGGCACGGGTGGCACACACACACAAGGGGCACGGGTGGCACACACACACAAGGGGCACGGGTGGCACACACACACACAAGGGGCACGGGTGAAACACACACAAGGGGCACGGGTGGCACACACACACAAGGGGCACGGGTGGCACACACACACACAAGGGGCACGGGTGAAACACACACAAGGGGCACGGGTGAAACACACACAAGGGGCACGGGTGAAACACACACACAAGGGGCACGGGTGGCACACACACACAAGGGGCACGGGTGGCACACACACACAAGGGGCACGAGTGACACACACAAGGGGCACGGGTGGCACACACACACAAGGGGCACGGGTGACACACACAAGGGGCACACGTGACACACACACACAAGGGGCACGGGTGACACACACACACACAAGGGGCACGGGTGACACACACACACACAAGGGGCACGGGTGACACACACACACACAAGGGGCACGGGTGACACACACACACACAAGGGGCACGGGTGACACACACACACACAAGGGGCACGGGTGACACACACACACACAAGGGGCACGGGTGACACACACACACACAAGGGGCACGGGTGACACACACACACACAAGGGGCACGGGTGACACACACACACAAGGGGCACGGGTGACACACACACACAAGGGGCACGGGTGACACACACACACAAGGGGCACGGGTGACACACACAAGGGGCACGGGTGACACACACAAGGGGCACGGGTGACACACACAAGGGGCACGGGTGACACACACAAGGGGCACGGGTGACACACACAAGGGGCACGGGTGACACACAAATGGCACGGGTGACACACACAAGGGGCACGGGTGACTCACACAAGGGGCACGGGTGACTCACACAAGGGGCACGGGTGAAACACACACACAAGGGGCACGGGTGAAACACACACACAAGGGGCACGGGTGACACACACAAAGGGCACGGGTGACACACACAAGGGGCACGGGTGACACACACAAGGGGCACGGGTGACTCACACAAGGGGCACGGGTGGCACACACAAGGGGCACGGGTGACACACACACACAAGGGGCACGGGTGACACACACAAGGGGCACGGAGGACACACACACACAACGGGCACGGGTGATACACACACACAAGAGGCACGGTTGGAACACACAACGGGGCACGGGTGGCACACATACAAGGGGCATGGGTGGCACACATACAAGGGGCATGGGTGGCACACATACAAGGGGCACGAGTGGCACACACACAAGGGGCACGGGTGGCATACACACACACAAGGGGCACGGGTGGCACACACACACAAGGGGCACGGGTGTCACACACACACACAAGGGGCACGGGTGTCACACACACACACAAGGGGCACGGGTGTCACACACACACAAGGGGCACGGGTGGCACACACAATCAAGGGGCACGGGTGGCACACACACAAGAAGCACGGGTGGCACACACACAAGGGGAACGGGTGGCACACACACACACAAGGGGCACGGGTGGTACACACACACAAGGGGCACGGGTGGTATGCACACAAGGGGCACGGGTGGGACACACACAAGGGGGACGGGTGGGACACACAAGGGGGACGGGTGACACACACAAGGGGCACGGGTGACACACACAAGGGGCACGGGTGACACACAAAGGGGCACAGGTGACACACACAAGGGGCACGGGTGACACACACACACAAGGAGCACGGGTGGCACACACACACAAGGGGCACGGTTGGCACACACACACAAGGGGCACAGGTGACGCACACACACAAGGGGCACGGGTGGCGCACACACAAGGGGCACGGGTGACACACACACAAGGGGCATGAGTGGTACACACACAAGGGGCACGGGGTGGTACACACACAAGGGGCACGGGTGGCACACACACACACACATGGGGCACGGATGGCACACACAAACGGGGCACGGGTGGTACACACACACACAAGGGACACGGGTGGTACACACACAAGGGGCACGGGTGGCACACACACACACAAGGGGCACGGGTGGTACACACACAAGGAGCACGGGTAGTACACACACACACAAGGGACACGGGTGGTACACACACAAGGTGCACGGGTGGCACACACACACACAAGGAGCATGGGTGGCACACACACAAGGGACATGAGTGGTACACACAAGGGGCACGAGTGATACACACAAGGGGCACGGTTAGCACATACACACATCGGGGGACGGGTGGCACACACACACAAGGGGCACGGGTGGTACACACACACACAAAGGACACGGGTGGTACACACACACAAGGGGCACGGGTGACACACACACAAGGTGGCACAGGTGGCACACAAGGGGCACGGGTGGCACACACACAAGGGGCACCGGTGGCACACACACACACAAGGGGCACGGGTGGCACACACACACAAGGGGCACGGTTGGCACACACACACATGGGGCACGGGTGGCACACACGGGGTACGGGTGGCACACACACACACAAGGTGGCAAAGGTGGCACACAAGGGGTACGGGTGGCACACACACAAGGGGCACGGTTATCACACAAGGGGCACGGGTGGCACACACACACACAAGGGGCACGGGTGGCACACACACACACAAGGGGCACAAGTGGCACACACACACACAAGGGGCACGGGTGGCACACACACACACAAGGGGCTCGGGTGGCACACACACACAAGAGGCACGGGTGGCACACACACAAGGGGCACGGGTGGCACACACACACAAGGGGCACGGGTGAAACACACACAAGGGACACGGGTGAAACACACACAAGGGGCACGGGTGGCACACACAAGGGGCACGGGTGGCATACACACGCAAGGGGCACGGGTGATACACACACAAGGGGCACGGGTGATACACACACAAGGGGCACGGGTGATACACACACAAGGGGCACGGGTGACACATACAAGGGGCACGGGTGGGGCACACACACAAGGGGCACGGGTGGCACACACACACAAGGGGCACGGGTGGCACACACAAGGGGCACGGGTGGCACACACACACACAAGGGGCACGGGTGGCACACACACACACAAGGGGCACGGGTGGTACACACATGCAAGGGGCACGGGTGGCACACACACAAGGGGCACGGGTGTCACACACACAAGGGGCACGGGTGGCACACACACACAAGGGGCACGGGTGGCACACACACACAAGGGGCACGGGTGACACACACAAGAGGCACGGGTGACACACAAGGGGCACGGGTGACACACAAGGGGCACGGGTGACACACAAGGGGCACGGGTGACACACAAGGGGCACGGGTGACACACAAGGGGCACGGGTGACACAAGGGGCACGGGTGACACAAGGGGCACGGGTGACTCACACAAGGGGCACGGGTGACTCACACAAGGGGCACGGGTGACTCACACAAGGGGCACGGGTGACTCACACACGGGGCACGGGTGACTCACACACGGGGCACGGGTGACTCACACAAGGGGCACGGGCGACACACACACACAACGTCACGAGTGGCACACACACACAAGGGGCACGGGCGATACACACACACAAGAGGCACGGTTAGAACACACAACGGGGCACGGGTGGCACACACACACAAGGGGCACGGGTGGCACATATACAAGGGGCACGGGTGGTACACACACAAGGGGCACGGGTGGCACACACACAAAGGGCACGGGTGGTACACACATGCAAGGGGCACGGGTGGCACACACACAAGGGGCACGGGTGTCACACACACACAAGGGGCACGGGTGGCACACACAAGGGGCACGTGTGTCACACACACACAAGGGGCACGGGTGGCACACACACACAAGGGGCACGGGTGGCACACACACACAAGAAGCACGGGTGGCACACACAAGGGGAACGGGAGGCACACACACACAAGGGGCACGGGTGGTACACACATGCAAAAGGCACGGGTGGTACACACACAAGGGGCACGGGTGGGACACACACAAGGGGCACGGGTGACACACACAAGGGGCACGGGTGACACACAAGGGGCACGGGTGACACACACAAGGGGCACGGGTGACACACAAGGGGCACGGGTGACACACACAAAGGGGCACAGGTGACACACACAAAGGGGCACGGGTGGCACACACACACAAAGGGCATGGGTGGTACACACACACAAGGGGCACGGGTGACATACACAAGGGGCACGGGTGACACACACACACAAGGGGCACAGGTGGCACACACAAGGGGCACAGGTGACACACACAAGAGGCACGGGTGACACACAAGGGGCACGGATGACACACAAGGGGCACGGGTGACACACAAGGGGCACGGGTGACACACACACACAAGGGGCACGGGTGGCACACACACACAAGGGGCACGGGTGACACACACAAGGGGCACGGGTGACACACACACAAGGGGCATGGGTGGCACACACAAGAGGCACGGGTGACACACAAGGGGCACGGGTAACACACACAAGGGGCACAGGAGACACACACACACAAGGAGTACGGGTGACACACACAAGGGGCACGGGTGACACACACAAGGGGCACGGGTGACACACACACACACATGGAGCACGGGTGGCACACACACAAGGGGCACGGGTGACACACACACACACACACAAGGAGCACGGGTGGCACACACACACAAGGGGCGCGGGTGGCACACACACACAAGGGGCACAGGTGACACACACACACAAGGGGCACAGGTGACACACACACACACAAGAGGCACAAATGGAACACACAACGGGGCACGGGTGGCACACACACACAAGGGGCACGGGTGGCACACATACAAGGGGCACGGGTGGCACACACACAAGGGGCACGGGTGGTACACACATGCAAGGGGCACGGGTGGCACACACACAAGGGGCACGGGTGTCACACACACAAGGGGCACGGGTGGCACACACACACAAGGGGCACGGGTGGCACACACACAAGGGGAACGGGTGGCACACACACACAAGGGGCACGGGTGGCACACACACAAGAAGCACGGGTGGCACACACACAAGGGGAACGGGTGGCACACACACACAAGGGGCACGTGTGGGACACACACAAGGGGCACGGGTGGGACACACACAAGGGGGACGGGTGACACACACAAGGGGCACGGGTGACACACACAAGGGGCACGGGTGACACACACAAGGGGCACGGGTGACACACAAGGGGCACGGGTGACACACAAGGGGCACGGGTGACACACACAAAGGGGCACAGGTGACACACACAAAGGGGCACAGGTGACACACACAAGGGGCACGGGTGAGCACACACACAAAGGGCATGGGTGGTACACGCACACAAGGGGCACGGGTGACACACACACAACGGGCACGGGTGACACACACACAAGGGGCACAGGTCCACACACAAGGGGCACGGGTGACACACACAAGAGGCACGGGTGACACACAAGGGGCACGGGTGACACACAAGGGGCACGGGTGACACACAAGGGGCACGGGTGACACACAAGGGGCACGGGTGACACACACACACAAGGGGCATGGGTGGCACACACAAGAGACACGGGTGACTCACAAGGGGCACGGGTGATACACAAGGGGCACGGGTGACACACAAGGGGCACGGGTGACACTCAAGGGGCACGGGTGACACACACACACAAGAGGCACGGGTGACACACAAGGGGCACGGGTGATACACAAGGGGCACGGGTGACTCACAAGGGGCACGGGTGACACACAAGGGGCACGGGTGACACACACACAAGGGGCATGGGTGGCACACACAAGAGGCACGGGTGACTCACAAGGGGCACGGGTGACACACACAAGGGGCACGGGTGACACACACACACACATGGAGCACGGGTGGCACACACACACACAAGGGGCACGGGTGACACACACACACACACAAGGAGCACGGGTGGCACACACACACAAGGGGCGCGGGTGGCACACACACACAAGGGGCACAGGTGACACACACACACAAGGGGCACGGGTGGCACACACACACACAAGGGGCACGGGTGGCACACACACAAGGGGCATGAGTGGTACACACAAGGGGCACGGTTGGCACACACACACATCGGGGGACGAGTGGCACACACACACAAGGGGCACGGGTGGCACACACACACAAGGGGCACGGGTGGCACACACACACAAGGGGCACGGGTGGCACACACACACAAGGGGCACGGGTGGCACACACACAAGGGGCACGGGTGGCACACACACAAGGGGCACGGGTGACACACACACACACACACACACAAGGAGCACGGGTGGCACACACACACAAGGGGCGCGGGTGGCACACACACACAAGGGGCACAGGTGACACACACACACAAGGGGCACGGGTGGCACACACACACACAAGGGGCACGGGTGGCACACACACAAGGGGCATGAGTGGTACACACAAGGGGCACGGTTGGCACACACACACATCGGGGGACGAGTGGCACACACACACAAGGGGCACGGGTGGCACACACACACAAGGGGCACGGGTGGCACACACACACACAAGGGGCACGGGTGGCACACACACACAAGGGGCACGGGTGGCACACACACAAGGGGCACGGGTGGCACACACACAAGGGGCACGGGTGACACACACACACACACACACAAGGAGCACGGGTGGCACACACACACAAGGGGCGCGGGTGGCACACACACACAAGGGGCACAGGTGACACACACACACAAGGAGCACGGGTGGCACACACACACAAGGGGCACGGGTGGCACACACACAAGTGGCATGAGTGGTACACACAAGGGGCACGGTTGGCACACACACACATCGGGGGACGAGTGGCACACACACACAAGGGGCACGGGTGGCACACACACACAAGGGGCACGGGTGGCACACACACACAAGGGGCACGGGTGGCACACACACACAAGGGGCACGGGTGGCACACACACACAAGGGGCACGGGTGGCACACACACAAGGGGCACGGGTGGCACACACACAAGGGGCACGGGTGGTACACACACAAGGGGCACGGGTGGCACACACACACAAGGGGCACGGGTGACACGCACACAAGGGGCATGAGTGGTACACAAAAGGGGAACGGTTGGCACACACACACATCGGGGGACGAGTGGCACACACACACAAGGGGCACGGATGGCACACACACAAGGGGCACGGGTGGCACACACACACAAGGGGCAGGGGTGGCACACACACAAGTGGCACGGGTGGTACACACACAAGGGGCACGGGTGGCACACACACACAAGGGGCACGGGTGGTACACACACAAGGGGCACGAGTGGTACACACAAGGGGCACGGGTGGCACACACACACAAGGGGCACGGGTGACACACACACAAGGGGCTTGAGTGGTACACACAAGGGGCACGGTTGGCACACACACACATCGGGGGACGAGTGGCACACACACACAAGGGGCACGGTTGGCACACACACAAGGGGCACGGGTGGCACACACACACAAGGGGCACGGGTGGCACACACACACAAGGGGCACGGGTGGCACACACACACAAGGGGCACGGGTGGCACACACACACAAGGGGCACGAGTGGTACACACAAGGGGCACGGGTGGCACACACACAAGGGGCACGAGTGGTACACACAAGGGGCACGGGTGGCACACACACACAAGGGGCACGGGTGGCACACACACAAGGGGCACGGGTGGTACACACACAAGGGGCACGGGTGGCACACACACACAAGGGGCACGGGTGGTACACACACACAAGGGGCACGGGTGGCACACACACACACACAAGGGGCACGGGTGGTACACACACACAAGGGGCACGGGTGGTACACACACACAAGAGGCACGGGTGGCACACAAGGGGCACGGGTGGCACACAAGGGGCACGGGTGGTACACACACACACACAAGGGACACGGGTGGTACACACACAAGGGGCACGGGTGGCACACAAGGGGCACGGGTGGCACACACACACAAGGGGCACAGGTGGCACACACACACAAGGGGCACGGGTGGTACACACACAAGGGGCACGGATGGTACACACACACAAGGGGCACGGATGGTACACACGCAAGGGGCACGGGTGGCACACACGGGGCACGGATGGCACACACAAACAAGGGGCACGGGTGGCACACACACACACACACAAGGGGCACGGGTGGCGCACACACACACACACAAGGGGCACGGGTGGCGCACACACACACACACAAGGGGCACGGGTGGTACACACATACACGGGGCACGGATGGCACACACAAACAAGGGGCACGGGTGGCGCACACACACAAGGGGCACGGGTGGTACACACACGCAAGGGGGACGGATGGTACACACACGCAAGGGGCACGGATGGTACACACACACAAGGGGCACGGGTGGGACACACACAATGGGCACGAGTGGCACACACACACACAAGGGGCAGGGGTGGCACACAAGGGGCACGTGTGGCACACATTAGGCAGTGATGTGGTGGAGGCTGACTCCATACAGTTTCAAATGTAGATATGATAGAGCCCAGTAGGCTCAGGAATCTGTACACCAGTTGATTGACGGTTGAGAGGCGCCCAAATGGGCCACAGAGATATTAGAAACAACTTTTTTAACGTCAGAGTGGTTGACAAATGGAATGCAAATAGGAAGTGATGTGGTGGAGGCTGACTTCATACACAGTTTCAAGTGTAGATATGATAGAGCCCAACTGGCTCAGGAATCTGTACACCTGTTGATTGACGGTTGAGAGGCGGGACCAAAGAACCAGATCTCAACCCCAGCAAACACAACTAGGTGAGTACACACACACCCACACACCACTCTCCATAGTGTATCGTAGGTCACTGGAAACGGGAGACCTACCAGAAATATGGAAGACTGCTAATGTAGTACCAATATACAAAAAGGGTGACAGACAAGAGGCACTGAACTACAGGCCAGTGTCCTTAACTTGTATACCATGCAAGGTGATGGAGAAGATTGTGAGAAAAAACCTGGTAACACATCTGGTGAGAAGAGACTTCGTGACAACCCATCAACATGGGTTCAGGGAGGTTAAATATTACCTTACAGGCTTGATAGAATTCTATGATCAGGTGACAAAGATTAAGCAAGAAAGAGAAGGGTGGGCGGACTGCATATTTTTGGACTGTCGAAAAGCCTTTGACACAGTATCCAATGAAAGGTTGATGCATAAGCTGGAGAAACAGGCAGGAGTAATTGGTTGGGCGCTCCAGTGGATAAGGGAGTACCTAAGCAATAGGAAGCAGAGAGTTACAGTGAGGTGTGAGACCTCAGATTGTCATGAAGTCACCAGTGGAGTCCCACAGGGCTCTGTACTTGGACCTATCCTGTTTCTGATATACGTAAATGATCTCCCAAAGGGTATAGACTCATTCCTCTCAATGTTTGCTGACGACGCCAAAATTATGAGAAGGATTAAGACAGAGGAGGACAGCTTGAGGCTTCAAGAAGACCTGGACAAGCTGCAGGAATGGTCGAACAAATGGCTGTTAGAGTTTAACCCAAGCAAATGTAATGTAATGAAGATGGGGTAGGAAGCAGGAGACCAGATACAAGGTATCATTTGGGAGATGAAATACTTCAAGAGTCAGAGAGAGAGAAAGACCTGGGGGTTGATATCACGCCAGACCTGTCCCTTGAAGCTCATATCAAGAGGATAACATCAGCAGCAGATGCCAGGTTGGCTAACATAAGAACGGCCTTTAGAAACTTGTGTAAGGAATCTTTTAGAACATTATATACCACATATGTCAGACCAATCCTGGAGTATGCGGCTCCAGCATGGAGTCCATATCTAGTCAAGCATAAGACTAAACTGGGAAAAGTTCAAAGGTTTGCCACCTGACTAGTACCCGAGCTGAGAGGTATGAGCTACGAGGAGAGACTACGGGAATTAAACCTCACTTCGTTGGAAGACAGAAGAGTTAGGGGGGACATGATGACCACATTCAAGATTCTCAAGGGGATCGATCGGGTAGATAAAGACAGGCTATTTAACACAAGGGGCACACTCACTAGGGGACACAGGTGGAAACTGAGTGCCCAAATGAGCCACAGAGATATTAGAAAGAACTTTTTTAGTGTCAGAGTGGTTGACAAATGCAATGCATTAGGAAGTGATGTGGTGGAGGCTGACTCCATGCACAGTTTTAAGTGTAGATATGATAGAGCCCAATAGGCTCAGGAACCTGTACACCTGTTGATTGATGGTTGAGAGGCGGGACCAAAGAGCCAGAGCTCAACCCCTGCAAGCATAACTAGGTGAGTACACCCACACACACACACACACACACACCCACACCCACACCCACACCCACACCCACACCCACAAACACACACACACACACACACAAGCATCCCCTGCAAAATACTTGAAAGAATAATTAGGCTAAGACTTGTTGAGCACCTGGAGAGCATTGGGTTTGTAAACAAGCACCAACATGGGTTCTGGACAGGGAAATCATGCCTAACAAACCTTTTAGAATTCTATGATAAAGTAACAAGGATAAGGCAGGACAGAGAAGGCTGGGCAGACTGCATATTTCTTGACTGCCAAAAGGCCTTTGATACGGTACCGCACATGAGACTGCTATACAAACTTGAGAGGCAGGCAGGAGTAAGCGGAAAGGCCCTAGTATGGGTGAGGAACTACCTAACAGGAAGGAGCCAGAGGGTAATGGTAAGGGGCGAAAAGTCGGACTGGCGAACAGTAACAAGTGGAGTACCTCGAGGATCGGTGCTGGGACCAATCCTCTTTCTAATTTACGTAAATGATATGTTTAAAGGAGTGGAATCATACATGTCAATGTTTGCAGATGACGCAAAATTAATGAGAAGAGTTGTGACAGACGAGGATTGTAGGATCCTCCAAGAGGACTTAAACAGGCTGCAGAGATGGTCAGGGAAATGGCTACTGGAGTTTAACACCAGTAAATGTAAAGTTATGGAAATGGGATCAGGTGACAGGAGACCAAAGGGACAGTACACAATGAAGGGGAACAGCCTACCTGTAACGATTCGAGAAAGAGACCTGGGAGTGGATGTGACACCTAATCTAACTCCTGAGGCACATATAAATAGGATAACGACAGCAGCGTACTCTACACTGGCGAAAATTAGAACTTCATTCAGAAACCTAAATGAGGAAGCTTTTAGGGCGCTTTACACTGCCTACGTGAGACCCGTCTTAGAGTATGCCGCGCCATCATGGAGCCCCCACCTGAAGAAACACACAAAGAAACTGGAGAAGGTTCAGAGGTTTGCGACGAGGCTTGTCCCAGAGTTACGAGGGATGGGATATGAAGAGCGGCTGAAGGAACTGAACCTTACGACACTAGAGAAAAGAAGGGAGAGAGGAGATATGATAGAGACATATAAAATACTCAGGGGAATTGACAAAGTGGAAATAGATGAAATGTTCACACGTAATAATAATAGAACGAGGGGACATGGGTGGAAACTGGAAACTCAGATGAGTCACAGAGATGTTAGGAAGTTTTCTTTTAGCGTGAGAGTAGTAGAAAAATGGAATGCACTTGGGGAACAGGTTGTGGAAGCAAATACTATTCATACTTTTAAAACTAGGTATGATAGGGAAATGGGACAGGAGTCATTGCTGTAAACAACCGATAGCTAGAAAGGCGGGATCCAAGAGTCAATGCTCGATCCTGCAAGCACATATAGGTGAGTACATATAGGTGAGTACACACACACACACACACACACACACACACACACACACACACACACACACACACACACACACACACACACACAACCTTTAATCTACATGTTTAATATCATGAAATTCCCTCAGGAATATATTTCTAAAACATGCTACACGGCCCAAAGTGGCAGTTACCAGTGAAGCGCCACTCAAGACGGAGAGTTACGCCACCAAGCAGTTTGGCGCAATATTGCCTCAATGACAAGTTGACTTTGAAGAAAACGTGTCCCGTACGACAGTCTTGTCCTCACACCACAACAGCTCTGAAAGCAGCCCTCATGCTGAGACAGCTCTGGTCTCATACTCATACTGGAAGCCTCATACTGGAAGCCTCATACTGGGAGCCTCATACTGGGAGCCTCATACTGGGAGCCTCATACTGGGAGCCTCGTACTGGGAGCCTCATACTGGGAGCCTCGTACTGGGAGCCTCGTACTGGGAGCCTCGTACTGGGAGCCTCGTACTGGGAGCCTCGTACTGGGAGCCTCATACTGGGAGCCTCATACTGGGAGCCTCATACCGGGAGCCTCATACTGGGAGCCTCATACCGGGAGCCTCATATTGGGAACGTTCTGACAGCAACCACCACATGGCACAACCCTAATGAGAACAATCATAATGGGACGGTTTTGAGAGTGACTTAGAGCAATTGCAATACATTGAAAATATTATTGTACTAAGAGTAACAGCAGGGTTGTTCAGTTAGCAAAATGGCTCGACCACACACCCAGTGGTTAACTGTCCACACAAACATCTCCCTTGTTCCACCTCGGTTCATCTCAGGGACGGGAGCACAATGTCTGGTCGTCCTCCAACATGAGTAGTAGTTATAATGCCAGAATATGTCCCCATGTGAGTAGTAGTTATAATGCCAGAATATGTCCCCATGTGAGTAGTAGTTATAATGCCAGAATATGTCCCCATGTGAGTAGTAGTTATTATGCCAGAATATGTCCCCATTTGAGCAGTAGTTATAATGCCAGAATATGTCCCCATGTGAGCAGTAGTTATAATGCCAGAATATGTCCCCATGTGAGTAGTAGTTATTATGCCAGAATATGTCCCCATGTGAGAAAGAACATAAGAACATCAGAACAAAGGTAACTGCAGAAGGCCTATTGGCCCATACGAGGCAGCTCCTATTTATAACCACCCAGTCCCACTCATATACATGTCTAACCCACGTTTGAAACAATCAAGGGACCCCACCTCCACCACGTTACTCGGTAATTGGTTCCACAAATCAACAACTCTGTTGCCGAATCAGTATTTACCCAGGTCATTCCTAAATCAAAACTTATCCAATTTATACTCATTGTTTCGTGTTCTGTCTTGTGTTGATACTTTTAATACCCTAGTAATATCCCATTTGATATGCCCATTCATCCACTTGTAAATCCTTTGTCATGTCACCCCAAACTCTTCGACTTCCAAGTGAATACAATTTAAGCATTGTTAATCTTTCTTCATATGACAGGTTTCTAATTTAGGGAATTACTTTGTCATCCTACGTTGGACACGTTCAAGTAAATTTATATCCATTCTATAGTACGGCGACCAAAACTGAACTTCATAATCTAAATGGGGCCTAACCAGAGCAAGATATAGATGAAGACCACCACCACCAGGTGTCCCGTCACCAACACTTCCACCAACAAATCCCAGCGTCCCACTTGCCCCACCACGAACAATTATGCATTGATTTTTTGGTTCCAAACTCTTACCAATCATAACCCCAGAGTAGTGTCTGTAATGCCAGAATATGTCCCCCATGCGAGTAGTAGCTGTGATACCAGAATATGTTCCCCATGCGAGCAGTAGCTGTGATACCAGAATATGTCCCCCATGCGAGTAGTAGCTGTGATACCAGAATATGTCCCCCATGCGAGCAGTAGCTGTGATACCAGAATATGTCCCCCATGCGAGCAGTAGCTGTGATACCAGAATGTGTCCCCCATGCGAGCAGTAGCGGTGATACCAGAATATGTCCCCCATGCGAGTAGTAGCTGTGATACCAGAATGTGTCCCCCATGCGAGTAGTAGCTGTGATACCAGAATGTGTCCCCCATGCGAGTAGTAGCTGTGATACCAGAATTAACCTCTCGAGTAGTACCAATAATGCCACAGTGGACCCCACGGAAGGAGTACCAATAATGCCACAGTGGACCCCACGGAAGGAGTACCAATAATGCCACAGTGGACCCCACGCAAGGAGTACCAATAATGCCACAGTGGACCCCACGCAAGGAGTACCAATAATGCCACAGTGGACCCCACGCAAGGAGTACCAATAATGCCACAATGGACCCCACGGAAGGAGTACCAATAATGCCACAGTGGACCCCAGGCAAGGAGTACCAATAATGCCACAATGGACCCCACGCAAGGAGTACCAATAATTCCAGGGTGGACCCCACGCAAGGAGTACCAATAATTCCAGGGTTGACCCCACGCAAGGAGTACCAATAATGCCAGGTTGGACCCCACGCAAGGAGTACCAATAATCCCACAGTGGACCCCAGGCAAGGAGTACCAATAATGCCACAGTGGACCCCACGCAAGGAGTACCAATAATGCCACAGTGGACCCCACGCAAGGAGTACCAATAATGCCACAGTGGACCCCACGGAAGGAGTACCAATAATGCCACAGTGGACCCCACGGAAGGAGTACCAATAATGCCACAGTGGACCCCACGGAAGGAGTACCAATAATGCCACAATGGACCCCACGCAAGGAGTACCAATAATGCCACAGTGGACCCCACGGAAGGAGTACCAATAATGCCAGAGTGGACCCCACGGAAGGAGTACCAATAATGCCACAATGGACCCCACGGAAGGAGTACCAATAATGCCAGAGTGGACCCCACGGAAGGAGTACCAATAATGCCAGAGTGGACCCCACGGAAGGAGTACCAATAATGCCACAATGGACCCCACGCAAGGAGTACCAATAATGCCACAGTGGACCCCACGCAAGGAGTACCAATAATGCCACAGTGGACCCCACGCAAGGAGTACCAATAATGCCACAGTGGACCCCACACACGGAGTACCAATAATGCCACAGTGGACCCCACGGAAGGAGTACCAATAATGCCACAGTGGACCCCACGGAAGGAGTACCAATAATGCTACAGTGGACCCCACGGAAGGAGTACCAATAATGCCACAGTGGACCCCACGGAAGGAGTACCAATAATGCCACAGTGGACCCCACGCACGGAGTACCAATAATGCCACAGTGGACCCCACGGAAGGAGTACCAATAATGCCAGAGTGGACCCCACGGAAGGAGTACCAATAATGCCACAGTGGACCCCACGGAAGGAGTACCAATAATGCCACAGTGGACCCCACGGAAGGAGTACCAATAATGCCAGAGTGGACCCCACGGAAGGAGTACCAATAATGCCACAGTGGACCCCACGGAAGCACTAATTATTTTCTCATTAGTGGCAAACACGGCCCAGCTTACAGGAGCGGAACATGGAAGTTTTATAAGCGGCTTCCCTTGCCAGCTCACTCACTGCTTCATCACATTAGTGCCGCAAGTTTCCTAAGAACAAGGGAAGTTGTAGAGGGGGAAGGAGGGGAATTAATAAGGCTAGAGAGTAGCAGAGGGATGGAGGAGTGTGTGTTCTCACCTAATTGTGCTTGCGGGGATTGAGCTCTGGCTATTTGGTCCCGCCTCTCAACCGTTAATCAACAGGTGTACAGGTTCCCGAGCCTATTTGGCTCTATCATATCTACACTTGAAACTGTGTATGGAGTCAGCCTCCACCACATCACTTCCTAATGCATTCCGTTTGTCAACCACTCTGACACTAAAAAAGTTCTTTCTAATATCCCTGTGGCTCATTTGGGCACTCAGTTTCCATCTGTGTTCCCTAGTGCGTGTGCCCCTTGTGTTAAATAGACTGTCTTTATCTACCCTATCAATTCCCTTGAGACTTTAATGTGGTGATCATGTCCCCCCTATCCCTTGTGTCTTCCAGCGAAGTGATGTTTAATTCCCGTAGTCTCTCCTCGTAGCCCATACCTCTCAGCTCGGGTACTAGTCTGGTGGCAAACCTTTGAACCTTTTCCAGTTTGGTCTTATCCTTGACTAGATATGGACTCCATGCTGGGGCTGCATACTCCAGGATTGGCCTGACATATGTGGTATACAAAGTTCTGAATGATTCCTTACACAAGTTTCTGAATGCCGTTCTTATGTTGGCCAGCCTGGCATATGCCTCTGATGTTATCCTCTTGATATGGGCTGCAAGAGACAGGTCTGGTGTGATATCAACCCCCAAGTCTTTTTCTTTCTCTGACTCTTGAAGTATTTCATCTCCCAGATGATACCTTGTATCTGGCCTCCTGCTCCCTACACCTATCTTCAATACATTACATTTGCTTGGGTTAAACTCTAACAACCATTTGTTTGACCATTCCTTCAGCTTGTCTAGGTCTTCTTGAAGCCTCAAGCAGTCCTCCTCTATCTTAATCCTTCTCATAATTTTGGCATCGTCTGCAAACATTGAGAGAAATGAATCTATACTCTCCGGGAGATCATTTACATATATCTGAAACAAGATAGGGCCGAGTACAGAGCCCTGTGGGACTCCACTCGTGACTTCACGCCAATCTGAGGTGTCACCCCTTACCGTAACTCTCTGCTTCCTATTGCTTAGGTACTTCCTTATCCACTGGAGCACCTTACCAGCTACACCTGCCTGTCTCTCCAGCTTATGTACCAGCCTCTTATCCGGTACTGTGTCAAAGGCTTTCCGACAATCCAAGAAAATGCAGTCTGCCCAGCCTTCTCTTGCTTGCTTAATCTTTGTCACCTGGTCGTAGAATTCTATGTAGCCAGTAAGGCAAGATTTACCCTCCCTGAACCCATGTTGGCGATTTGTCACGAAGTCCCTTCTCTCCAGATGTGTTACCAGTTTTTTCTCACGATCTTCTCCATCACCTTGCATGGTATACAAGTCAAGGACACTGGCCTGTAGTTCAGTGCCTCTTGCCTGTCACCGTTTTTGTATATTGGGACTACATTCGCCTTCTTCCATATTTCTGGTAGGTCTCCCGTCTCCAGTGACTTACTATACACTATGGAGAGTGGCAAGCAAAGTGCCTCTGCACACTCTTTCAGTACCCATGGCGAGATCCCTTCTAGACCAACAGCCTTTCTAACATCCAGATCCAGCAGGTGTCTGTTGACCTCCTCTCTCATAATTTCGAACCCTTCCAAAGCCGGCTGGTTTACTTCCCTTTCTCCTAGCACAGTGACCTCACCTTGTTCTATTGTGAAGAGCTCCTATAACCTCTTGCCGAGTTCTTCACACACCTCTTTGTCATTCTCTGTATACCTATCCTCGCCTGTTCTAAGTTTCAATACCTGTTCTTTCACTGTTGTTTTTCTTCCGATGTGACTGTGTAGTAGCTTTGGTTCGGCCTTGGCTTTGTTTGCTATATCATTTTCATAACTTTTCTCTGCTTCTCTTCTCACCCCTGACATACTCATTCCTGGTTGCCTGGTATCTCTCTTTGCTTTGTGGTGTTCTATTATTCCGGAAGTTCCTCCACGCCCTTTTGTTCTGTTTCTTTGCTTCCATACATGCCCTATTTTGCCATGGATTCTTCTTTTGCTTCTCGGATTTTTCCCTTTGGGCCGGGATGAACCTGTTTACTGCCTCCTGATACTTTTGGGTGACATAGTCCATCATATCTTGCACAGACTTATCTCTGAGGTCTGTGTCCCAAGGTATTTCCCTTAGGAAAGTACTCATCTCTTCATAATTCCCCTTTCGGTTTGCCAGCCTTTTGTTTCCTAGTTCTTTTTTGGGGGAGATAATTCCTAGCTCTACCAGGTACTCAAAGTTCAATACACTGTGATCACTCATTCCCAAGGGTGCTTCCATTTTAACTTCCCTTATATCCCACTCATTTAGGGTAAATATGAAATCAAGCATTGCTGGTTCATCTTCTCCTCTCATTCTTGTTGGTTCCCTTATGTGCTGGCTTAGAAAGTTTCTTGTTGCCACGTCCAGCAGCTTAGCTCTCCATGTTTCTGGTCCTCCATGCGGGTCTCTGTTCTCCCAATCTATCTTCCCCTGGTTGAATTCTTCATGATTAGTAGTCCAGATCCATTCCTGCTAGCAACAGAAGCTGCTCTTTCTATGTTAATGGTGGCCATGTTGTTTCTATCATATTCCTGTCT
>NC_091197.1:19885098-19952118 GCF_040958095.1 Procambarus clarkii | reverse complement strand
GAGAGAGAGAGAGAGAGAGAGAGAGAGAGAGAGAGAGAGAGAGAGAGAGAGAGAGAGAGAGAGAGAGAGAGAGAGAGAGAAGAGAGAGAGAGAGAGAGAGGAGAGAGAGAGAGAGAGAGAGAGAGAGAGAGAGAGAGGAGAGAGAGAGAGAGAGAGAGAGAGAGAGAGAGAGAGAGAGAGAGAGAGAGAGAGAGAGAGAGAGAGAGAGAGAGAGAGAGAGAGAGAGAGAGGAGAGAGAGAGAGAGAGAGAGATGATGCAAAAGCTGATAAGAAACGTGAAAACAGAGGATGACTGCAGTAAGTTACAGGAGGACCTTGACCAACTCCAGGAGTGGTCAGGGGAAATGGTTGCTGGAATTCGGTCCCAAGAAGTGTAAGGTAATGATGACGGGAAAGGAAGAGAGAAGACTAGAAGGCAGCTACACCACACGGGGAAGGCAGCTACACCACACGGGGAAGGCAGCTACACCACACGGGGAAGGCAGCTACACCACACGGGGAAGGCCGCTACACCACACGGGGAAGGCAGCCACACCACACGGGGGAAGACAGCTACACCACACGGGGGAAGACAGCCACACCACACGGGGAAGGCAGCTACGCTATACGGGGAAGGCAGCTACACCACACGGGGAAGGCAGCTACACCACACGGGGAAGGCAGCTACACCACACGGGGGAAGACAGCCACACCACACGGGGAAGGCAGCTACACCACACGGGGGAAGACAGCCACACCACACGGGGAAGGCAGCTACACCACACGGGGAAGGCAGCTACACCACACGGGGGAAGACAGCTACACCACACGGGGAAGGCAGCTACACCACACGGGGGAAGACAGCTACACCACACGGGGAAGGCAGCTACACCACACGGGGAAGGCAGCTACGCTATACGGGGAAGGCAGCTACACCACACGGGGAAGGCAGCTACACCACACGGGGAAGGCAGCTACACTACACGGGGAAGGCAGCTACAATACACGGGGAAGGCAGCTACAATACACGGGGAAGGCAGCCACACCACACGGGGAAGGCAGCTACACCACACGGGGGAAGGCAGCTACACCACACGGGGAAGGCAGCTACACCACACGGGGGAAGGCAGCTACACCACACATGGAAGGCAGCTACACCACACGGGGAAGGCAGCTACACCACACGGGGAAGGCAGCTACACCACACGGGGAAGGCAGCCACACCACACGGGGAAGGCAGCTACACCACACGGGGAAGGCAGCTACACCACACGGGGAAGGCAGCCACACCACACGGGGAAGGCAGCTACACAACACGGGGAAGGCAGCTACAATACACGGGGAAGGCAGCTACACCACACGGGGAAGGCAGCTACACCACACGGGGAAGGCAGCTACACCACACGGGGAAGGCAGCTACAATACACGGGGAAGGCCGCTACACCACACGGGGAAGGCAGGCCACACCACACGGGGAAGGCAGCTACACCACACGGGGAAGGCAGCTACACTACACGGGGAAGGCAGCTACAATACACGGGGAAGGCAGCTACAATACACGGGGAAGGCAGCTACAATACACGGGGAAGGCAGCTACAATACACGGGGAAGGCAGCTACAATACACGGGGAAGGCAGCCACACCACACGGGGAAGGCAGCTACACCACACGGGGAAGGCAGCTACACCACACGGGGGAAGGCAGCTACACCACACATGGAAGGCAGCTACACCACACGGGGAAGGCAGCTACACCACACGGGGAAGGCAGCTACACCACACGGGGGAAGGCAGCTACACCACACATGGAAGGCAGCTACACCACACGGGGAAGGCAGCTACACCACACGGGGAAGGCAGCTACACCACACGGGGAAGGCAGCCACACCACACGGGGAAGGCAGCTACATCACACGGGGAAGGCAGCTACACCACACGGGGAAGGCAGCCACACCACACGGGGAAGGCAGCTACACCACACGGGGAAGGCAGCTACAATACACGGGGAAGGCAGCTACACCACACGGGGAAGGCAGCTACACCACACGGGGAAGGCAGCTACAATACACGGGGAAGGCAGCTACACCACACGGGGAAGGCAGCTACACCACACGGGGAAGGCAGCTACACCACACGGGGAAGGCAGCTACAATACACGGGGAAGGCCGCTACACCACACGGGGAAGGCAGGCCACACCACACGGGGAAGGCAGCTACACCACACGGGGAAGGCAGCCACACCACACGGGGAAGGCAGCTACACCACACGGGGAAGGCAGCTACACCACACGGGGAAGGCAGCTACACCACACGGGGAAGGCAGCTACACCACACGGGGGAAGGCAGCTACACCACACGGGGGAAGGCAGCTACATGAATCAGAGAGAAGGATCTGGGACTGGATATAATTTTACCACATACATTGACAAAAATAAGAACATAGAAACATGAATCAGGACTCCGTAAGGTAACCATGACAACAATTGTTTGACCTGTACTGAAATACGCATCACCGGCATGGTTATCTTTCCTGAGGTTATCTTGAGGTGATTTCGGGGCTTTAGTGTCCCCAGGGAGCCGGTCGGCCGAGCGGATAGCACGCTGGACTTGTGATCCTATGGTCCTGGGTGCGATCCCAGGCGCCGGCGAGAAACAATGGGCAAAGTTTCTTTCACCCTATGCCCCTGTTACCTAGGAGAAAAATAGGTACCTGTGTGTTAGTCAGCTGTCACGGGCTGCTTCCTGGGGGTGGAGGCCTGGTCGAGGACCGGGCCGCGGGGACACTAAAAAGCCCCGAAATCATCTCAAGATAACCAGTTCCCGCGGCCCGGTCCTCGACCAGACCTCCATCCCCAGGAAGCAGCCCGTGACAGCTGACTAACACCCAGGTACCTATTTTACTGCTAGGTAACAGGGGCATAGGGTGAAAGAAACTCTGCCGATTGTTTTTCGCTGGCGCCCGGGATTGAACCCGGGACCACAGGATCGCAAGTCCAGTGAGCTGTCCGCTCGGCTCCATGGTATCCCCCGCCTTGTAAAGAATACAGCCAAAAATGAAAAAAGTACAGAAGTTTACAAAAAGATTGGTGCCAGAGCTAAGAAGGTTACGCTATAAAGATATGCAAATGGAACCCCAACCCCTAGAGTATAGAAAGAACAAAGGGAATATGATCACAACATGCAAGGTACCGGAGGGACTAGATAAGGCGGACAAGGCCTAGCCTCATCAGATTTAAATAAAGAAGGACAAGAGAACACAAGTGGAAGCTGGGAGCACAAATGAGTCAAAGGGACGTAAGGAAGTACTCTGCACTATTAGTTAACAAGTGGCATCCTCTAAAAGAAGGTATGGGAGCCACCTCCATCCACAACTTTGAGTCACGATCTTACTAAGAATTTGCAAGTTTGAGCAGTAAACTGACACACACCAGGTACAAGGCTAGAAGGTGAGGCATCAAGAGCTAAACCTCACTTCCCCGCAGACACTGATAGGTGACTGATACAAGAGTGCTGCTGAGAGCCCGAGTCGTGGCTGTGTGGGCTCTTGGCTGGCCGAGATGTCTGTTGCTGTTCATTTTCCAGCCCGAGTTATCTCTCTACTCTTGTCACGCCAATGGTAAATTCCGGGTAAAGAATTCATATTATTCTACTACAAATGAGGGATGAAAAGTCCGGGAAACATCATGAATGAATGGTCATACTAGGAGTATGTAAGCCTTCCACCTGTTAGATATCATTGGTCATGGTAGGAGTAAGGAAGCCAGCAACCTGCTATATATCATTGCAGGTATGATAGCCAGCAGGTTGGATATCATACCTGCAATGATATCTAGCAGGTTGGATATCATACCTGCAATGATATATAGCAGGTTGGATATCATACCTGCAATGATATCTAGCAGGTTGGATATCATACCGGCAACGATATCTAGCAGGTTAGATATCATACCTGCAATGATATCTAGCAGGTTGCTAGATATCATGGTTGCAAGGTAGGAGTAAAGGAAGCGAGCATCCTGCCCTGAGCAAACTGCCATGGTAGAGGAAACACACACATTAAGCTTTTGCGTGTCCACTTACGAGACCTGTACATCTTTCCTCGATTATTGTAGCTTAGTTTAGTATTTATTTACCAGTTTATGATCTCCAAACGTTCACAGGTTTTTATTTATACAGATAACCTCATGACGCTTGCAGCAATAAACTGTTTCAGCAATGTACACTAACCCCCAATGATTAGGAAAAGATGTACAGGTTTCGTAAGAAGATACTTAAACTGACTAAGACTCACCCCACAAACCATAGGGATGAGTTTCTCTATCTTAACAAAGACAAAACCAAAGTGATTGGGCTTCTACCCTGTATTACCTAATCTCTACAGACCAATCCTTACTGAGGATTTGCTAAATCCTTATCCAATCACTTCCACATCCTTCCCTGCTTACCGGCTCTACGATCAACCGTTCTGATCCGCACGACAGAACACCTTTATATATATATATATATATATATATATATATATATATATATATATATATATATATATATATATATATATATATATATATATATATATATATATATAAAATGCTTCACAACTGCCACCAGGAATTGTCAATAACATGCCGCTGGCAGCACCGGGGACACGCACCAATATGCGCGGGAAAAAAGTTCGCTGTTCACTCGGCCTAAAGTTAACGTTATGAGTGACGCAGATTATCGCTCGCCACACGCCACGCTTGCGTCACTTGTTTACTGTGCGTCACTTTTTTACTGTGCGTCACTTGTTTACTGTGCGTCACTTGTTTACTGTGCGTCACTTTTTTACTGTGCGTCACTTGTTTATTGTGCGTCACTTGTTTCTTGTGCGTCACTTGTTTATTGTGCGTCACTTGTTTCTTGTGCGTCACTTGTTTCTTGTGCGTCACTTGTTTATTGTACGTCATTTGTTTATTGTGCGTCACTTTTTTACTGTGCGTCACTTGTTTATTGTGCGTCACTTGTTTATTGTACGTCACTTGTTTACTGTGCGTCACTTGTTTACTGTGCGTCACTTGCTTATTGTGTGTCACTTGTTTACTGTGCGTCACTTGCTTATTGTGCGTCACTTGTTTACTGTGCGTCACTTGTTTATTGTACGTCACTTGTTTACTGTGCGTCACTTGCTTATTGTGCGTCACTTGTTTACTGTGCGTCACTTGCTTATTGTGTGTCACTTGTTTACTGTGCGTCACTTGTTTATTGTGCGTCACTTGTTTATTGTGCGTCACTTGTTTATTGTGCGTCACTTGTTTATTGTGCGTCACTTGTTTACTGTGCGTCACTTGCTTATTGTGCGTCACTTGTTTACTGTGCGTCACTTGCTTATTGTGTGTCACTTGTTTACTGTGCGTCACTTGCTTATTGTGCGTCACTTGTTTACTGTGCGTCACTTGCTTATTGTGCGTCACTTGTTTACTGTGCGTCACTTGCTTATTGTGTCTAACAAGAAACAAGGTATCGGGTCTAACTGTAATAATATTGGGACTTTAGTGTGTTTCAGCAAGTTTAGAATTTAAATTGTAGTATGAGAGAGAATGATTTATTTGACATGTAAAAAAATCATGTATTTTCAATGTGAGAAAAGATGGCGCTGAAGGGAACTCTGACATCACTTCCGTGGTTGCGTCACGTGACGAGTGTAATCCAATAGCAGATAAGTGACGTCATAGAGAACCATGATTGGTCGAGAGGTAAAATATCAACCAACCAGCAAACAGTTTCATTACATGCTGCAAGCCATCCTCCGAATTGACAGTATGTTTTAATACTAAGTGTAATAAGTGCATTTCCCGACTGCTATACATAGTGCATAATTACACTTACGGGGCTGTTACATTTACCCATCCCCCTCCCCCGATTTAAATCTCCTCGTTTTCTGTTAGGACACTTAAAATTTTAAGATGAAATTTTAAAGCTCAGTTGCTATAAACAAGTTTTAAATATTAGGATTTTCTTTTTCACTTTTATTAAACAATAGAGATTTTATACAAAATTTTAAAATATCCTGAGTTACTTTACAATTTATTGAAATATTTTAGTTTTGTTTTATTTGTTGTATAAAACTGTAATATCAATAAAGCTATAGGTTAAGTAGTAGTTATAATTAAGATGCAATAAAATTCTTATCTTCACAAACTAAGACGGTTAGGTTAGGTCGTGGTTTTCTATTCAGTTTTTTAGGTAAACTCAAATATTCACAATATATTTGACAGTACGATTTAATACTTAGTGTAAATAAGTACAATTCTTAATTGTTATACATAGTACATAATTGCACATATGTGGCTCTGTACATTTACCTCCCCATTTTTGGAGGACGGGCTGCATAATGTGCGAGCCTGTTCATCAATGTGGCTCTCGGGAGCTCCCTTGACCTCCACAGCCTTGGAGAGAAGCAGCCACGTCCGGCGGCGCTCTCTTTAAGAACTCTTGAAATGGCTGCATAAGTAACGCTACATCGACCTGAGCGTGAAGGAGAAGAATTAATAAGGATGCGGTGTTGTTCGCGAGATGCCCAAGTGTTCCGGAGGTTTAGTTTAGTCTACCCACGGTCCGGAAATTGTATCTTCAGGGATCGTCGAGGACGATCTCAGACACAAGTTTGAACATGGTCTAAAAAGAACGCAAGAACAATAGAACAAAAGCATAGAGGAAAATCCAGGAGGCCTGTTGGCCCATACGAGGTAAGCTCTATTGATATCCTCCCCCTAACACATTCCTCTACGTGTCTAACCTACGCTTGAAACAATTAGGTGAATTCACATACATTACATTTACCTGGTAATTAGTTCCATAACATAACCTAACCTAACCAAACCAAAGTCACATTTAGGGGCAACCTGTCCTCTCTAACACGTCGCATTTTCAACGTAATTGACTAATCCGTTAAGAGTACGAAGTAACAGAAACAAAAATATACACTGAAATATTCGCGTTTTCTAAGCAGCGGCCTCGGTAGATTAGGCGGGTTGTTTGGGTTCGTTCGTTACTGGTTAGGCTCAAACATTAGATTTTTTGACGGAGTGACGTGACGGGAGGACAGGTTAGTTGAGACGGAGTGACGTGACGGGAGGACAGGTTAGTTGAGACGGAGTGACGTGACGGGAGGACAGGTTAGTTGAGACGGAGTGACGTGACGGGAGGACAGGTTAGTTGAGACGGAGTGACGTGACGGGAGGACAGGTTAGTTGAGACGGAGTGACGTGACGGGAGGACAGGTTAGTTGAGACGGAGTGACGTGACGGGAGGACAGGTTAGTTGAGACGGAGTGACGTGACGGGAGGACAGGTTAGTTGAGACGGAGTGACGTGACGGGAGGACAGGTTAGTTGAGACGGAGTGACGTGACGGGAGGACAGGTTAGTTGAGACGGAGTGACGTGACGGGAGGACAGGTTAGTTGAGACGGAGTGACGTGACGGGAGGACAGGTTAGTTGAGACGGAGTGACGTGACGGGAGGACAGGTTAGTTGAGACGGAGTATGGGATATGTGAACCACGGACCGCAGAACTAGACTTTGAACTCGAAACCAACTCCCACCAAACACAACAATTCCCACCAAACACAACAACTCCCACCAAACACAACAACTCCCACCAAACACAACAACTCCCACCAAACACAACAATTCCCACCAAACAACAATTCCCACCAAACACAACAACTCCCACCAAACACAACAACTCCCACCAAACACAACAATTCCCACCAAACACAACAACTCCCACCAAACACAACAATTCCCACCAAACAACAATTCCCACCAAACACAACAACTCCCACCAAACACAACAACTCCCACCAAACACAACAATTCCCACCAAACAACAATTCCCACCAAACACAACAACTCCCACCAAACACAACAACTCCCACCAAACACAACAATTCCCACCAAACACAACAATTCCCACCAAACAACAATTCCCACCAAACACAACAACTCCCACCAAACACAACAACTCCCACCAAACACAACAATTCCCACCAAACACAACAATTCCCACCAAACACAACAATTCCCACCAAACAACAATTCCCACCAAACACAACAATTCCCACCAAACACAACAACTCCCACCAAACACAACAACTCCCACCAAACACAACAATTCCCACCAAACACAACAACTCCCACCAAACACAACAACTCCCACCAAACACAACAACTCCCACCAAACACAACAACTCCCACCAAACACAACAATTCCCACCAAACAACAATTCCCACCAAACACAACAATTCCCACCAAACACAACAATTCCCACCAAACACAACAATTCCCACCAAACACAACAATTCCCACCAAACACAACAACTCCCACCAAACACAACAATTCCCACCAAACACAACAATTCCCACCAAACACAACAACTCCCACCAAACACAACAACTCCCACCAAACACAACAATTCCCACCAAACACAACAACTCCCACCAAACACAACAATTCCCACCAAACACAACAACTCCCACCAAACACAACAATTCCCACCAAACACAACAACTCCCACCAAACACAACAATTCCCACCAAACACAACAACTCCCACCAAACACAACAACTCCCACCAAACACAACACATCATAACAAAAAAGCAAAAATATTACAATAATATAACACAAACAAATCGCGATGACGTGAAACCCAACACAGTCGGAGGAGCACATTTGGTGCAGGCGCGCAGTTGGTGCAGGCGCGCAGTTGGTGCAGGCGCGCATCTGGTGACCACTGGACGCTGGTTCAAGTCCCTCCCCTTCCCACCACTGCTTCAACTCTTCTTATCTACAAAAGAACGTGAAGTAACAGGGGGAGGGTGGAACAGTAACAGGGGGGAGGGTGGAACAGTAACAGAGGGAGGGTGGAACAGTAACAGGGGGGAGGGTGGAACAGTAACAGGGGGAGGGTGGAACAGTAACAGGGGGGAGGGTGGAACAGTAACAGAGGGAGGGTGGAACAGTAACAGGGGGGAGGGTGGAACAGTAACAGAGGGAGGGCGGAACAGTAACAGGGGGGAGGGTGGAACAGTAACAGGGGGGAGGGTGGAACAGTAACAGGGGGGAGGGTGGAACAGTAACAGGGGGGAGGGTGGAACAGTAACAGGGGGAGGGTGGAACAGTAACAGGGGGGAGGGTGGAACAGTAACAGGGGGAGGGTGGAACAGTAACAGGGGGGAGGGTGGAACAGTAACAGGGGGGAGGGTGGAACAGTAACAGGGGGAGGGTGGAACAGTAACAGGGGGGAGGGTGGAACAGTAACAGGGGGGAGGGTGGAACAGTAACAGGGGGGAGGGTGGAACAGTAACAGGGGGGAGGGTGGAACAGTAACAGGGGGGAGGGTGGAACAGTAACAGGGGGGAGGGTGGAACAGTAACAGGGGGGAGGGTGGAACAGTAACAGGGGGGAGGGTGGAACAGTAACAGGGGGAGGGTGGAACAGTAACAGGGGGAGGGTGGAACAGTAACAGGGGGGAGGGTGGAACAGTAACAGGGGGGAGGGTGGAACAGTAACAGGGGGAGGGTGGAACAGTAACAGGGGGAGGGTGGAACAGTAACAGGGGGGAGGGTGGAACAGTAACAGGGGGAGGGTGGAACAGTAACAGGGGGGAGGGTGGAACAGTAACAGGGGGGAGGGTGGAACAGTAACAGGGGGAGGGGTGGAACAGTAACAGGGGGAGGGTGGAACAGTAACAGGGGGGAGGGTGGAACAGTAACAGGGGGGAGGGTGGAACAGTAACAGGGGGAGGGTGGAACAGTAACAGGGGGGAGGGTGGAACAGTATCAGAGGGAGGGTGGAACAGTAACAGGGGGAGGGTTGAACAGTATCAGAGGGAGGGTGGAACAGTAATAGTGGGAGGGAGGAACAGTAACAGGGAGAGGGTGACAGGAAGACAGGAGAGGACGGAAGGGGAACAACACAGCAACATAAGAAAAATGTAGGAAATGAAGGGGAGGGAACTGGTGCGAAAAGAGAGGAGAGGAGAGAGCAAGGGAGAGGAGAACACGGAAAACGGAATAAAGTGTTAAAAAGTAGAAAGAAAACGCATGATAAAGGAAGGATCAGAGCGGAGAGGGAATGGAAGCTTGCAGAGAAATGAGGATAGGAATAGTTAGGGAAGGGAGAGAGAGAGAGAGCGAGAGGATAGGAAGGAGTGAATAAGAAAGAGTGAGAGGGAAGAAAGAGAGACAAATAGGAAAGAGGGAGAGTAGAAGGGATGGCGGGAAATTGAGAGAGGAACAGAGAGTGAAAAGGATGGCAAGTGGGAGGGAGGGAGATTGAAAAGGAGAAAGAGAGGAAGAATGAGAAGTGAAAGAGGCAACGAGGGAGACTATGGGAGAGGAAAAGTAACACAGAGAACATTATTGAAAATGGGAAGTAGGGAAAGTAAGAAGGGACACAGAGTGGGAGGGAAGGGAGAGTGGGAGGGAAGTAGAGTGGGAGGGTTATAACGTAGTAGGATGAGGATGAGGGGAGGTAATCTCTCACATAACATGCTGTCAGCTCAACAAGTGAGCACCTTGCACTGAGCTGCTCATGTAAGGGAAAGTCTTCCTTCACAGCCTCCTTACCTTATCTTGCCTTGGGCAAGGAGAGTGGAGATGGGCAGGGGGAAAAGGAGGGGCGGACAGAGGAAGTAAATAGGGGGTAACGGGATATAGCATAGGTAGAGAAGGTAGTTTGGACGAAATGGGTGTTGATACCTGGTTGATACCTGGTTGATACCTGGTTGATACCTGGTTGATACCTGGTTGATACCTGGTTGATACCTGGTTGATACCTGGTTGATACCTGGTTGATGGGGTTCTGGGAGTTCTTCTACTCCCCAAGCCCGACCCGAGGCCAGGCTTGACTTGTGAGAGTCTGGTCCACTAGGCTAGAGTTGTCACAGTTGTCAGCTAAAGAATGAAGAGCAAGAGTCGCCCGGGGCATAATATTCATACAAGTCTATTTTATATTTCTATATTGATTTAGAGTTGTATACGAAAATCTTAAATTTTGTTGATATTGATATTTTAGTGAGGAAATGATGCATTCTCCTGATGTTCCTCTTATGTCTTTGTAGCTGCTCTTGTTATGGCTATCTTGGTGCTTCTGTTATGGATATCTTGGTGCTTCTGTTATGGCTAGCTTGGTGCTTCTGTTATGGCTAGCTTGGTGCTTCTGTTATGGATATCTTGGTGCTTCTGTTATGGCGAGCTTGGTGCTTCTGTTATGGCTAGCTTGGTGCTTCTGTTATGGCTAGCTTGGTGCTTCTGTTATGGCTATCTTGGTGCTTCTGTTATGGCTAGCTTGGTGCTTCTGTTATGGCTAGCTTGGTGCTTCTGTTATGGCTAGCTTGGTGCTTCTGTTAGGGCTAGCTTGGTGCTTCTGTTAGGGCTATCTTGGTGCTTCTGTTAGGGCTAGCTTGGTGCTTCTGTTAGGGCTAGCTTGGTGCTTCTGTTATGAATATATTTGTGCTTCTGTTATGGCTATATTTGTGCTTCTGTTATGGATATTTTAGTGATTCTGTTATGGCTATCTTGGTGCTTCTGTTATGGCTATCTTGGTGCTTCTATTATGGCTATCTTGGTGCTTCTGTTATGGATATCATAGTGCTTCTGTTATGGATATCTTGGTGCTTTTGTTATGGCTATCTTGGTGCTTCTGTTATGGCTATCTTGGTGCTTCTATTATGGCTATCTTGGTGCTTCTGTTATGGATATCATAGTGCTTCTGTTATGGATATCTTGGTGCTTTTGTTATGGCTATCTTGGGGCTTCTGTTATGGCTATCTTGGTGCTCCTGTTATGGTTCTGTCCGGCAACCAGGAGGCCTGGTCGACGACCGGGCCGCGGGGACGCTAAGCCCCGGAAGCACTTCAAGGTAACCTCAAGGTATGGTTATCTTAGTGTTTCTATTATGGCTATCTTGGTGCTTCTGTTATGGCTATCTTGGTGCTCCTGTTATGGCTATATTTGTGCATTTGTAATGGATATCTTAGTACTTCTGTTATGGTTATCTTGGTGCTTCTGTTATTGCTATCTTGGTGTTTCTATTATGGCTATCTTGATATTTCTGATCTTAATCAAAATAAAAATCCCAAATGTAGTTATTGTCCTTGTATATAAGTCACCGGAGGCAAATCCTCAGCAGTTTAAAAACAAACTAATGAAAATAGAACACTGCTTGGAAAACCTCACAAATCCCGCCCCGAACACCATCCTGCTTGTGGACTTCAACCTACGGCACCTGAAATGGAAGACCATAGCTAATACAGTTATATCAGAGAATACCAGGAAGTAGCCTAAATGAACAGGCACATGCAAATGACCTGCTAGAATGAGGAGCCGGTCGGCCGAGCGGACAGCACGCTGGACTTGTGATCCTGTGGTCCCGGGTTCGATACCGGGCGCCGGAGAGAAACTATGGGCAGAGTTTCTTTCACCCTATGCCCGTGTTATCAAGCAGTAAATAGGTACCTGGGTGTTAGTCAGCTGTCACGGGCTGCTTCCTGGGGGTGGAGGCCTGGTCGAGGACCGAGTCGCGGGGACACTAAAGCCCAGAAATCATATCAAGATAACCTCAAGATAACCTGCTACGGATGAGCGACAGGTTTGCCTTAAACCAGTAAATAGTAGAACCAACTTGAAAAGAGAGAACACGCTGGACCTCATTTTCACTAATAACGAGAAATGGATCAGGAACATAGTGATTACAAATACCTGTTACTCTGATCACAATTTAATTGAAGTACTGACAAGCATCGGGAGTAGACCTGCACAGCCAGTCCAGAGTCCCAGGGAAGGATATTTCAGTTAATTAAATTTTAATAATAAACAGATTAACTGGGAGCAAATAAACCAAGACCTCGCAGAAATAAGCTGGGAAAAGCAGCTAGAAAATACAAACCTCAACCAGTGCCTGGAAACATTAAACTCAGTAGCACTAGAAATATGCTCAAACCGCATACCCCTAAGAAAAAAGAGGAAGAGATGCAGATTGGAACGGGAACGGCGATCCCTCTATAGGCGAAGAAAACGAATCACGGACGAAAACTCAAGAACGACGAAGAAGGTTAGGTAGAGAAATAGAAGAGATTGAACTAAAGCTACAAGAATCATACAAAATTCAGGAGAGACAAAGGGAGCAAAAGGCCATCAGTGAAATAGAGAGAAATCCGAAATATTTTTTCTCCTATGCAAAATCAAGATACAAAACTACATGTAGTGTCGGGCCCCTGCGAAAGGAAGAAGGAACCTGAACAGATTACAACAAATAAATGAGCGATAAAGGATCCAGGAAGATCATTTATCAATAAATAAATGAACAATAAAAAAGGAGGATCCATAAATGATCCAGGAGGTCTTCACAGTAGAGCAGGGAGGGAAGTCCCAGAGAATGTTCTTCAGAACATCAGAACTGCTTTCAGGAACCTGTGTAAAGAATCCTTCAGAACATTGTATACCACATATATGTGGAAGTCCCAGAGATAAGAGAGGGAATATCAAACTAGACACCACTAGAGGAGTTTGTGATTACCAGTGGGGAGGTGATGAAACATCTGCTAGATTTGGACGTGACAAAGGCTATAGGCCCGGATGGTATCTCACCATGGATTCTAAAGGAAGAAGCAGAAGCTCTGTGCCTGCCACTCTCCATGGTGTACAACAAATCATTAGTAACAGGTGAACTGCCAAAAATTTAAAAGACGGCCAATGTAGTCCCGATATGCAAGAAGGGTGATAAACAGCAGACTCTGAACTACAGGCTATAGTCCCTAACTTGCATAGCATGCACGATGATGGAGAAGATTGTGCGAAAAAACTAGTGGCACATCTGGAGCGAAAGAACTTTATAACACAGCATCAACTATGTTACAGGTACCTATGTTACATGGGTTCAGGGATGGCAAGTCCTGCCTCACAGGATTAATTTAATTCTACAACCAGGCAGCTCAAATAAGGCAAGAAAGAGAGGGATGGGCTGACTGCATATTTTTGGATTGTCAGAAAGCTTTTGATACGGTACCACACCAGAGACTAGTGCACAAGCTGGAGATGCAGGCGGGAGTGAAAGGGAAGGTACTCCACTGGATAAGGGAGTACCTAAGCAACAGAATACAGCGAGTCACTGTGAGGGGTGGCGAGGCGTCACCAGTGGGGTCCCGCAGGGATCAGTCTTTGGACCTATACTGTTTCTGATATTTGTAAATGATCTCCCAGAGGGTATAGACTCCTTCCTCTCATTGTTTGCTGATGATGCAAAAATTATGAGGAGGATTAAGACAAAAAAAGATAGAATAAGGCTGCAAGATGACCTAGTCAAACTGCTGGAATGGTCCAACAAATGACTACTAAAGTTCAACCCGAGTAAATGTAAGGTGATGAAACTAGGCGGAGGAAGTAGGAGGCTGGACACCTGACACCGAATGGGAGATGAAGTCCTTCGCGAAATGGACAGAGAGAAAGATCTAGGAGTTGATATCACACCAAACCTGTCTCATGAAGCCCACATCAAAAAAATAACGTCTGCGGCGTAGGCGAGGCTGGCTAACATCAGAACTGCTTTCAGGAACCTGTGTAAAGAATCCTTCAGAACATTGTATACCACATATATGAGGTCAATCCTGGAGTATGCGGCCCCAGCATGGAGCCCTTACCTTGTCAAGCACAAGACGAAGCTGGAAAAAGTTCAGAGGAATGCCACTAGACTTGTCCCGGAACTAAGAGGCATGAGTTATGAGGAAAGGCTGCGTGAAATGCACCTCGCGACACTGGAAGATAGAAGAGTAAGGGGAGACGTGATCACTACTTACAAAATTATCATATGATATGACTGGGTAGATAAGGATAAACTGTTTAACATTGGTGGTACGCGAACAAGGGGACACAGGTGGAAACTGAGTACCCATATGACCAAAAGGGACGTTAGAAAAAACTTTTTCAGTGTCAGAGTAGTTAACAGATGGAATGCATTAGGCAGTGATGTGGTGGAGGCTGACTCCATACACAGTTTCATATGTAGATATGACAGAGCCCAGTAGGCTCAGGAATCTGTACACCAGTTGATTGACAGTTGAGAGGCGGGACCAAAGAGCCAAAGCTCAACCCCCGCAAGCACAACTAGGTGAGTACACAAGCACACACACACTCAAACACACAATAACTACATCACTTTCGATTACGGTATAAATCCTTAAGAATGTTGTACGTCAAGGATCAGTAAACAGTTGTGCCAATCACCAAACCAATGTCCTTCACTGCCTCTCATTATTCTCCCAGTCGTTGATACTGACTTTTGTTCAAAATATTGACGTAAAAAAATACGCAATAATGTGTGCAAAAGCAGCGAAAAATCGAGCAAAAGGAGTTATACGAAAACGTTGATATTATTGTATTTTTCACCTAAACATAAAATATTTTCACAACATTCTATAGGAAAATGCAAAACATTTAACATAATTCTGTAATTAAACAGCAAATCAACACAATCGCCAAATTCCCGAGCGGCAACAATGTGGTCTTGATTACTGATATTAAACTAATTTGCATCACAGTGTAACACATGGGAATGTTCGACGCCAAATACCTGACTTTATGTAGATAGGTGTGTACATAGGGCACACATGGATACACCCACCGCATACAGAACACGACCACGTGCACCTGGATACAGCCACCACATAGACCACATGACCACGTGCACCTGGATACACCCACCGCATACAGAACACGACCACGTGCACCTGGATACAGCCACCACATAGACCACATGACCACGTGCACCTGGATACAGCCACCACATAGACCACATGACCACGTGCACCTGGATACAGCCACCACATAGACCACATGACCACGTGCACCTGGATACAGCCACCACATAGACCACATGACCACGTGCACCTGGATACAGCCACCACATATGATGACAGACCTGACTTAGCTCCCCTGGAAACAAGCAGGTCAGACGATACGAACTCTTCCTTGGGAAGTTTCCAACTTTCTTGAGAAAACATATTTAATATGAAATCTTATTTTTCCAAATGCCACCACCACCACGACTACCTCCAGCACCACCACCTCCCAAACATCCACCACCTCCACAGCAACCACCACCTCCACAGCAACCATCACCTCCACAGCAACCACCACCACCACAGCAACCACCACCACCACAGCAACCACCACCACCACAGCAACCACCACCTCCACAGCAACCACCACCACCACAGCATACCACTAACAGAAACAAACCTGATAAGTGTCATAGGAAGACCCATCTTGCCACGAGAATATCAAGTAACAAGAGGAGATTGAAGAAGAGACTTACAGATGTGGTGTCTCTCCTCCGTGACCCACCACGGAGCCCTGAGCAACTAACAGTCTCACAGCAAACCGACCAATAGGAGCACGTACTAGGAATAACAATAGTTGGTGACTTTTGACTATTGAAAGTACTGGTGGCTTTACCCCTCCCCCACTCACAGAGCCCTCTCACTGAGCCGGTGACAGGGCTCTAATTCTTACACTTTTGGGGGAATTCCATATCATAAAAATAGATGTGATAAATAAGGCCCCGGACAGGGGAGAGATGAGAGACATGGAGAGCAAAACTGGTAGACGCAGCAGGCAAACACTTCTTAAAGCAACACAATGCAGAACCAACAACAGTAAGGGGGAAGGACCCACTAGCAACACAAACTTGCTGTATCTCCTAAAACCAAGCCGATATATGGAATATGATATCCCCCTTGAAGCTAGCAACCACTACACTATTATACTAGTGTGGTGGTATGTGGCATACCACATATTGGTCCTGTGGACAATGAATTGGTCCTGCTCCAACCAAGGTGTATCCAAGTGTACTCTGCCTCTGAAAATGTTGACCGGGTCAACGAAACGCATCTTATAGCATCAGGCCATAATTTAACTGTAAATTAAGTGTTGGGGAGTTAATGTTTCGACTTCCATCTCAGTGGAGGAAAGATAGAAAAAGTTTGTTCAAGAATCATATATCTCATTTTTTCTCTCACATTCAATAATATGTGAGAGAGACTGTTAGAGAGAACTGGAAGAGGAGCGAGGGAACAACAGACGCCCCAGAGGACTGGAAGAGGTGGGAGAGAACTGGGAGAGGAGCGAGGGAGAGGGAGAGGAATAGGGTGTCTGCCGCCAATATTAACATTCAGCTGTCAGCAAGGTCGCAGTCCGAGGCCTGGCGCTCACACGCTCTTAATTATTTCCTCCCGTGTTGCTTTCACCAATATTCCTCCCCCTGTTGGTCTCTCTTATATATATATATATATATATATATATATATATATATATATATATATATATATATATATATATATATATATATATAAATATATATATATATATGTCGTACCTAGTAGCCAGAACGCACTTCTCAGCCTACTATGCAAGGCCCGATTTGCCTAATAAGCCAAGTTTTCCTGAATTAATATATTTTCTCTAATTTTTTTCTTACAAAATGATAAAGCTACCCATTTCATTATGTATGAGGTCAATTTTTTTTTATTGGAGTTAAAATTAACGTAGATATATGACCGAACCTAACCAACCCTACCTAACCTAACCTAACCTATCTTTATAGGTTAGGTTAGGTTAGGTAGCCGAAAACGTTAGGTTAGGTTAGGTTAGGTAGGTTAGGTAGTCGAAAAACAATTAATTCATGAAAACTTGGCTTATTAGGCAAATCGGGCCTTGCATAGTAGGCATAGAAGTGAGTTCTGGCTACTAGGTACGACATATATATATATATATATATATATATATATATATATATATATATATATATATATATATATATATATATATATATATATATATATATATATATATCGCCCCAACTTGTCACATACTTGGCATGTGCCGTATATATATATATATATATATATATATATATATATATATATATATATATATATATATATATATATATATATATATATATATATATATATATTGGTTACCTGCATTGGTTACATGCAGGGTACAAGACTACTTGTCACAGGTTGTAGAGCTCCTCCAGCTCCTCAGATGGCGGGCAGGAACCATGGATGCAGTGAGCATTTCCTCTCTGGATCGCCACACTAAGGCGCTGAAAGAGAAAACTGGCGGCTCTAGGGTCTCTAGTTGTTTCAATTAGCTTGGACCCCAGCTCCTTCAAAAAACTAGCAGCACTTTTACCCCAGGCACCAAGTGTCTCTGAGGCAATGGGGACAAAATTGTAGTGGTGATCAAGGTCTCCGTATTTACATGACTTGGCTGCTTCCCGGTGATTGGCAGCACCACCTGCCTGTGCAGCACTGAAGTCAACATAGGTGTTGGCTTAGGTTGAAACGCAAGTGTAGTCCCTCACCAACTGTCTACCATTCTTCCAGGGGTTCACCGTGATCCCGTCTGGGCGACCAATAGGCTCATCAGAGTTGAGGGGCATTAGGTAACGGGGCTCTCTTTCTGCTGGACAACCGGCCGTGGTAAGGCTTCTCTTGATAATGTCGTTAACCTCGCCATGTCTTGCATGCCATCCTCCTATCCTTTGGCAGAGAAAGCCATGCCGTCCGTACCTGTCGGCCACTGCCTCGCCGCAAATACACCTGTATTCGGTGTGGATTGGGGCAGCATGGCGGAGAGCCACAGCAATTCGGAGGGCCTGCGGTGTGAGACGAGTGCCAGTTGCTGACATTGGGGTTGCTAATAGGAAGTCCCCTGCATGGGGAGCTGCTACAACTGTAAGTCGGGCAGTATCATGTGGTGTTGTCGCAGCTTCTAGTAATGTCACAGCTTCTTGGTCGGCAATGGGGCGATCCCAGCAGGATTGCTTATGGGCTTCAGAAAGCAGTGGCTGGGGTGCTGGTCCTGGGAGAGAGACCCATTAGGTAGTGCAGTCTGTGAAGCTGGGATCATGTACCCCTGCCTGTTGAACTAGGTGCTCAGGTAGGATTTCCTTCAACAAGTTGTCAGACGCCACTGAAGAAGACAGGAACGCTGGTACAGCAATTTGTGTTGCTGTGCGCACGCCAAGGCCCCCGAGTCTGACAGGAAGGGAGGCCTGTTTCCACTGTGAGTCGCTGAGAGAAAGGTTGAGGACTTTTTCTAGCATTGATTTCAGCAAGTTGTCGTACTCTTCTAATTTAAAATTGTTGAAAGATGGCGAACATCTAAGAAAGTAGGTCAGCCAGGGGAGGGACAAGCATCTGGTGATGAGGTAAAGTGCATCATGAGCATCGATGTCTTCAATCCTCTCGTTCATCCTCTTCAGGTCAGTGATCTTACCAAGGACGCCGTCGATGACATTCCCTCCAAGAGGAGCTCCTAGGAGTGTGCTGTCCTCAGGGTTGGTTATGTGAATGTGAGGCAAAACAACCTTTATTTGCTCTATTATGTGCTGGTTGGTGGAGGTTATTTCGCACTTGGAAGAGTTCAGGGTGAGGCCTAGACTTGCTCCTTGCTCCTGAATTATTCTTATGTCATCCAGGAGTGAGGCTGGGGAGCCAGCTGGAGTACCTTCGTCCAAAAACCATATATTGAGCTCACTGGACAGGTTATCGGTGACTTCCTTGATGACTAGGCAGGAAAGAAAAGGAGCAAGGGGGTCACCCTGTTGGACACCTTCTTGTGATTCAATTTTCTGTTCCCCGAAGAGCAGAGTTAGATTCTTGCTGTATCATGAGTTTACAACGGGTAGAGGGAAGGAAAAAGGCGATGAACCGCACTGAGTACTGCATCCCTTCTAACCAGATTGAAAGCATTTTTGAAGTCCAGTTTTATCAGGGCTTTTTCATCCGTAATGTTGGCAATGTAGGCTCTAACTGCATGAGCCACTGCCTCACACCATTGGGGTATGCCAAACCCAAGCTGTTTTGTCTTCAGTATGTCTGCTGCTATTTGACTAACTGTTCTAGTAGCAGCCTTAGCGACGAGGCGCCGGAGTGAATTGCCAACAGTTATCGGTCTGATTCCTCCATCTTTTTTCCTCAGGGCACAGAGGGTAGCGCCAAAAAAGAGAGGCCGTATGGTCTCTGGTATGTTGTCAGCTAGACATGTGTTGGCAAATCTAGTTAGTTCCACCAGGTGGCCCTGTGCAATGTTTCCGAGTGCAGGGTTGAGCATTTGTTTGATGTGGTTGGGTCTTAGTCGTGTGAACCCGCCTGCTGATCCTGGTGGGAAGGATAAAGCTGCTTTATGTACCATGGATTCGAGGACACACAGGGGTTCTGCTCTGGTGACACCGACTAGAGGAACACTGTCATCATGTGGAGCTCTGAGTGGGTGTTTTTCTCTCAGGGCTTGTGCTGTATCGGCGTCTCTGGTAGCAACTGTGTTCTCGCTGATGATGACTCTGATCACTCCGACTGTGTTACCTTCTTCTATTTTCTTGCTGACTGTTGCTCTGATTTTGCATTTCTCGGTTCTGCTGTTGATACCTTTCCTGCGGTGGGTGTTTTTGGCATGGGTGGGGAGGGGTGCATGGTTGTCCTCTCTAGGAAAACTATTTATAGCCATAATGACTGAGGAAGCTAGTGATTTGTCTCTTCTTGCAGGGACAGCTAGATATATGTTTCCAAACAGGAGAAGGTTGCGAGATGCTTGGATGGTTCCGGGGAAGTCATGAACCTTTTTCAAGAGGCTGGATAGTTTGGCTGCTGCCTGGGGCCGGACAGCTTTGGGGATGTGCTGCAAGGTTCCAACCGATGTCGCTTTGATGACTTCAAGTAGATTCTCAGTCAAAATGAAGCTGTTGGAGGTGTTTTCCCTGACTGCTGGTGTGGGACCTTGATTGATACTCTCTTTGGGAGGGCGCCACCTACTCGGACAATCGGTTCTGTTGTGGGAATGTTTGCGCACACCCCCGTTGGTCTTGAGACGCCCCAACTTGTCACATACTTGGCATGTGCCGTACCTGACGCTGCTTGATGGGTCCTCTTGCCTGAGAGAAGCCTGGCTGTCAGTCGTGGCCTACGACATCCTTGGGCGCTGGGTGGGCGCTGGGCGGGCGCTGGGCGTGGCCATCGTCCAGGCCACGTAACCCAAATTACACTGGTCATAGAACTTATGCTTATTATAATGATTCTAAATTGCATGCACTAAAACGCACTGCCAGAATAATTGGAATAGCTTATAGAAGGACCCGCACTGCTGAAATGCTTAAGCTCTTTTAAATGTCTCTGGCTGAGGCCAGGGAACGTATGGTAGAGCTGAGGCAGACAGACTGGGAAACTTTTGTCAGTTTTCTCAATTCTCACAGGCCACTAAGTCGGGCATGGAAGGATATCAACAAGATCAAAGGGAAAAATGCTGCAGAGATCTCGTACCCTAATCCTCTGCACAGAGCAAATGAGCTTGTTGATGCTTGGGCCACGACTTTCAGCTTTGACAGTCTTCCTCTACCCTCACAGAATGAATTAAATAATAGATATACTGATAGGGCAAGGCTCCTTGACTTCATGCGTCATCAAGAGGATGACTGTGACATGTTTTTTACTGAATACGAACTAGATTCTGCTCTACATAAAGGCAAAGCTACATCACCCGGGGAGGATGGAGTTACTTACGGCATACTGCGTATGCTTGTGCTAGTTCCAAGGAATCCCTTGCTTCAATTGTATAATATGAGCTATGTAACTGGGAGCTTCCAAAGTCATGGACCAACAGTCTTATTATTCCCATTCCTAAACCAAACCAGCAGTGTGCTTTTCGCCCAATCTCCCTCACTTGTTGTCTCTATAAGTGTCTTGAGAGGATGGTTCTCAACCGTCTCCTTTACAGAATTAGTAACATGTTGTCTCCCCAGATATATGGCTTTACGCATGGAAAGCGTGTACATCACTGTATTACCGCCTTCATCACCTTGCATACTGATAGGTCATATACCACTTTCCTAGATCTTAAGTCAGCCTTTGACATTGCTAACCCACAAGTCATTCTGAGTGAACTTGCTAAAATGAATGTTGGAGGATGGCTACTACGGTGGATAAGAGGCTATCTATCCAACAGGAAGTCATCTGTACTGTCCCAAGGGCACGGGGGTGTAACGAGAGATTTTGAACTTGGCACTCCACAGTTAGGTGTCCTCAGTCCTACTCTGTTCAATGTGTTAATCAATGCACTTTTAAATTCAGTAACTAGGAGGCCCAGCGAACACATTATTAGCTATGCGGATGATACACTGATCCACACAAATGGGTATACCAACACCCAAAATGTTCTGAACTCTGTATTGCACACATGTCAGGAACTAGGCTTGGTCATCTCAGTAGAGAAAACAAAGATCCTGAACCGACGTCCACCCAGACGGCATGGGGCCGTTCGCAAAATGCAGTTGCATGATGGCTCTCTGCTCAACTATGTTACCAGATACAAATACCTTGGTCTTGAAGTTCCACTGTACCGCAATGTTGTAGCCAGACTGGGTCGCCAATGTAGAGAGAGGCTCCGTGCTCTCAAGACTGTGGCAGGCTACCATCCAAGCTATGGTGCAAATGTGAGAATTGTCAAAATGATGTATCTCTCATATATTAGGTCTCTGATTGATTATGCTGCACCCATGCTTGCTCTAGTGCCTGGGAGAATGCTTGGAGGACTGGTAAAGATGCAACACGAAGCCATGAGGATAATCCTCGGATGCCCCCGTACAACTAAATTACTAAACACGAGGAAGGAACTGAATATTTCATGTGTAAGTGATCGTATCACTGAAATTAATGCATTAATTGGTATCAAGATGCTTAGGCTAACCCACCCTAACCCCTGCACTGAAGCCCTCCAAGCCTTCTTCCTTGAAGGTCAGCATCCCTCCGAAACTGCCACTGTGCTCAGTTTGTATAACTTTCATCACCTCTACCAAGAGAGACAACAACGACACTTTCCTGCCCCATGGGAGATCACCCCTTTCCAAATTACTGTCCCTCCTTTCCCACCCAAGAAGCTGATTAAAGAACAAGCCTTGCTTCGACAAGAAGCAAAGTACAATGCCTTTAGCCAAATTGATGCTTTAGTCAGAGAGCGCTCTCTTTCCCAGATTATTTACACTGATGGATCCTTGCATCAGTCCCATGGTGCAGCTGGAAGTGCAGTTGTTGTGACAGGGAGAGATGGTTCCTTCTCCCATGAGTTTGGAGCGCGTATAAGTAACTGGGCCTCCACTCTTCAAACAGAATTGGTTGCCATAATCCTTGCACTCGAGCGCGTATATGAATCCAAAGTTGACACGCTAATTGTAAGTGACTCCTTGTCAGCCTTGACTGCCCTCAGCTCCCTAAGCTGAGGGCATTCATGACTAAAGCTGCCGTCCAGTTGGGTGGGTGTGCAGCAAGACTAGTAACTGTGACTCACCATAAATGTAAAGTGCCTTGTATAGTGACTGTTGTGAGCCTCTTGTTGATCACTTGTGACACAAAAGATTATTGATGTGTGTATTTGTGTGGGTGATTAAATATGTATGTGTATGTATATATGTATATGTATATATATATATGTATATGTATGTATGAGAATGTGTACATGTATATATAACATTAATAATTTTGTAACTAGCGCCAAAATTTTTTTATGTACTTAGCTAAACGAACTAAAGGGTTCAGTTCCTGACCCGATTATGTGTCTCTGTAATCCTTTACACCACCGCCCACGGGATGGGTATGGGGTGCATAATAAAGGTAGAAATTGAATATTGAGAAGATTCGTGTTAAAATTATTATTCTTACATTTTCGGTCATATTCAACAACATATGTTTACAAGAAAGACTGCTACCAATATATATATATATATATATATATATATATATATATATATATATATATATATATATATATATATATATATATATATATATATATATATATATGTCGTACCTAGTAGCCAGAACGCACTTCTCAGCCTACTATGCAAGGCCCGATTTGCCTAATAAGCCAAGTTTTCATGAATTAATATATTTTCTCTAATTTTTTTATTATGAAATGATAAAGCTACCCATTTCATTATGTATGAGGTCAATTTTTTTTATTTGGGTGATTAATTTTTATTGGGTGACTAATTTTAACTCAAATGAAAAAAAATTGACCTCATACATAATGAAATGGGTAGCTTTATAATTTCATAATAAAAAAATTAGAGAAAATATATTAATTCATGAAAACTTGGCTTATTAGGCAAATCGGGCCTTGCATAGTAGGCTGAGAAGTGCGTTCTGGCTACTAGGTACGACATATATATATATATATATATATATATATATATATATATATATATATATATATATATATATGCGAACAAGCCTGAATGGTCCCCAGGACTATATGCGAATGAAAACTCACACCCCAGAAGTGACTCGAACCCATACTCCCAGAAGCAACGCAACTGGTAACTACAGGGCGCCTTAATCCGCTTGACCATCACGGCCGTCAAAAGGAAGTGATAGCCGAGGCTATTTGAGCCACTTCCCCGACGGCAACTCGGATGGTAATCTTGGGCATAGCATTTCACCAAATCACCTCATTCTTTGGGGCACACGTGAGGAACACAAATGCGAACAAGCCTGAATGGTCCCCAGGACTATATGCGAACTTCTGGGGTGTGAGTTTTCATTCGCATATAGTCCTGGGGACCATTCAGGCTTGTTCGCATTTGTGTTCCTCACGTGTGCCCCAAAGAATGAGGTGATTTGGTGAAATGCTATGCCCAAGATTACCATCCGAGTTGCCGTCGGGGAAGTGGCTCAAATAGCCTCGGCTATCACTTCCTTTTGACGGCCGTGATGGTCAAGCGGATTAAGGCGCCCTGTAGTTACCAGTTGCGTTGCTTCTGGGAGTATGGGTTCGAGTCACTTCTGGGGTGTGAGTTTTCATTCATATATATATATATATATATATATATATATATATATATATATATATATATATATATATATATCACTAAGAACTCTTTGACCCGGCCAGGATTCGAACCCATGCCATCCAGGATCACCCCTAAACGTACACAGTACCGTGACCACCACACCAATGATCGTCTATAAGGATTGGTCAGTCTTGGCGCTTATTAACATAAGAAGAAGAAGAACATAAGAACAAAGGCAACTGCAGAAGGCCTGTTGGCCCATACGAGGCAGCTCCTATTTATAACCACCCAATCCCACTCATATACATGTCCAACCCGCGCTTGAAACAATCGAGGGACCCCACCTCCACAATGATACGCGGTAATTGGTTCCACAAATCAACAACCCTGTTACTGAACCAGTATTTACCCAAGTCTTTCCTAAATCTAAACTTATCCAATTTATACCCATTGTTTCGTGTTCTGTCTTGTGTTGATACTTTTAATACCCTATTAATATCCCCTTTGTTATGTCCATTCACCCACTTGTAAACCTCTATCATGTCACCCCTAACTCTTCGCCTTTCCAGTGAATGCAACTTAAGCTTTGTTAATCTTTCTTCATATGAAAGATTTCTAATTTGGGGAATTAACTTAGTCATCCTACGCTGGACACGTTCAAGTGAATTTATATCCATTCTATAGTACGGCGACCAAAACTGAACTGCATAATCTAAATGGGGCCTAACTAGAGCAAGATATAGCTTGAGAACCACACCAGGTGTCTTGTTACTAACGCTGCGATTAATAAATCCAAGTGTCCGATTTGCCTTATTACGAACATTTATGCATTGATCCTTTTGTTTTAAATTCTTACTAATTATAACTCCCAGATCCCTTTCACAATCTGACTTCGCAATCTCAACAATCTTAACTAAGCTCCCTGACTGACCAACCCCCGACGACACTCATGGATCCATTTGGGTACAGTTTTTCATCAAATTCTGGCGCATGCACGGGCCGCACTGAGTTTAACATGTGTGAGAAAGCTGCGTGAACGCGCAAGCCATATATCACTAAGAACTCTTTGACCCGGCCAGGATTCGAACCCATGCCGTCCAGTCCATTGGTGCGGTGGTCACGGTACTGTGTACGTTTAGGGGTGATCCTGGACGGCATGGGTTCGAATCCTGGCCGGGTCAAAGAGTTCTTAGTGATATATGGCTTGCGCGTTCATGCAGCTTTCTCACACACACACACACATACATATATATCATAAGAACATAAGAACAAAGGTAACTGCAGAAGGCCTATTGGCCCATACGAGGCAGCTCCTATTCTATAACCACCCAATCCCACTCATATACTTGTCCAACCCGTGCTTGAAACAATCGAGGGACCCCACCTCCACAATGTTACGCGGCAATTGGTTCCACAAATCAACAACCCTGTTACTGAACCAGTATTTACCCAAGTCTTTCCTAAATCTAAACTTATCCAATTTATATCCATTGTTTCGTGTTCTGTCCTGTGTTGACACCTTCAACACCCTACCAATATCCCCCCGGTTATGTCCATTCATCCACTTGTAAACCTCTATCATGTCACCCCTAACTCTTCGCCTTTCCAGTGAATGCAACTTAAGCTTTGTTAATCTTTCTTCATATGAAAGATTTCTAATTTGGGGAATTAACTTAGTCATCCTACGCTGGACACGTTCAAGTGAATTTATATCCATTCTATAATATGGCGACCAAAACTGAACTGCATAATCTAAATGGGGCCTAACTAGAGCAAGATATAGCTTGAGAACCACACCAGGTGTCTTGTTACTAACGCTGCGATTAATAAATCCAAGTGTCCGATTTGCCTTATTACGAACATTTATGCATTGATCCTTATGTTTTAAATTCTTACTAATCATAACTCCCAGATCCCTTTCGCAATCCGACTTCGCAATCACAACACCATCTAGCTCGTATCTTGTAACTCTATCATCATTACCTAACCTCAGAACTTTACATTTATCAGCATTAAACTGCATCTGCCAATCCTTTGACCATTTCAAAACCCTATCTAGATCAACTTGAAGTGATAGTGAGTCCTCCTCCGAATTAATTTCCCTACCGATTTTCGTATCATCGGCAAATTTGCAAATGTTGCTACTCAAACCTGAATCTAAATCATTTATATATATTATAAACAACAGAGGTCCCAGGACAGAGCCTTGAGGCACTCCACTTACAACATTTTCCCACTCTGACTTGATTCCATTTATACTAACTCTCTGTTTCCTTTGGTATAGCCATGCCCTAATCCAGCTTAATATAGCACCCCCAATACCATGAGACTCTATTTTTTTAATCAGTCTTTCATGTGGCACTGTATCAAAAGCTTTGCTAAAGTCAAGGTATACAACATCGCAATCCTTACCACTATCAACTGCCTCAACAATACTAGAATAAAAAGATAACAAATTTGTTAAACATGAACGGCCATTTATAAAACCATGTTGCGACTCAATTATTAATTTATGTTTTTCAAGATGAAGACGAATTTTATTTGCTATTATAGATTCGAGTAACTTTCCCACAATAGACGTTAGGCTAATTGGTCGATAGTTAGACGCAAGTGATCTATCTCCTTTCTTAAAAACTGGTATCACATTAGCAACTTTCCAGAACTCTGGCACTCTGCCTGACTCTATTGATTTATTAAATATGGTTGACAGTGGGTCACAAAGCTCCTCTTTGCATTCTTTAAGCACCCCGGCAAACACCCCACCCGGCCCCGGGGACCTGCCCGGCTTGAGCCCCACTACCTGTCTAAGAACATCCTCCCTGGCAACTGCCAAACTCGTCAACCTGTCCTCGTCCCCACCCACACAGACTTGCTCGGCCGAAGGCACATTGCCAAGCTCCTCCCCAGCAAACACAGACACAAAACATTTATTAAAAACACTACTCATCTCTTCATCACCATCCGCTACCCGACCCGTCTCAGCCTTCAATGGACCCATCCCCTCCCCAGTCCCAGTACGACATAACTGAAAAAACCCCCCAGGACCCGTCTTTGCCCGCCCTGCCACGCGAACTCCACAGTTTCCCCTTGCTTTCCCCATCTCCCCCCCAACACTTCCAACCAGCTGCACGAATTCCCGTTCCAAAGTGACCTCCCCACCCCCAATCCCCCTGTACCAAGCTCTCCCCCCACCTATAAGGCTCCTCAAACTCTCTGTCATCCACTTTGGGCCACTAGCATTCGATCCATTCAATTTGCATGGCACACCACGCTCCTGCGCCCTGCTCAGAATATTCCCAAACAAGTTATACATCGAATCCACATCGAAATCCCCACCCAAGTCACCCATCGCTGGGCTCATGTCTCGCTCCAAGACCGGCCCACACCCCACACCCAAGACCTTCCAATCAATTTGACCCAAAAAACCTCCCAGGCTACCAAAATCAGCCCTTCGAAAATCTGGCACCCCAACAGAACCCTCTCCCGACCATATCTTCTGAAGATGTATTTAATATACGCAAGTACTTAAGGAAATTTCCTGTTTCATTTTTCCTCCGTGGTCTGACATTGTCACATTCTTAATCACGTGTTTATTTTCGTGATATACACACATACATATATATATATATATATATATATATATATATATATATATATATATATATATATATATATATATATATATATATATATATATATATTTATATATATATATATATATATATATATATATATATATATATATATATATATATATATATATATATATATATATATATATATATATATGTATATGTCGTACCTAGTAGCCAGAACGCACTTCTCAGCCTACTATTCAAGGCTCGATTTGCCTAATAAGCCAAGTTTTCATGAATTAATTGTTTTTCGGCAACCTAACCTAACTTTTTCCGCTACCTAACCTAACCTATAAAGATAGGTTAGGTTAGGTTAGGTAGGGTTGGTTAGGTTCGGTCATATATCTACGTTAATTTTAACTCTAATAAAAAAAAATTGACCTCATACATAATGAAATGGGTAGGTTTATCATTTCATAAGAAAAAAATTAGAGAAAATATATTATTTCAGGAAAACTTGGCTTATTAGGCAAATCGGGCCTTGAATAGTAGGCCGAGAAGTGCGTTCTGGCTACTAGGCTACTATATATATATATATATATATATATATATATATATATATATATATATATATATATATATATATATATATATATATATATATATATTGGTGTATACTGGCAGCAGGTTTTCTTTCAAACATGTTTCATTGAATATGACCGCATATTCTGTATTTATTATTTTCTGGTTTAGGGCTTCTATCCCTCTAACTATTTTCTTAGCATCAGGGCTTAATTGAAATAGGAGTTCTCCAAAACTCATTTTCGTACTTTTAAGGTGAAGAAAAGAAGTGATTTACTATAGAGTGTATTACACTTATTTGTATAATTTGCACGACGTTTCGAACCTCCATGGTTCATTCTCAAGTGAACAGATCTTACAATACTAGTTGATTTTATACCCGCATTAGGTCAGGTGATAATACAATGAAGGTGAAAACATGGGGGGATACATAAGGGATAAACATAGGGGCTGCAGAAGGCTTATTGGCCCATACGAGGCATCTCCTATCTAAACACAAAGATTAATCCAGTGTAATTGGCCTGTTATGTTGGACATTGTCTTCTGTGTTGGCATCGATATGTTCTTGTCTTGTCCTTACTCTCATGGTGGGTAGAGAAACTTCTTTTCTTCACCTTAAAAGTACGAAAATGAGTTTTGGAGAACTCCTATTTCAATTAAGCCCTGATGCTAAGAAAATAGTTAGAGGGATAGAAGCCCTAAACCAGAAAATAATATATATATATATATATATATATATATATATATATATATATATATATATATATATATGTCGTACCTAGTAGCCAGAACGCACTTCTCAGCCTACTATGCAAGGCCCAATTTGCCTAATAAGCCAAGTTTTCATTAAATATTATATTTTCTCTAATTTTTTTCTTACGAAATGATAAAGCGACCCATTTCATTATGCATGAGGTCAATTTTTTTTTATTGGAGTTAAAATTAACGTAGATATATGACCGAACCTAACCAACCCTACCTAACCTAATCTAACCTATCTTTATAGGTTAGGTTAGGTTAGGTAGCCGAAAAAGTTAGGTTAGGTTAGGTTAGGTAGGTTAGGTAGTCGAAAAACAATTAATTCATGAAAACTTGGCTTATTAGGCAAATCGGGCCTTGCATAGTAGGCTGAGAAGTGCGTTCTGGCTACTAGGTACGACATATATATATATATATATATATATATATATATATATATATATATGTCGTACCTAATAGCCAGAACGCACTTCTCAGCCTACTATTCAAGGCCCGATTTGCCTAATAAGCCAAGTTTTCATGAATTAATGTTTTTTCGTCTACCTAACCTACCTAACCTAACCTAACCTAGCTTTTTTTGGCTACCTAACCTAACCTTACCTATAAATATAGGTTAGGTTAGGTTAGGTAGGGTTGGTTAGGTTCGGTCATATATCTACGTTAATTTTAACTCCAATAAAAAAAAATTGACCTCATACATAGAGAAAAGGGTTGCTTTATCATTTCATAAGAAAAAAATTATAGTAAATATATTAATTCAGGAAAACTTGGCTTATTAGGCAAATCGGGCCTTGAATAGTAGGCTGAGAAGTGAGTTCTGGCTACTAGGTACGACATATATATATATATATATATATATATATATATATATATATATATATATATATATATATATATATATATATGTCGTACCTAGTAGCCAGAACTCACTTCTCAGCCTACTATGCAAGGCCCGATTTGCCTAATAAGCCTAGTTTTCATGAATTAATGTTTTTTTCGACTACCTAACCTACCTAACCTAACCTACCTAACCTAACCTAACTTTTCCTGCTACCTAACCTAACCTATAAAGATAGGTTAGGTTAGGTTAGGTAGGGTTGGTTAGGTTCGGTCATATATCTACGTTAATTTTAACTTCAATAAAAAAAATTGACCTCATACATAATGAAATGGGTAGCTTTATCATTTCATAAGAAAAAAAATTGAGAAAATATATTATTTCAGGAAAACTTGGCTTATTAGGCAAATCGGGCCTTGCATAGTAGGCTGAGAAGTGCGTTCTGGCTACTAGGTACGACATATATATATATATATATATATATATATATATATATATATATATATATATATATATATATATATATATTTTTTTTTTTTTTTTTTTTTTTTATGTGGTTTGTGAGGGTACCACCTCTGGTGCCAATGTGGGGACCCATAGCCTCGGAGAAGAAAATAAAAAGTATTCAGAGGAGACCTTGTGGTTTCTCACTGAACACTAATATTATCTTCTCCTACCACCCCATTCTTTTGTATGTACACATATATATTTACTTTATTTGAACTTTGTTACAAAAAAGAAGTTACATATGGGTTGTTACATGATATATATATATATATATATATATATATATATATATATATATATATATATATATATATATATATATATATATATATATATATATGTCAATGTCGAATGGTTCACAAGCCAACATGCATAAAAATGTCTTTACCCCTGAAGGATTCGAAACCGGTCAGCCAGGGCCTCCATACCCCTTTGACATGTCCGGTACTATAACCACTCAGCCACAGACTGTACAGAAATCGCACACACACAACTTTTGACTCTCTTAGCATGATTGCTGAAGTAATGAGTTACCTTCACGTGTATCTCTCCTGAACACGGTCACGCTTAGCGAGCTCCTACTCCCCATTACTAAGACGTCTAGAAAGGTTCGTCTGACTCCCATTCAGCCTTAAGACACTTGGTGGATTGGGGCAGCATGGCGGAGAGCCACAGCAATTCGGAGGGCCTGCGGTGTGAGACGAGTGCCAGTTGCTGACATTGGGGTTGCTAATAGGAAGTCCCCTGCATGGGGAGCTGCTACAACTGTAAGTCGGGCAGTATCATGTGGTGTTGTCGCAGCTTCTAGTAATGTCACAGCTTCTTGGTCGGCAATGGGGCGATCCCAGCAGGATTGCTTATGGGCTTCAGAAAGCAGTGGCTGGGGTGCTGGTCCTGGGAGAGAGACCCATTAGGTAGTGCAGTCTGTGAAGCTGGGATCATGTACCCCTGCCTGTTGAACTAGGTGCTCAGGTAGGATTTCCTTCAACAAGTTGTCAGACGCCACTGAAGAAGACAGGAACGCTGGTACAGCAATTTGTGTTGCTGTGCGCACGCCAAGGCCCCCGAGTCTGACAGGAAGGGAGGCCTGTTTCCACTGTGAGTCGCTGAGAGAAAGGTTGAGGACTTTTTCTAGCATTGATTTCAGCAAGTTGTCGTACTCTTCTAATTTAAAATTGTTGAAAGATGGCGAACATCTAAGAAAGTAGGTCAGCCAGGGGAGGGACAAGCATCTGGTGATGAGGTAAAGTGCATCATGAGCATCGATGTCTTCAATCCTCTCGTTCATCCTCTTCAGGTCAGTGATCTTACCAAGGACGCCGTCGATGACATTCCCTCCAAGAGGAGCTCCTAGGAGTGTGCTGTCCTCAGGGTTGGTTATGTGAATGTGAGGCAAAACAACCTTTATTTGCTCTATTATGTGCTGGTTGGTGGAGGTTATTTCGCACTTGGAAGAGTTCAGGGTGAGGCCTAGACTTGCTCCTTGCTCCTGAATTATTCTTATGTCATCCAGGAGTGAGGCTGGGGAGCCAGCTGGAGTACCTTCGTCCAAAAACCATATATTGAGCTCACTGGACAGGTTATCGGTGACTTCCTTGATGACTAGGCAGGAAAGAAAAGGAGCAAGGGGGTCACCCTGTTGGACACCTTCTTGTGATTCAATTTTCTGTTCCCCGAAGAGCAGAGTTAGATTCTTGCTGTATCATGAGTTTACAACGGGTAGAGGGAAGGAAAAAGGCGATGAACCGCACTGAGTACTGCATCCCTTCTAACCAGATTGAAAGCATTTTTGAAGTCCAGTTATATATATATATATATATATATATATATATATATATATATATATATATATATATATATATATATATATGTATATGTCGTACCTAGTAGCCAGAACGCACTTCTCAGCCTACTATTCAAGGCTCGATTTGCCTAATAAGCCAAGTTTTCATGAATTAATTGTTTTTCGGCAACCTAACCTAACTTTTTCCGCTACCTAACCTAACCTATAAAGATAGGTTAGGTTAGGTTAGGTAGGGTTGGTTAGGTTCGGTCATATATCTACGTTAATTTTAACTCTAATAAAAAAAAATTGACCTCATACATAATGAAATGGGTAGGTTTCCCACTCTGACTTGATTCCATTTATACTAACTCTCTGTTTCCTTTGGTATAGCCATGCCCTAATCCAGCTTAATATAGCACCCCCAATACCATGAGACTCTATTTTTTTAATCAGTCTTTCATGTGGCACTGTATCAAAAGCTTTGCTAAAGTCAAGGTATACAACATCGCAATCCTTACCACTATCAACTGCCTCAACAATACTAGAATAAAAAGATAACAAATTTGTTAAACATGAACGGCCATTTATAAAACCATGTTGCGACTCAATTATTAATTTATGTTTTTCAAGATGAAGACGAATTTTATTTGCTATTATAGATTCGAGTAACTTTCCCACAATAGACGTTAGGCTAATTGGTCGATAGTTAGACGCAAGTGATCTATCTCCTTTCTTAAAAACTGGTATCACATTAGCAACTTTCCAGAACTCTGGCACTCTGCCTGACTCTATTGATTTATTAAATATGGTTGACAGTGGGTCACAAAGCTCCTCTTTGCATTCTTTAAGCACCCCGGCAAACACCCCACCCGGCCCCGGGGACCTGCCCGGCTTGAGCCCCACTACCTGTCTAAGAACATCCTCCCTGGCAACTGCCAAACTCGTCAACCTGTCCTCGTCCCCACCCACACAGACTTGCTCGGCCGAAGGCACATTGCCAAGCTCCTCCCCAGCAAACACAGACACAAAACATTTATTAAAAACACTACTCATCTCTTCATCACCATCCGCTACCCGACCCGTCTCAGCCTTCAATGGACCCATCCCCTCCCCAGTCCCAGTACGACATAACTGAAAAAACCCCCCAGGACCCGTCTTTGCCCGCCCTGCCACGCGAACTCCACAGTTTCCCCTTGCTTTCCCCATCTCCCCCCCAACACTTCCAACCAGCTGCACGAATTCCCGTTCCAAAGTGACCTCCCCACCCCCAATCCCCCTGTACCAAGCTCTCCCCCCACCTATAAGGCTCCTCAAACTCTCTGTCATCCACTTTGGGCCACTAGCATTCGATCCATTCAATTTGCATGGCACACCACGCTCCTGCGCCCTGCTCAGAATATTCCCAAACAAGTTATACATCGAATCCACATCGAAATCCCCACCCAAGTCACCCATCGCTGGGCTCATGTCTCGCTCCAAGACCGGCCCACACCCCACACCCAAGACCTTCCAATCAATTTGACCCAAAAAACCTCCCAGGCTACCAAAATCAGCCCTTCGAAAATCTGGCACCCCAACAGAACCCTCTCCCGACCATATCTTCTGAAGATGTATTTAATATACGCAAGTACTTAAGGAAATTTCCTGTTTCATTTTTCCTCCGTGGTCTGACATTGTCACATTCTTAATCACGTGTTTATTTTCGTGATATACACACATACATATATATATATATATATATATATATATATATATATATATATATATATATATATATATATATATATTTATATATATATATATATATATATATATATATATATATATATATATATATATATATATATATATATATATATATATATATATATATATATATATATATATATGTATATGTCGTACCTAGTAGCCAGAACGCACTTCTCAGCCTACTATTCAAGGCTCGATTTGCCTAATAAGCCAAGTTTTCATGAATTAATTGTTTTTCGGCAACCTAACCTAACTTTTTCCGCTACCTAACCTAACCTATAAAGATAGGTTAGGTTAGGTTAGGTAGGGTTGGTTAGGTTCGGTCATATATCTACGTTAATTTTAACTCTAATAAAAAAAATTGACCTCATACATAATGAAATGGGTAGGTTTATCATTTCATAAGAAAAAAATTAGAGAAAATATATTATTTCAGGAAAACTTGGCTTATTAGGCAAATCGGGCCTTGAATAGTAGGCCGAGAAGTGCGTTCTGGCTACTAGGCTACTATATATATATATATATATATATATATATATATATATATATATATATATATATATATATATATATATATATATATATATATATATATTGGTGTATACTGGCAGCAGGTTTTCTTTCAAACATGTTTCATTGAATATGACCGCATATTCTGTATTTATTATTTTCTGGTTTAGGGCTTCTATCCCTCTAACTATTTTCTTAGCATCAGGGCTTAATTGAAATAGGAGTTCTCCAAAACTCATTTTCGTACTTTTAAGGTGAAGAAAAGAAGTGATTTACTATAGAGTGTATTACACTTATTTGTATAATTTGCACGACGTTTCGAACCTCCATGGTTCATTCTCAAGTGAACAGATCTTACAATACTAGTTGATTTTATACCCGCATTAGGTCAGGTGATAATACAATGAAGGTGAAAACATGGGGGGATACATAAGGGATAAACATAGGGGCTGCAGAAGGCTTATTGGCCCATACGAGGCATCTCCTATCTAAACACAAAGATTAATCCAGTGTAATTGGCCTGTTATGTTGGACATTGTCTTCTGTGTTGGCATCGATATGTTCTTGTCTTGTCCTTACTCTCATGGTGGGTAGAGAAACTTCTTTTCTTCACCTTAAAAGTACGAAAATGAGTTTTGGAGAACTCCTATTTCAATTAAGCCCTGATGCTAAGAAAATAGTTAGAGGGATAGAAGCCCTAAACCAGAAAATAATATATATATATATATATATATATATATATATATATATATATATATATATATATATATATATATATATATATATATATATGTCGTACCTAGTAGCCAGAACGCACTTCTCAGCCTACTATGCAAGGCCCAATTTGCCTAATAAGCCAAGTTTTCATTAAATATTATATTTTCTCTAATTTTTTTCTTACGAAATGATAAAGCGACCCATTTCATTATGCATGAGGTCAATTTTTTTTTATTGGAGTTAAAATTAACGTAGATATATGACCGAACCTAACCAACCCTACCTAACCTAATCTAACCTATCTTTATAGGTTAGGTTAGGTTAGGTAGCCGAAAAAGTTAGGTTAGGTTAGGTTAGGTAGGTTAGGTAGTCGAAAAACAATTAATTCATGAAAACTTGGCTTATTAGGCAAATCGGGCCTTGCATAGTAGGCTGAGAAGTGCGTTCTGGCTACTAGGTACGACATATATATATATATATATATATATATATATATATATATGTCGTACCTAATAGCCAGAACGCACTTCTCAGCCTACTATTCAAGGCCCGATTTGCCTAATAAGCCAAGTTTTCATGAATTAATGTTTTTTCGTCTACCTAACCTACCTAACCTAACCTAACCTAGCTTTTTTTGGCTACCTAACCTAACCTTACCTATAAATATAGGTTAGGTTAGGTTAGGTAGGGTTGGTTAGGTTCGGTCATATATCTACGTTAATTTTAACTCCAATAAAAAAAAATTGACCTCATACATAGAGAAAAGGGTTGCTTTATCATTTCATAAGAAAAAAATTATAGTAAATATATTAATTCAGGAAAACTTGGCTTATTAGGCAAATCGGGCCTTGAATAGTAGGCTGAGAAGTGAGTTCTGGCTACTAGGTACGACATATATATATATATATATATATATATATATATATATATATATATATATATATATATATATATATATATATATATATATATATATATATATATATATATATATGTCGTACCTAGTAGCCAGAACTCACTTCTCAGCCTACTATGCAAGGCCCGATTTGCCTAATAAGCCTAGTTTTCATGAATTAATGTTTTTTTCGACTACCTAACCTACCTAACCTAACCTACCTAACCTAACCTAACTTTTCCTGCTACCTAACCTAACCTATAAAGATAGGTTAGGTTAGGTTAGGTAGGGTTGGTTAGGTTCGGTCATATATCTACGTTAATTTTAACTTCAATAAAAAAAATTGACCTCATACATAATGAAATGGGTAGCTTTATCATTTCATAAGAAAAAAAATTGAGAAAATATATTATTTCAGGAAAACTTGGCTTATTAGGCAAATCGGGCCTTGCATAGTAGGCTGAGAAGTGCGTTCTGGCTACTAGGTACGACATATATATATATATATATATATATATATATATATATATATATATATATATATTTTTTTTTTTTTTTTTTTATGTGGTTTGTGAGGGTACCACCTCTGGTGCCAATGTGGGGACCCATAGCCTCGGAGAAGAAAATAAAAAGTATTCAGAGGAGACCTTGTGGTTTCTCACTGAACACTAATATTATCTTCTCCTACCACCCCATTCTTTTGTATGTACACATATATATTTACTTTATTTGAACTTTGTTACAAAAAAGAAGTTACATATGGGTTGTTACATGATATATATATATATATATATATATATATATATATATATATATATATATATATATATATATATATATATATATATATATATATATATATATATATATATATGTCAATGTCGAATGGTTCACAAGCCAACATGCATAAAAATGTCTTTACCCCTGAAGGATTCGAAACCGGTCAGCCAGGGCCTCCATACCCCTTTGACATGTCCGGTACTATAACCACTCAGCCACAGACTGTACAGAAATCGCACACACACAACTTTTGACTCTCTTAGCATGATTGCTGAAGTAATGAGTTACCTTCACGTGTATCTCTCCTGAACACGGTCACGCTTAGCGAGCTCCTACTCCCCATTACTAAGACGTCTAGAAAGGATCGTCTGACTCCCATTCAGCCTTAAGACACTTGGTTCCTAGAGCGCTCAGCCTCTCAAAGAACTGAGTATCCTTGCTACAGGTATTTTTCCTTATGACTTCCATCTTGCCTTTCATCTTCACCGAGTTGCGTCCACTTTTCAATCTCTCTCTCTCTCTCTCCCTATTGTACCCATTCTTTCTCTCTCCCTTTCCCTTCCCTTCCTCTCCCTTCCCCTCCCCTTCCTCCCCTCCGCCCCCTACCCAGGCCCCTTAGCAGCAGACCGTGACCAAACAAGCGCCCCATTTCCCCCTACCCCCTCCCCCCACCAGGTGATTAATGACCTATTATAACTTTTCTAATGCAAACTGACGGATTTTTTTACGGTGGGGATTACAGCCGCTGAACAAGTTGTGATGGAGGGATTTTCTGGGTCAATTTATGACATGGATTGTTTTTGGCCGATGAGAACAATTATGTAAATTGTGTTTGAGTGAAATTCTAGTGAGAACCTCTTTACGAGAACCTCTTTACGAGAACCTCTTTACGAGAACCTCTTTACGAGAACCTCTTTACGAGAACCTCTTTACGAGAACCTCTTTACGAGAACCTCTTTACGAGAACCTCTTTACGAGAACCTCTTTACGAGAACCTCTTTACGAGAACCTTTTTAGGAGAACCCCTTTAGGAGAACCTCTTTACCAGAACCTCTTTACCAGAACCTCTTTATGAGAACCTCTGTAGGAGAACCTCTTTACGAGAACCTCTTTACGAGAACTTCTTTAGGAGAACCTCTTTAGGAGAACCTCTGTAGGAGAACCTCTTTACCAGAACCTCTTTATGAGAACCTCTTTACGATAACCTCTTTACGAGAACCTCTTTACGAGAACCTCTTTACAAGAACCTCTTTACCAGAACCTCTTTACGAGAACCTCTTTAGGAGAACCTCTTTAGGAGAACCTCTTTACGAGAACCTCTTTACAAGAACCTCTTTACCAGAACCTCTTTACCAGAACCTCTTTACCAGAACCTCTTTACCAGAACCTCTTTACCAGAACCTCTTTACGAGAACCTCTTTAGGAGAACCTCTTTATAAGTATAATTATAGTGTATGACAGTGTCCCAGGGTATGACAGTGTCCCAGGGTATGATAGTGTCCCAGGGTATGACAGTGTCCCAGGGTATGATAGTGTCCCAGGGTATGACAGTGTCCCAGGGTATGATAGTGTCCCAGGGAATGACAGTGTCCCAGGGTATGATAGTGTCCCAGGGTATGATAGTGTCCCAGGGTATGATAGTGTCCCAGGGTATGATAGTGTCCCAGGGTATGATAGTGTCCCAGGGTATGATAGTGTCCCAGGGTATGATAGTGTCCCAGGGTATGATAGTGTCCCAGGGTATAATAGTGTCCCAGGGTATGATAGTGTCCCAGGGTATGATAGTGTCCCAGGGTATGATAGTGTCCCAGGGTATGATAGTGTCCCAGGGTATGATAGTGTCCCAGGGTATGATAGTGTCCCAGGGTATGATAGTGTCCCAGGGAATGATAGTGTTCCAGGGTATGATAGTGTCCCAGGGTGTGATAGTGTTCCAGGGTATGATAGTGTCCCAGGGTATGATAGTGTCCCAGGGTATGATAGTGTCCCAGGGTGTGATAGTGTCCCAGGGTGTGACAGTGTCCCAGGGTATGATAGTGTCCCAGGGTATGATAGTGTCCCAGGGTATGATAGTGTCCCAGGGTATGATAGAGTCCCAGGGTATGAAAGTGTCCCAGGGTGTGATAGTGTCCCAGGGTGTGACAGTGTCCCAGGGTGTGATAGTGTCCCAGGGTATGATAGTGTCCCAGGGTGTGACAGCGACCCAGGGTATGATAGTGTCCCAGGGTATGATAGTGTCCCAGGGTATGATAGTGTCCCAGGGTATGATAGTGTCCCAGGGTATGATAGAGTCCCAGGGTATGAAAGTGTCCCAGGGTGTGATAGTGTCCCAGGGTGTGACAGTGTCCCAGGGTGTGACAGTGTCCCAGGGTATGATAGTGTCCCAGGGTGTGACAGCGACCCAGGGTATGATAGTGTCCCAGGGTATGATAGTGTCCCAGGGTATGATAGTGTCCCAGGGTATGATAGTGTCCCAGTGTATGATAGTGTCCCAGGGTATGATAGTGTCCCAGGGTATGATAGTGTCCCAGGGTATGATAGTGTCCCAGGGTATGATAGTGTCCCAGGGTATGATAGTGTCCCAGGGTATGATAGTGTCCCAGGGTATAATAGTGTCCCAGGGTATGATAGTGTCCCAGGGTATGATAGTGTCCCAGGGTATGATAGTGTCCCAGGGTATGATAGTGTCCCAGGGTATGATAGTGTCCCAGGGTATAATAGTGTCCCAGGGTATGATAGTGTCCCAGGGTATGATAGTGTCCCAGGGTATGATAGTGTCCCAGGGTATGATAGTGTCCCAGGGTATGATAGTGTCCCAGGGTATGATAGTGTCCCAGGGTATGATAGTGTCCCAGGGTATGATAGTGTCCCAGGGTATGATAGTGTCCCAGGGTGTGACAGCGTCCCAGGGTATGATAGTGTCCCAGGGTATGATAGTGTCCCAGGGTATAATAGTGTCTCAGGGTATGATAGTGTCCCAGGGTATGATAGTGTCCCAGGGTATGATAGTGTCCCAGGGTATGATAGTGTCCCAGGGTATGATAGTGTCAAAGGGTATGATAGTGTTCCAGGGTATGATAGTGTCCCAGGGTATGATAGTGTCCTAGGGTATGATAGTGTCCCAGGGTATGATAGTGTCCTAGGGTATGATAGTGTCCCAGGGTATGATAGTGTCCCAGGGTGTGATAGTGTCCCAGGGTGTGACAGTATCCCAGGGTATGATAGTGTCCCAGGGTATGATAGTGTCCCAGGGTGTGACAGCGTCCCAGGGTATGATAGTGTCCCAGTGTATGATAGTGTCCCAGGGTGTGACAGCGTCCCAGGGTATGATAGTGTCCCAGGGTATGATAGTGTCTCAGGGTATGATAGTGTCCCAGGGTGTGATAGTGTCCCAGGGTGTGACAGTGGCCCAGGGTATGATAGTGTCCCAGGGTATGATAGTGTCCCAGGGTGTGACAGCGTCCCAGGGTATGATAGTGTTCCATGGTATGATAGTGTCCCAGGGTATGATAGTGTCCCAGGGTATGATAGTGTCCCAGGGTATGATAGTGTCTCAGGGTATGATAGTGTCCCAGGGTGTGATAGTGTCCCAGGGTGTGACAGTATCCCAGGGTATGATAGTGTCCCAGGGTATGATAGTGTCCCAGGGTGTGACAGCGTCCCAGGGTATGATAGTGTCCCAGGGTATGATAGTGTCCCAGGGTGTGACAGCGTCCCAGGGTATGATAGTGTCCCAGGGTATGATAGTGTCTCAGGGTATGATAGTGTCCCAGGGTGTGATAGTGTCCCAGGGTGTGACAGTGTCCAAGGGTATGATAGTGTCCCAGGGTATGATAGTGTCCCAGGGTGTGACAGCGTCCCAGGTTATGATAGTGTTCCATGGTATGATAGTGTCCCAGGGTATGATAGTGTCCCAGGGTATGATAGTGTCCCAGGGTATAATAGTGTCCCAGGGAATGATAGTGTCCCAGGTTATTATAGTGTCCCAGGGTATGATAGTGTCCAAGGGTATGATAGTGTCCCAGGGTATGATAGTGTCCCAGGGTATGATAGTGTCCCAGGGTATGATATTGTCCCAGGGTATGATAGTGTCCCAGGGTATGATAGTGTTCCAGGGTATGATAGTGTCCCAGGGTATGATAGTGTCCCAGGGTATGATAGTGTCCCAGGGTATGATAGTGTCCCAGGGTATGATAGTGTCCCAGGGTGTGATAGTGTCCCAGGGTGTGACAGTGTCCCAGGGTATGATAGTGTCCCAGGGTATGACAGTGTCCCAGGGTATGATAGTGTCCCAGGGTGTGACAGCGTCCCAGGGTATGATAGTGTCCCATGGTATGACAGTGTTCCAGGGTATGAAAGTGTCCCAGGGTGTGACAGTGTCCCAGGGTATGATAGTGTCCCAGGGTATGACAGTGTCCCAGGGTATGATAGTGTCCCAGGGTATGAAAGTGTCCCAGGGTGTGACAGTGTCCCAGGGTATGATAGTGTCCCAGGGTATGACAGTGTCCCAGGGTATGATAGTGTCCCAGGGTATGATAGTGTCCCAGGGTATGATAGTGTGCCAGGGTATGATAGTGTCCCAGGGTATGAAAGTGTCCCAGGGTGTGACAGTGTCCCAGGGTATGGTAGTGTCCCAGGGTATGATAGTGTCCCAGGGTATGATAGTGTCCCAGGGTATGAAAGTGTCCCAGGGTATGAAAGTGTCCCAGGGTGTGACAGTGTCCCAGGGTATGATAGTGTCCCCAGGGTATGACAGTGTCCCAGGGTGTGACAGTGTCCCAGGGTATGATAGTGTCCCCAGGGTATGACAGTGTCCCAGGGTATGAATGTGTCCCAGGGTATGAAAGTGTCCCAGGGTGTGACAGTGTCCCAGGGTGTGACAGTGTCCCAGGGTATGACAGTGTCCCAGGGTGTGACAGTGTCCCAGGGTATGACAGTGTCCCAGGGTGTGACAGTGTCCCAGGGTATGACAGTGTCCCAGGGTGTGACAGTGTCCCAGGGTATGACAGTGTCCCAGGGTGTGACAGTGTCCCAGGGATATGACAGTGTCCTAGGGTGTGACAGTGTCCCATGGTGTGACAGTGTCCCAGGGTATGATAGTGTCCCAGGGTATGATAGTGTCCCAGGGTGATAGGAAATACAAAAGTCTCCAATGTTTAGTGTTTGCATATACATTCATGCAGAAATAAACACATGCAAACATATACATTCATACATACGTATACACGCCTACAAACATTTACCATCCGCGTTGCACAGTGGCTGATGAATAAACTGTTGGGTGAGTGTGGTTAAGGCCAGCACCTGGACGGGTGAGCCCGGACGAGGACACTACCCCTGCACCCCTATACACGCTCCTGAACAGATTCTCACTTGATCGTCCCAAACATTACTGGGACGGCGTCTGTAGTCACCTAGTTGTATTCACCTAGTTGTGCTTGTGGGGGTTGAGCTCTGCTCTTTAGGCCCGCCTCTCAACTGTCAATCAATTGTTACTAATTACTAACTAACAACTCCCTCCCCTACCCCCCCCCCCCCCCACACACACAAGGAAGCAGCCTGTAACAACTGTCTAAATCTTAGGTACCTATTTACTGCTACGTAACAGGGGCATCAGGGTGAAAGAAACTCAGCCCGTTGTTTCTCGCCGGCGCCAGGAATCGAACCCCGGACCACATGATTATTTGCCCAGCATGCTGTCCACTCAGCCTCAGGCGCTGCTATAGTTTTAGTTCCATTAGTACTGTCTGTCTGTCCATCTCTCTCTGTCTCTTCTTACGCCTTTGTGTCTAAATGTAGAGTGGACTCTCCGTCCCTGGCGGTGACGGTGCGTACGGGTGGGGGGGGGGGGGGGGGGGGGCGGACGCTGTCACGCGTCGAGTAATTTTTCTTCGTGTGACAGAAATTACCGATAACGGTATGAAATTAATGTTGTGTCCCGGTCTCCGGGCCTACGGCAGCGGAAAGAAAGAGAGAGAAAGAGAAAGGGGGGAAAAGAGAGAGGGAGAAGGGGAGAGAGAGAGAGAGAGAGAGAGAGAGAGAGAGAGAGAGAGAGAGAGAGAGAGAGAGAGAGAGAGAGAGAGAGAGAGAGAGAGAGAGAGAGAGAGAGAGAGAGAGAGAAAGAGAAAGAGAGAGAGAAAGAGAGCAGGGGGGCCGGATATAATACCATTACAGATACATCAGTCATCACAGTGTTGAGAGCATGGAGGCGGGGTCCGCGGCCCGGAGCACCTCACTCCTGACAGGTCGGTCACATGCTTATTTTCTCACCTCATTTCCTGTCTGTCAATCTCTTTGGGTGTGTACTTACCTGTCCACACTGTCCTATCACTGTCACCGGGGGAGTGAGGTCTGGCTTTTTATGCCCCCGCCTACTACCCTTCAATACCTTTTGGGTTCCAGCTGACCTATTCTGACTTTCGAATTCTTTGTCGAATAAGTAAAGTCGTTGATGGAGGTGGCTTCCACACCTTCTTGTAGAGCATCTTACTTGTTAAGTTCCCGCCCCGTTGACGAGTACTTCAGTCCCTTCGGCTCATTAGCGCTTCCAGCTTCCACCTGTGTCCTCTTGTCCGGCTTTCTCTCAGTCTGATGAGCCTATCCTTGTCCACCTTATCTATTCTCCTGAGTATCTTGTAAGTTGTGATCATATCCCCTCTGTTCCTTCCATCCTCTCTCGGGATGTAGAGATTTAGTTTCATTAACTTATGTTCGCAGCTGAGCCCTCTCAGCTCTGGTATCAGTCTTCTTGCAAACCTTTGTACCCTTTGCACATATGGCTTAATTCTTCCCAAGGTCTGGGTTCCGTGCCGGTGCTGCGTATTCCAGTGGTGGTCTAACACGTGTTGTGTAGCTTGTTTTGAAAGCCCCTTATTCAGGTTCCTAAGGGATGTTCTTATACATGCCAGCGTGCCTCATGCTGCTGATGTTATCCTGTTTGTGTGTGTCTCCTGTGTGAGTGTCGGGATTATATCCACTCCCAGATCCTTCCCTCCTTCTGATCCCTGTAGCTGCCTTCCCCGTGTGGTGTAGCTGCCTTCCCCGTGTGGTGTAGCTGCCTTCCCCGTGTGGTGTAGCTGCCTTCCCCGTGTGGTGTGACTGTCTTCCCCCGTGTGGTGTGGCTGCCTTCCCCGTGTGGTGTAGCTGCCTTCCCCGTGTGGTGTAGCTGCCTTCCCCGTGTGGTGTAGCTGCCTTCCCCGTGTGGTGTAGCTGCCTTCCCCGTGTGGTGTAGCTGCCTTCCCCGTGTGGTGTAGCTGCCTTCCCCGTGTGGTGTGATTGTCTTCCCCCGTGTGGTGTGGCTGCCTTCCCCGTGTGGTGTAGCTGCCTTCCCCGTGTGGTGTAGCTGCCTTCCCCGTGTGGTGTAGCTGCCTTCCCCGTGTGGTGTAGCTGCCTTCCCCGTGTGGTGTAGCTGCCTTCCCCGTGTGGTGTAGCTGCCTTCCCCGTGTGGTGTGACTGTCTTCCCCCGTGTGGTGTGGCTGCCTTCCCCGTGTGGTGTAGCTGCCTTCCCCGTGTGGTGTAGCTGCCTTCCCCGTGTGGTGTAGCTGCCTTCCCCGTGTGGTGTAGCTGCCTTCCCCGTGTGGTGTAGCTGCCTTCCCCGTGTGGTGTAGCTGCCTTCCCCGTGTGGTGTAGCTGCCTTCCCCGTGTGGTGTAGCTCCTCTCCTCTCTCTCTTTCCCGTCATCATTACCTTACAGTTGGGATTGGAGTTCAACAATCAATTGTTTGACCACTTCTGAAGTTCATCAAGGTCTTTCTGTAACTTTCTGCATCCCTCATGTTTTGACGATGAGGGATGCAAGGCTGATGATCAGCCTTGCATCACCAGCAAACACTGACGTGTCAGAACTCACTACCTCGGGTTAGTCATTCATACAAATTAGAAACAGCAGCGGTCCCAGGATAGAGCCTTGTGGAATCCCACTTGTTGCATTCCTCCAGCTTGAAACCTCCTCTTTGACTGTGACTCTTTGTTCCCTGTTCATCAGTTACTCCCTTAACCAGTACTGGGTTGTCCCAGTTATCCCAGCCTGATTCTATATCTTGTACAACAGTCTTTCATGGGGAACTATGTCAAATGACTTTTGAAAGCCTTGAAAAGTACAGTCTACTCAGCCTTCATTTTCCTTTCTTATTTTAATAACTTTGTCATAAAACTTAATCACGTTTGTCAGACACACTTTTCCATCTTCTATATAAATAAAAATGGAAATGTTCGTTTGTTCATAATCGCTAATCTCCGAAAGTTCTTCACTGAGTGCTTTGAAAGACACAACGTTCCATTCGCACCTGAGCGGGTGTTTATATACATACTATTTATATAAATAAAAATGGAAATGTTCGTTTGTTCATAATCGCTAATCTCCGAAAGTTCTTCACTGAGTGCTTTGAAAGACACAACGTTCCATTCGCACCTGAGCGGGTGTTTATATACATACTATATACTATAGATGTCACGTCTGTGACGGGTAGAAACATGTTTTGTTTTTTTAAAACTGTGTTTTTCATCTGTTTTTTTTATGTGAAGGAAATCTTCGAAACCTCTTTACCGATTGCTTTGAAATTTTGACACAGCATTGCATTCGAATAAGCGCGTGTTTTTATATATCTACTATGTACATGCCAAGCATTTGACAGGAAAAACATTATTTTTTAAACAGCACCATCTGTTGCACGTAATAGCAACACACACTATACTAAATATGTTATGATTCCATTTCAATGTTTCCGATTTCCGATTCCGGGACGGGAGTGGGGGATGGTGGGGAGGACGATGGGACAGGGGAGTTGGGAATGGTTTGGAGGACGAGGGGACGGGGGAGGGGGGGGGGGAAATGGAGGGAAGGACTGGGAGACAGGGAAAAGTTGCTGTTGCTCACCAACGCACATGCGTTGGTGAGCCACAGCAACGCGTGGCCGGGTACAGCTAGTTTATAAATATATATACTGATTTGTTGTCACAAAGTCCATCCTCTTAAGACGCTCCACCATTCCCGACCTGATTACTTTCTCGAGCACGTTACAAGGAACACTTCTCACTGACACTGGACCGTAGCTTACTGCCGCCTTGCTGTCCCTTTATTGAATATTATGACAACGTTTGTCTTCTTCCAGACATCTGGGACACTTCCTCTCTCAAGCGTTTTATTAACATTTCTAGACAACAGGTGACAGAGTGCTTGAGCAGCCTCCCTCGGTATCCAGGGTGACATTACTTCTGGCCACGTTGATGTCGTTCTAGTTCCCCAGAGCTAGTTATGGTCTAGTTCCCCAGAGCTAGTTATGGTCTTGTTCCCCAGAGCTGGTTATGGTCTAGTTCCCCAGAGCTGGTTATGGTCTAGTTCCCCAGAGCTAGTTATGGTCTAGTTCCCCAGAGCTAGTTATGGTCTAGTTCCCCAGAGCTAGTTATGGTCTAGTTCCCCAGAGCTAGTTATGGTCTAGTTCCCCAGAGCTAGTTATGGTCTAGTTCCCCAGAGCTAGTTATGGTCTAGTTCCCCAGAGCTAGTTATGGTCTAGTTCCCCAGAGCTGGTTATGGTCTAGTTCCTCAGAGCTAGTTATGGTCTAGTTCCCCAGAGCTAGTTATGGTCTAGTTCCCCAGAGCTAGTTATGGTCTAGTTCCTCAGAGCTAGTTATGGTCTAGTTCCTCAGAGCTAGTTATGGTCTAGTTCCTCAGAGCTAGTTATGGTCTAGTTCCCCAGAGCTAGTTATGATCTAGTTCCCCAGAGCTAGTTATGGTCTAGTTCCCCAGAGATAGTTATGATCTAGTTCCTCAGAGCTAGTTATGGTTTAGTTCCCCAGAGCTAGTTATGATCTAGTTCTCCAGAGCTAGTTATGATCTAGTTCCTCAGAGCTAGTTATGATCTTGTTCCCCAGAGCTAGTTATGATCTAGTTCCTCAGAGCTAGTTATGGTCTAGTTCCTCAGAGCTAGTTATGGTCTAGTTCTCCAGAGCTAGTTATGGTCTAGTTCTCCAGAGCTAGTTATGATCTAGTTCCTCAGAGCTAGTTATGGTCTAGTTCTCCAGAGCTAGTTATGGTCTAGTTCCCCAGAGCTAGTTATGGTCTAGTTCCTCAGAGCTAGTTATGGTCTAGTTCTCCAGAGCTAGTTATGGTCTAGTTCCTCAGAGCTAGTTATGGTCTATTTCCTCAGAGCTAGTTATGGTCTAGTTCCTCAGAGCTAGTTATGATCTAGTTCCTCAGAGCTAGTTATGATCTAGTTCCTCAGAGCTAGTTATGGTCTACTTCCTCAGAGCTAGTTATGGTCTAGTTCCTCAGAGCTAGTTATGATCTAGTTCCTCAGAGCTAGTTATGATCTAGTTCCTCAGAGCTAGTTATGGTCTAGTTCCTCAGAGCTAGTTATGGTCTAGTTCCTCAGAGCTAGTTATGATCTAGTTCCTCAGAGCTAGCTATGGTCTAGTTCCTCAGAGCTAGTTATGATCTAGTTCCTCAGAGCTAGTTATGATCTAGTTCCTCAGAGCTAGCTATGGTCTAGTTCCTCAGAGCTAGTTATGGTCTAGTTCCTCAGAGCTAGTTATGATCTAGTTCCTCAGAGCTAGTTATGATCTAGTTCCTCAGAGCTAGTTATGGTCTAGTTCCTCAGAGCTAGTTATGATCTAGTTCCTCAGAGCTAGTTATGATCTAGTTCCTCAGAGCTAGTTATGGTCTAGTTCCTCAGAGCTAGTTATGATCTAGTTCCTCAGAGCTAGTTATGATCTAGTTCCTCAGAGCTAGTTATGGTCTAGTTCCTCAGAGCTAGTTATGATCTAGTTCCTCAGAGCTAGTTATGATCTAGTTCCTCAGAGCTAGCTATGGTCTAGTTCCTCAGAGCTAGTTATGGTCTAGTTCCTCAGAGCTAGAATGCTATCATAGAATTCTTCTGAAGAAATTAGAATTCATCTTCCCTAAAAAATGGTAGATTATTTTTACAAAATTATTCTTTCCATTATTTCACCAGTTTATATCTAACCTTACTACCCATCAGGGTAATAAGGTTAGGTTAGTTTAATAAGTTAGATTTTAATAAGTTATATTATAATAAGTAAGATTTTAATAAGTAGGATTTTAATAAGTTAGATTTTAATAAATTAGATTTTAATAAGTTTAATAAGTAAGATTAATAAGTTAATCAGGTTAGAAAAAATTATGAATAAAAATGTCACAATAAATTTATTAAAATGTCACAATGAAATGGCATGCAGGGTATATGCATGTCAGCGATAGTTGTCTGTAATTTACCAGCTGTCTGGTAGGTCACCTTTCTCTAAGAAAGGTGTAACAATGGCTGTTTTCCAGCTGTCAGGCAGTTCTCTTCCCTCTAGTGATGTCTAATAGCTCTACGAGGCCTGTACCTTACCACAGGCGCTCCTATGAGAAGACCTGCCCTAGTTATCCGCTCTCACTATGGCAATTCCAACCCGTTCTCGCACTTTCTTATAGTCAATATTGACTTATTAAATACGTGCATATGTGACATACTAATTTATTGTGAATATTTTAGTTTACCTTGAAAAACTTCACCTATACCTATAATAGGTTAGGTAATAATTGTAATTACGAAGCAATAAGATGCTTATCTTAACATACTAAGAAGGTTAGGTATGGTCGGTGTTTTCTATGAAGCTATACAAGGTAAACTAAAATATTCACAATAAATTAGTATGTCACATATGCACTTATTTAATAAGTCAATATTGACTTAAAGAAAGTGCGAGAACGGGTTGGGGAATTCTTACAGGGAATTCTTGCAGGTATTTCAGTCATAGTTATGTTGATGCAATTGGTTCCAATTATGCTGATCTCATTTCTCATGTCTGGAGGCTGCACTGATGCAAATTGAAATGCATTGCGCAGTGGTTTTTTTTACAAAAAAGATTGAGGAAGATCAACTGAAGATTTTTTACAAAATCGTCAATGAGTTTACAGTCGTCCTCTGGGTGTATATATGTGTTTTGAGATGTGATATGTCAACACCTGTCTGTCCTCTTACACATTCTTCTGTCTCCTCTTTTCTCTTATTTTTCTCTTTACTTGTTCGTCATGCTCTCGTCCTCTTGTTCGCCTCTCTCTCTTCCTATTCCTTTCCTCTCTCTCTTGTCCTTTCCATTAGTGTTATGCTCCCTGCTGCCTTCTTATGCTTGTCTCTATTTCTCTGTTTCTTTTGTCAATATTTGTTAAATATATCGCTCTTTATTACTTGTTGGGTGTAGCCAAGTGTAGGGTGTAGCCAAGTGTGTAGCCAAGTGCAGGGTGTAGCCAAGTGTAGGGTGTAGCCAAGTGTGTAGCCAAGTGCAGGGTGTAGCCAAGTGTAGGGTGTAGCCAAGTGTGTAGCCAAGTGCAGGGTGTAGCCAAGTGTAGGGTGTAGCCAAGTGTGTAGCCAAGTGTATAGCCAAGTGCAGGGTGTAGCCAAGTGTAGGGTGTAGCCAAGTGTAGGGTGTAGCCAAGTGTAGGGTGTAGCCAAGTGTAGGGTGTAGCCAATTGTAGGGTGTAGCCAAGTGTAGGGTGTAGCCAAGAGGGTAACCAAGTGTAGGGTGTAGCCAAGTGTAGGGTGTAGCCAAGAGTAGGGTGCAGCCAAGTGTAGGGTGCAGCCAAGTGAAGGGTGCAGCCAAGTGCAGGGTGTAGCCAAGAGTAGCCAAGTGTAGGGTGTAGCCAAGTGTAGGGTGTAGCCAAGTGTAGGGTGTAGCCAAGTGAAGGGTGCAGCCAAGTGTGTAACCAAGGGTAGAGTGTAGCCAAGTGTGTAGCCAAGTGAAGGGTGTAGCCAAATGTAGGGTGTAGGCAAGTGTGTAGCCAAGTGAAGGGTGTAGCCAAGTGTAGGGTGTAAGCAAGTGTGTACCCAAGTGTAGTGTGTAGCCAAGTGTAAGATGTAACCAAGTGTAGGGTGTAGCCAAGTGTTGGGTGCAGCCAAGTGTAGAGTGTAGCCAAGTGTAGGGTGTAGCCAAGTGTAGGGTGCAGCCAAGTGTAGGGTGCAGTCAAGTGTGTAACCAAGTGTAGGGTGTAGCCAAGTGTGTAACTAGGTGTAGGGTGTAGCCAAATGTGTAACCAAGTGTAGGGTGTAGCCAAGTGTGTAACCAAGTGTAGGGTGTAGGCAAGGTTGCAGCCAAGTGAAGGGTGTAGCCAAGGGTAGGGTGTAGGCAAGGTTGTAGCCAAGTGAAGGGTGTAGCCAAGTGTAGGGTGTAGGCAAGGTTGTAGCCAAGTGAAGGGTGTAGCCAAGTGTAGGGTGTAGTCATGTATGTAGCCAAGTGAAGGTGAGGCCAAATGTGTATCAAAGTGTAGGGTGTAGCTAAGCATAGGGTGTTGCTAAGTGTAGAGTGTTCTCAAGTATAGGGTGTAGCCAAGTGTAGGGTGTTATCAAGTGAAGGGTGTTGCTAAGTAGGGTAGGTAACCCCACAAGTCAGGGGCTGGGGTAGGGTAGCCCCACAAGTTAGGGGCTGGTGTAGAGTAGCCCCACAAGGCAGGGGATGGGGTAGGGTAGCCCCACAAGTCAGGGGCTGGGGTAGGGTAGCCCCACAAGTTAGGGGCTGGGGTAGGGTAGACACACAAGGCAGGGGCTGGGGAAGGGTAGCCCCACAAGGCAGGGGCTGGGGTAGGGTAGACACACAAGGCAGGGGCTGGGGTAGAGTAGCCCCACAAGGCAGGGGCTGGGGTAGGGTAGCCCCACAAGGCAGGGGCTGGGGTAGGGTAGACCCACAAGGCAGGGGCTGGGGTAGGATAGACCCACAAGGCAGGGGCTGGGGTAGGGTAGCCCCACAAGGCAGGGGCTGGGGTAGGGTAGCCCCACAAGGGAGGGGCTGGGGTAGGGTAGACCCACAAGGTAGGGGCTGGGGTAGGGTAGCCCCACAAGGCAGGGGCTGGGGTAGGGTAGCCCCACAAGGCAGGGGCTGGGATAGGGTAGCCACACAAGGCAGGGGCTGGGGTAGGGTAGCCCCACAAGGCAGGGGCTGGGGTAGGGTAGACACACAAGGCAGGGGCTGGGGTAGGGTAGCCCCACAAGGCAGGGGCTGGGGTAGGGTAGACACACAAGGCAGGGGCTGGGGTAGGGTAGCCCCACAAGGCAGGGGCTGGGGTAGGGTAGACACACAAGGCAGGGGCTGGGGTAGGGTAGACCCACAAGGCAGGGGCTGGGGTAGGGTAGACACACAAGGCAGGGGCTGGGGTAGGGTAGACCCACAAGGCAGGGACTGGGGTAGGGTAGACACACAAGGCAGGGGCTGGGGTAGGGTAGCCCCACAAGGCAGGGGCTGGGGTAGAGTAGACACACAATGCAGGGGCTGGGATAGGGTAGCCACACAAGGCAGAGGCTGGGGTAGGGTAGACACACAAGGCAGGGGCTGGGGTAGGGTAGCCCCACAAGGCAGGGGCTGGGGTAGGGTAGACACACAAGGCAGGGGCTGGGGTAGGGTAGCCCCACAAGGCAAGGGCTGGGGTAGGGTAGACACACAAGGCAGGGGCTGGGGTAGGGTAGCCGCACAAGGCAGGGGCTGGGGTAGGGTAGACACACAAGGCAGGGGTGGGGTAGGGTAGACACACAAGGCAGGGCTGGGGTAGGGTAGCCCTACAAGGCAGGGGCTGGGGTAGGGTAGCCCCACAAGGCAGGGGCTGGGGTAGGGTAGCCCCACAAGGAAGGGGCTGGGGTAGGGTAGACCCACAAGGCAGGGGCTGGGGTAGGGTAGACACACAAGGCAGGGGCTGGGGTAGGGTAGCCCCACAAGGCAGGGGCTGGGGTAGGGTAGACACACAAGGCAGGGGCTGGGGTAGGGTAGCCCCACAAGGCAGGGGCTGGGGTAGGGTAGACCCACATGGCAGGGGCTGGGGTAGGGTAGACACACAAGGCAGGGGCTGGGGTAGGATAGACACACAAGGCAGGGGTTGAGGTAGGGTAGCCCACAAGGCAGGGGCTGGGGTAGGGTAGACACAAAAGGCAGGGGCTGGGGAAGGGTAGCCCCACAAGGCAGGGGCTGGGGTAGGGTAGACACACAAGGCAGGGGCTGGGGTAGAGTAGCCCCACAAGGCAGGGGCTGGGGTAGGGTAGCCCCACAAGGCAGGGGCTGGGGTAGGGTAGACCCACAAGGCAGGGGCTGGGGTAGGGTAGACCCACAAGGCAGGGGCTGGGGTAGGGTAGCCCCACAAGGCAGGGGCTGGGGTAGGGTAGCCCCACAAGGGAGGGGCTGGGGTAGGGTAGACCCACAAGGTAGGGGTTGGGGTAGGGTAGCCCCACAAGGCAGGGGCTGGGGTAGGGTAGACCCACAAGGCAGGGGCTGGGGTAGGGTAGACACACAAGGCAGGGGCTGGGGTAGGGTAGACCCACAAGGCAGGGGCTGGGGTAGGGTAGACACACAAGGCAGGGGCTGGGGTAGGGTAGCCCCACAAGGCAGGGGCTGGGGTAGGGTAGACACACAAGGCAGGGGCTGGGGTAGGGTAGCCCTACAAGGCAGGGGCTGGGGTAGGGTAGACACACAAGGCAGGGGCTGGGGTAGGGTAGCCCCACAAGGCAGGGGCTGGGGTAGGGTAGACACACAAGGCAGGGGCTAGGGTAGGGTAGACCCACATGGCAGGGGCTGGGGTAGGGTAGACATACAAGGCAGGGGCTGGGGTAGGGTAGACCCACATGGCAGGGGCTGGGGTAGGGTAGACACACAAGGCAGGGGCTGGGGTAGGGTAGACCCACATGGCAGGGGCTGGGGTAGGGTAGACACACAAGGCAGGGGCTGGGGTAGGGTAGACCCACATGGCAGGGGCTGGGGTAGGGTAGACACACAAGGCAGGGGCTGGGGTAGGGTAGCCCCACAAGGCAGGGGATGGGGTAGGGTAGACACACAAGGCAGGGGCTGAGGTAGGGTAGACCCACATGGCAGGGGCTGGGGTAGGGTAGACACACAAGGCAGGGGCTGGGGTAGGGTAGACCCACATGGCAGGGGCTGGGGTAGGGTAGACACACAAGGCAGGGGCTGGGGTAGGGTAGACCCACATGGCAGGGGCTGGGGTAGGGTAGACACACAAGGCAGGGGCTGGGGTAGGGTAGCCCCACAAGGCAGGGGCTGGGGTAGGGTAGACACACAAGGCAGGGGCTGAGGTAGGGTAGCCCCACAAGGCAGGGGCTGGGGTAGGGTAGACACACAAGGCAGGGGCTCGGGAAGGGTAGCCCCACAAGGCAGGGGCTGGGGTAGGGTAGCCCCACAAGGCAGGGGCTGGGGTTGGGTAGCCCCACAAGGCAGGGGCTGGGGTAGGGTAGACCCACAAGGCAGGGGCTGGGGTAGGGTAGACACACAAGGCAGGGGCTGGGGTAGGGTAGCCCCACAAGGCAGGGGCTGGGGTAGGGTAGACACACAAGGCAGGGGCTGGGGTAGGGTAGACACACAAGGCAGGGGCTGGGTAGACCCACATGGCAGGGGCTGGGGTAGGGTAGACACACAAGGCAGGGGCTGGGGTAGGGTAGACACACAAGGCAGGGGCTGGGGTAGGGTAGACACACAAGGCAGGGGCTGGGGTAGGGTAGACACACAAGGCAGGGGCTGGGGTAGGGTAGACACACAAGGCAGGGGCTGGGGTAGGGTAGACACACAAGGCAGGTGCTGGGGTAGGGTAGACACACAAGGCAGGGGCTGGGGTAGGGTAGACACACAAGGCAGGGGCTGGGGTAGGGTAGACACACAAGGCAGGGGCTGGGGTAGGGTAGACACACAAGGCAGGGGCTGGGGTAGGGTAGACACACAAGGCAGGGGCTGGGGTAGGGTAGACACACAAGGCAGGGGCTGAGGTAGGGTAGACACACAAGGCAGGGGCTGGGGTAGGGTAGACACACAAGGCAGGGGCTGGGGTAGGGTAGACCCACAAGGCAGGGGCTGGGGTAGGGTAGACACACAAGGCAGTGGCTGGGGTAGGGTAGACACACAAGGCAGTGGCTGGGGTAGGGTAGACACACAAGGCAGGGGCTGGGGTAGGGTAGACACACAAGGCAGGGGCTGAGGTAGGGTAGACACACAAGGCAGGAGCTGGGGTAGGGTAGACACACAAGGCAGGGGTTGGGGTAGGGTAGACACACAAGGCAGGGGCTGGGGTAGGGTAGACACACAAGGCAGGGGCTGGGGTATGGTAGACACACAAGGCAGGGGCTGGGGTAGGGTAGACACACAAGGCAGTGGCTGGGGTAGGGTAGACACACAAGGCAGGGGCTGGGGTAGGGTAGCCCCACAAGGCAGGGGCTGGGGTAGGGTAGACACACAAGGTAGTGGCTGGGGTAGGGTAGACACACAAGGCAGTGGCTGGGGTAGGGTAGACACACAAGGCAGGGGCTGGGGTAAGGTAGCCCCACAAGGCAGAGGTTGGGGTAGGGTAGACACACAAGGCAGGGGCTGGGGTAAGGTAGCCCCACAAGGCAGAGGTTGGGGTAGGGTAGACACACAAGGCAGGGGCTGGGAGACATAAGGCTCCGGGCTCCCAAGTTTCCTAATCAATTCGTTGACTTCCGTCGTCACGGTGGTGAAAATGGTCAGTGATTACTTGTTGCTGCTGCCTTCTTTCCCTGCTGCTGCCTTCCTTCCTGCCGCTGCCTTCCCTCCCTCCCGCTGCCTTCCCTCACTGCCGCTGCCTTCCCTCCCTGCCGCTGCCTTCCTTCCTGCCGCTGCCTTCCTTCCTGCTGCTGCCTTCCTTCCTGCTGCTGCCTTCCCTCCCTTCCTCTGCCTTCCCTCCCTGCCACTGCCTTCCCTCCCTTCCGCTGCCTTCCCTCACTGCCGCTGCCTTCCCTCACTGCCGCTGCCTTCCCTCCCTGCCGCTGCCTTCCCTCACTGCCGCTGCCTTCCCTCACTGCCGCTGCCTTCCCTCACTGCCGCTGCCTTCCCTCCCTGCTGCTGCTTTCCCTCCCTCCCGCCTCCCGCTGCCTTCCCTCCCTCCCGCTGCCTTCCCTCACTGCCGCTGCCTTCCCTCCCTGCCGCTGCCTTCCCTCACTGCCGCTGCCTTCCCTCCCTGCCGCTGCCTTCCCTCACTGCCCCTGCCTTCCCTCACTGCCCCAGCCTTATCTCACTGCCCCTGCTTTTCTTCCCTGCCGCTGCCTTCCCTCCCTGCCCCTGCCTTCCTTATCTGCCGCTGCCTTCCCTCCCTGCCGCTGCCTTCCCTCACTGCCGCTGCCTTCCTTCCCTGCCGCTGCCTTCCCTCCCTACCGCTGCCTTCCCTCACTACTGCCGCTGCCTTCCCTCCCTACCGCTGCCTTCCCTCACTACTGCCGCTGCCTTCCTTCCCTGCCGCTGCCTTCCTTCCCTACCGCTGCCTTCCCTCGCTACCGCTGCCTTCCCTCTCTGCCGCTACCTTCCCTCCCTACCGCTGCCTTCCCTCACTGCAGCTGCCTTCCCTCCCTACCGCTGCCTTCCCTCCCTACCGCTGCCTTCCCTCACTGCCGCTGCCTTCCCTCTCTGCCGCTGCCTTCCCTCCCTGCCGCTGCCTTCCCTCACTGCCGCTGCCTTCCTTCCCTGCCGCTGCCTTCCCTCCCTACCGCTGCCTTCCCTCACTACTGCCGCTGCCTTCCTTCCCTGCCGCTGCCTTCCTTCCCTACCGCTGCCTTCCCTCGCTACCGCTGCCTTCCCTCTCTGCCGCTACCTTCCCTCCCTACCGCTGCCTTCCCTCACTGCAGCTGCCTTCCCTCCCTACCGCTGCCTTCCCTCCCTGCCGCTGCCTTCCCTCCCTACCGCTGCCTTCCCTACCTACCGCTGCCTTCCCTCACTGCCGCTGCCTTCCCTCTCTGCCGCTGCCTTCCCTCCCTACCGCTGCCTTCCCTCCCTACCGCTGCCTTCCATCACTGCTGCTGCCTTCCATCCCTACCGCTGCCTTCCCTCACTGCCGCTGCCTTCCCTCCCTACCGCTGCCTTCCCTCCCTACAGCTGCCTTCCCTCACTGCCGCTGCCTTCCCTCCCTACCGCCGCCTTCCCTCCCTACCGCTGCCTTCCCTCCCTACAGCTGCCTTCCCTCACTGCCGCTGCCTTCCCTCCCTGCCGACGCCTTTCCTCCCTACCGCTGCCTTTCCTCCCTGCCGCTGCCCTCCTTCCCTGCCGCTGCCTTCCCTCCCTACAGCTGCCTTTCCTCACTGCCGCTGCCCTCCTTCCCTGCCGCGGCTTTTCTTCCTTACAGCTGCCTTCCTGATACCGTTGGCTTACCATTTGGTGCTGACTACACCACTGAGACACCCCTGGCATCTACAAGCAGGTCTGCGTTCAATCCCCGACCGTCCAAGTGGTTGGGCACCATTCCTTTCCCCCGTCCCATCCCAAATCCTGATCCTGATCCCTTCACAGTGCAATATAGCCCAAATTGCTTGACGCTTTCCCCCTGATAGTTCTCTCTCTCTCTCTCTTCCACCCTCACAGTAACTCTCTGCTTCCTGTTGGTTAGGTACTCCCTTATCCTCGTCCGCGCCCTGGGGGACATTGTCAAAAAGCTTTCTAATAGTCATCAGAAAGAGCCGGTCGGCCGAGCGGACAGCACGCTGGACTTGTGATCCTGTGGTCCCGGGTTCGATCCCAGGCGCCGGCGAGAAACAATGGGCAGAGTTTCTTTCACCCTATGCCCCTGTTACCTAGCAGTAAAATAGGTACCTGGGTGTTAGTCAGCTGTCACGGGCTGCTTCCTGGGGGTGGAGGCCTGGTCGAGGACCGGGCCGCGGGGACACTAAAGCCCCGAAATCATCCCAGATAACCTCAAGATAACCGCCATACGCTCATGCGTACGTATGAGCGTATTTTTGACCAACCACCAGTCAACCAACCACCAGTCAACCAACCACCAGTCAACCAACCACCAGTCAACCAACCACCAGTCAACCAACCACCAGTCAACCAACCACCAGTCAACTAACCACCAGTCAACCAACCACCAGTCAACCAACCACCAGTCAACCAACCACCAGTCAACCAACCACCAGTCAACCAACCACCAGTCAACTAACCACCAGTCAACCAACCACCAGTCAACCAACCACCAGTCAACCAACCACCAGTCAACCAACCACCAGTCAACCAACCCCCAGTCAACCAAACACCAGTCAACCAACCACCAGTCAACCAACCACCAGTCAACCAACCACCAGTCAACCAACCATCAGTCAACCAACCACCAGTCAACCAACCCCCAGTCAACCAAACACCAGTCAACCAAACACCAGTCAACCAACCACCAGTCAACCAACCACCAGTCAACCAACCACCAGTCAACCAACCATACAGTCAACCAACCACCAGTCAACCAACCACCAGTCAACCAACCACCAGTCAACCAACCACCAGTCAACCAACCACCAGTCAACCAACCACCAGTCAACCAAACACCATTCGAGTGCGTATGAGCACTCGAATGCTCATACGCTTGTAGGATCATACGCCCATAAGAGCGTATACCAGACTTTGGTGGTGCTAATAGTGGGATTATTAACGGAAGTGCTTGTGCACAGAGAAGATGCGCGCGCAGGTCCGGGCCGTCGCCCGTGTCAACACCGCTCGGCCGCTCACGTAACATAAATACTCCCAACTGTGTTTGTATAGTGAAAAAACGATATGAAAAAAAAACAGATCTCAGCAACTTTAAAAAAAAAGAATTGGGGGTTTAAAAATAGTTGCGAGTGGGAGCCGTTTGAATTTTGAATTTGAATTTTGAATTTGAATTTTGAATTTTGAATTCTTACTGTTTGGAATTTTTAAATAGGAGTGTTAGAGGGCACAGTGATTGGTGATGGCTGAATACTGTCATATATATCTACTGTTATAGGCACTTGATGATAGCTGGTGATGGTGGTTGACAGTTGGTGATGGTGGTTGACAGTTGGTGATGGTGGTTGACAGTTGGTGATGGTGGTTGACAGTTGGTGATGGTGGTTGACAGTTGGTGATGGTGGTTGACAGTTGGTGATGGTGGTTGACAGTTGGTGATGGTGGTTGACAGTTGGCGATGGTGGTTGACAGTTGGTGATGGTGGTTGACAGTTGGTGATGGTGGTTGACAGTTGGTGATGGTGGTTGACAGTTGGTGATGGTGGTTGACAGTTGGTGATGGTGGTTGACAGTTGGTGATGGTGGTTGACAGTTGGCGATGGTGGTTGACAGTTGGTGATGGTGGTTGACAGTTGGTGATGGTGGTTGACAGTTGGTGATGGTGGTTGACAGTTGGTGATGGTGGTTGACAGTTGGTGATGGTGGTTGACAGTTGGTGATGGTGGTTGACAGTTGGTGATGGTGGTTGACAGTTGGTGATGGTGGTTGACAGTTGGTGATGGTGGTTGACAGTTGGCGATGGTGGTTGACAGTGATGGTGGTTGACAGTGATGGTGGTAGACAGTTGGCGATGGTGGTTGACAGTTAATGGTTACTTGTGATTCATTCATAACTGTGATGACCAGGGTGTGGCTGGTGGTGGTGGTGGAGATGACCAGGGTGTGGCTGGAGGTGGTGGAGATGACCAGGGTGTGGCTGGTGGTGGTGGAGATGACCAGGGTGTGGCTGGTGGTGGTGGAGATGACCAGGGTGTGGGTGGTGGTGGTGGAGATGACCAGGGTGTGGCTGGTGGTGGTGGAGATGACCAGGGTGTGGCTGGTGGTGGTGGAGATGACCAGGGTGTGGCTGGTGGTGGTGGAGATGACCAGGGTGTGGGTGGTGGTGGTGGAGATGACCAGGGTGTGGCTGATGGTGTAGATGACCAGGGTGTGGCTGGTGGTGGTGGAGATGACCAGGGTGTGGCTGGTGGTGGTGGAGATGACCAGGGTGTGGGTGGTGGTGGTGGAGATGACCAGGGTGTGGCTGGTGGTGGTGGAGATGACCAGGGTGTGGCTGGTGGTGGGTGGAGATGACCAGGGTGTGGCTGGTGGTGGTGGTGGAGATGACCAGGGTGAGGCTGGTGGTGGGTGGAGATGACCAGGGTGTGGCTGGTGGTGGTGGTGGAGATGACCAGGGTGTGGCTGGTGGTGGTGGAGATGACCAGGGTGTGGGTGGTGGTGGTGGAGATGACCAGGGTGTGGGTGGTAGTGGGTGGAGATGACCAGGGTGTGGCTGGTGGTGGTGGTGGAGATGACCAGGGTGTGGCTGGTGATGGTGGAGATGACCAGGGTGTGGCTGGTGGAGGGTGGAGATGACCAGGATGTGGCTGGTGGTGGTGGTGGAGATGACCAGGGTGTGGCTGGTGGTGGTGGTGGAGATGACCAGGGTGTGGGTGGTGGTGGTGGAGATGACCAGGGTGTGGGTGGTGGTGGTGGAGATGACCAGGGTGTGGCTGGTGGTGGTGGAGATGACCAGGTTGTGGCTGGTGGTGGTGGGTGGAGATGGCCAGGGTGTGGCTGGTGGTGGGCGGAGATGACCAGGGTGTGGCTGGTGGTGGTGATGGAGATGACCAGGGTGTGGCTGGTGGTGGTGGAGATGACCAGGGTGTGGGTGGTGGTGGTGGAGATGACCAGGGTGTGGCTGGTGGTGGTGGAGATGACCAGGGTGTGGGTGGTGGTGGTGGAGATGACCAGGGTGTGGCTGGTGGTGGTGGAGATGACCAGGGTGTGGCTGGTGGTGGAGGTGGAGATGACCAGGGTGTGGGTGGTAGTGGGTGGAGATGACCAGGGTGTGGCTGGTGGTGGTGGTGGAGATGACCAGGGTGTGGCTGGTGGTGGTGGTGGAGATGGCCCAGGGTGTGGCTGGTGGTGGGTGGAGATGACCAGGGTGTGGCTTGGTGGTGGTGATGGAGATGACCAGGGTGTGGCTGTGTGGTGGTGGAGATGACCAGGGTGTGGCTGGTGGTGGTGGAGATGACCAGGGTGTGGCTGGTGGGTGGTGGAGATGACCAGGGTGAGGCTTGGTGGTGGTGGAGATGACCAGGGTGTAGGTGGTGGTGGTGGAGATGACCAGGGTGTGGCTGGTGGTGGTGGAGATGACCAGGGTGTGGCTGGTGGTGGTGGAGATGACCAGGGTGTGGCTGGTGGTGGGGGTGGAGATGACTAGGGTGTGGGTGGTGGTGGGTGGAGATGACCAGGGTGTGGCTGGTGGTGGTGGGTGGAGATGACCAGGGTGTGGGTGGTGGTGGTGGGTGGAGATGACCAGGGTGTGGGCTGGTGGTGGTGGTGGAGATGACCAGGGTGTGGCTGGTGGTGGTGGTGGAGATGACCAGGGTGTGGCTGGTGGTGGTGGAGATGACCAGGGTGTGGCTGGTGGTGGGTGGAGATGACCAGGGTGTGGCTGGTGGTGGGTGGAGATGACCAGGGTGTGGCTGGTGGTGTGGTGGAGATGACCAGGGTGTGGCTGGTGGTGGGTGGAGATGACCAGGGTGTGGCTGGTGGTGGTGGTGGAGATGACCAGGGTGTGGCTGGTGGTGGTGGAGATGACCAGGGTGTGGCTGGTGGTGGTGGAGATGACCAGGGTGTGGCTGGTGGTGGTGGAGATGACCAGGGTGTGGCTGGTGGTGGTGGAGATGACCAGGGTGTGGCTGGTGGGTGGGTGGAGATGACCAGGGTGTGGCTGGTGGTGGTGGAGATGACCAGGGTGTGGCTGGTGGTGGGTGGAGATGACCAGGGTGTGGCTGGTGGTGGGTGGAGATGACCAGGGTGTGGCTGGTGGTGGTGGAGATGACCAGGGTGTGGCTGGTGGTGGTGGTGGAGATGACCAGGGTGTGGCTGGTGGTGGGTGGAGATGACCAGGGTGTGGCTGGTGGTGGGTGGCGATGGACCAGGGTGGTGGCTGGTGGTGGGTGGAGATGACCAGGGTTGTGGCTGGTGGTGGGTGGAGATGACCAGAGGTGTGGCTGGTGGTGGTGGTTGGAGATGACCAGGGGTGTGGCTGTGGTGGTGGGTTGGAGATGACCAGGTGTGCTGTGGTGGTGGTGGAGATGACCAGGGTTGTGCTGGTGTGTGTGGAAGATGACCAGGATGTGGCTGGTGGTGGGTGGAGATGAACAGGGTGTGGCTGGTGGTGGTGGAGATGACAGGGTGTGGTGGTGGGTGGAGATGGGGTGGGTGGTGGGGAGATGACCAGGGTGTGGCTGGTGGTGGTGGAGATGACCAGGGTGTGGCTGGTGGTGGTGGAGATGACCAGGGTGTGGCTGGTGGTGGGTGGAGATGACCAGGTGTGTGGTTGAGTGACCAGGGTGGGCTGGGTGGTGAGATGACCAGGTGTGCTGTGGTGGTGAGATGACAGGGTGTGGTGGTGGTGGTGAGATGACCAGGGTGTGGCTGGTGGTGGGGTGGAGATGGACCAGGGTGTGGCTGGTGGTGGTGGAGATGACCAGGGTGTGGCTGGTGGTGGGGTTGAGATGACCAGGGTGTGGCTGGTGGTGGTGGTGGAGATGACCAGGGTGTGGCTGGTGGTGGGTGGAGATGACCAGGGTGTGGCTGGTGGTGGGTGGAGATGACCAGGGTGTGGCTGGTGGTGGTGGAGATGACCAGGGTGTGGCTGGTGGTGGGTGGAGATGACCAGGGTGTGGCTGGTGGTGGTGGAGATGACCAGGGTGTGGCTGGTGGTGGGTGGAGATGACCAGGGTGTGGCTGGTGGTGGTGGAGATGACCAGGGTGTGGCTGGTGGTGGTGGTGGAGATGACCAGGGTGTGGCTGGTGGTGGGTGGAAGATGACCAGGGTGTGGCTGGTGGTGGTGGTTGGAGATGACCAGGGTGTGGCTGTGGTGGTGGTGGAGATGACCTAGGGTGTGGCTGGTGGTGGGTGGAGATGACCAGGGTGTGGCTGGTGGTGGTGGTAGATGACCAGGGTGTGGCTGGTGGTGGGTGGAGATGACCAGGGTGTGGCTGGTGGTGGTGGAGATGACCAGGGTGTGGCTGGTGGTGGTGGGTGAGATGACCAGGGTGTGGTGGTGGTGGAGATGACCAGGGTGTGGCTGGTGGTGGTGGAGATGACCAGGGTGTGGCTGGTGGTGGTGGAGATGACCAGGGTGTGGCTGGTGGTGGTGGAGATGACCAGGGTGTGGTGGTGGTGGTGGTGGAGATGACCAGGGTGTGGCTGGTGGTGGTGGAGATGACCAGGGTGTGGCTGGTGGGGTGGAGATGACCAGGGTGTGGCTGGTGGTGGGTGGAGATGACCAGGGTGTGGCTGGTGGTGGTGGTGGATGACCAGGGTGTGGCTGGTGGTGGTGGTTGAGATGACCAGGGTGTGGCTGGTGGTGGTGGTGGAGATGACCAGGGTGTGGCTGGTGGTGGTGGAGATGACCAGGGTGTGGCTGGTGGTGGGTGGAGATGACCAGGGTGTGGCTGGTGGTGGTGGTTGAGATGACCAGGGTGTGGCTGGTGGTGGTGGAGATGACCAGGGTGTGGCTGGTGGTGGTGGAGATGACCAGGGTGTGGCTGGTGGTGGTGGAGATGACCATGGTGTGGCTGGTGGTGGGTGGAGATGACCAGGGTGTGGCTGGTGGTGGTGGAGATGACTAGGGTGTGGCTGGTGGTGGGTGAAGATGACCAGGGTGTGGCTGGTGGTGGTGGGTGGAGATGACCAGGGTGTGGCTGGTGGTGGTGGAGATGACTAGGGTGTGGCTGGTGGTGGGTGGAGATGACCAGGGTGTGGCTGGTGGTGGTGGTGGAGATGACCAGGGTGTGGCTGGTGGTGGTGGGTGTAGATGACCAGGGTGTGGCTTGGTGGTGGTGGGTGGAGATGACCAGGGTGTGGCTGGTGGTGGTGGTGGAGATGACCAGGGTGTGGCTGGTGGTGGTGGAGATGACTAGGGTGGTGGGTGGTGGTGGTGGAGATGACCAGGGTGTGGCTTGTGGTGGGTGAAGATGAACCAGGGTGTGGCTGGTAGGTGGTGGGTGGAGATGACCAGGGTGTGGCTGGTGGTGGTGGAGATGACTAGGGTGTGGGGTGGTGGTGGTGGAGATGACCAGGGTGTGGCTGGTGGTGGGTGGAGATGACCAGGGTGTGGCTGGTGGTGGTGGGTGGAGATGACCAGGGTGTGGGCTGGTGGTGGTGGAGATGACTAGGGTGTGGGTGGTGGTGGTGGAGATGACCAGGGTGTGGCTGGTGGTGGGTGAAGATGACCAGGGTGTGGCTGGTGGTGGTGGAGATGACCAGGGTGTGGCTGGTGGTGGGTGAAGATGACCAGGGTGTGGCTGGTGGTGGTGGGTGGAGATGAACCAGGGAGTGTGTGTGGTGGTAGTGGTGGAGATGACCAGGGTGTGGGTGGTGGTGGTGGAGATGACCAGGGTGTGGCTGGTGGTGGTGTAGATGACCAGGGTGTGGCTGTGGGGGGAGATGACCAGGGTGTGGCTGGTGGTGGTGGAGATGACCAGGGTGTGGCTGGTGGTGGTGGTGGAGATGACCAGGGTGTGGCTGGTGGTGGTGGAGATGACCAGGGTGTGGGTGGTGGTGGTGGAGATGACCAGGGTGTGGCTGGTGGTGGTGGTGGAGATGACCAGGGTGTGGCTGGTGGTGGTGGGTGTAGATGACCAGGGTGTGGCTGGTGGTGGTGGGTGGAGATGACCAGGGTGTGGCTGGTGGTGGTGGGTGGAGATGACCAGGGTGTGGCTGGTGGTGGTGGAGATGACTAGGGTGTGGGTGGTGGTGGTGGAGATGACCAGGGTGTGGCTGGTGGTGGGTGAAGATGACCAGGGTGTGGCTGGTGGTGGTGGGTGGAGATGACCAGGGTGTGGCTGGTGGTGGTGGAGATGACTAGGGTGTGGGTGGTGGTGGTGGAGATGACCAGGGTGTGGCTGGTGGTGGGTGGAGATGACCAGGGTGTGGCTGGTGGTGGTGGGTGGAGATGACCAGGGTGTGGCTGGTGGTGGTGGAGATGACTAGGGTGTGGGTGGTGGTGGTGGAGATGACCAGGGTGTGGCTGGTGGTGGGTGAAGATGACCAGGGTGTGGCTGGTGGTGGTGGAGATGACCAGGGTGTGGCTGGTGGTGGGTGAAGATGACCAGGGTGTGGCTGGTGGTGGTGGGTGGAGATGACCAGGGAGTGTGTGTGGTGGTAGTGGTGGAGATGACCAGGGTGTGGGTGGTGGTGGTGGAGATGACCAGGGTGTGGCTGGTGGTGGGTGTAGATGACCAGGGTGTGGCTGGTGGTGGGTGGAGATGACCAGGGTGTGGCTGGTGGTGGTGGAGATGACCAGGGTGTGGCTGGTGGTGGTGGTGGAGATGACCAGGGTGTGGCTGGTGGTGGTGGTGGAGATGACCAGGGTGTGGGTGGTGGTGGTGGAGATGACCAGGGTGTGGGCTGGTGGTGGTGGTGGAGATGACCAGGGTGTGGCTGGTGGTGGTGGTGGAGATGACCAGGGTGTGGCTGGTGGTGGTGGTGGGTGGAGATGACCAGGGTGTGGCTGGTGGTGGTGGGTGGAGATGACCAGGGTGTGGCTGGTGGTGGGTGGATATGACCAGGGTGTGGGTGGTGGTGGTGGAGATGACCAGGGTGTGGGTGGTGGTGGTGGAGATGACCAGGGTGTGGCTGGTGGTGGTGGAGATGACCAGGGTGTGGCTGGTGGTGGGTGGAGATGACCAGGGTGTGGCTGGAGGTGGTGGAGATGACCAGGGTGTGGCTGGTGGTGGGTGGAGATGACCAGGGTGTGGCTGGTGGTGGGTGGAGGTGATCAGGGTGTGGGTGGTGGTGGTGGAGATGACCAGGGTGTAGGTGGTGGTGGTGGAGATGACCAGGGTGTGGCTGGTGGTGGGTGGAGGTGATCAGGGTGTGGTTGGTGGTGGTGGAGATGACCAGGGTGTGGCTGGTGGTGGTGGAGATGACCAGGGTGTGGCTGGTGGTGGTGGTGGAGATGACCAGGGTGTGGCTGGTGGTGGTGGAGATGACCAGGGTGTGGCTGGTGGTGGGTGGAGATGACCAGGGTGTGGCTGGTGGTGGGTGGAGATGACCAGGGTGTGGGTGGTGGTGGTGGGTGGAGATGACCAGGGTGTGGGTGGTGGTGGGTGGAGATGACCAGGGTGTGGCTGGTGGTGGGTGGAGATGACCAGGGTGTGGCTGGTGGTGGTGGTGGAGATGACCAGGGTGTGGCTGGTGGTGGTGGAGATGACCAGGGTGTGGTTGGTGGTGGGTGGAGATGACCAGGGTGTGGGTGGTGGTGGTGGAGATGACCAGGGTGTGGCTGGTGGTGGTGGAGATGACCAGGGTGTGGTTGGTGGTGGTGGAGATGACCAGGGTGTGGGTGGTGGTGGTGGAGATGACCAGGGTGTGGGTGGTGGTGGTGGTGGAGATGACCAGGGTGTGGCTGGTGGTGGGTGGAGATGACCAGGGTGTGGCTGGTGGTGGTGGAGATGACCAGGGTGTGGCTGGTGGTGGTGGTGGAGATGACCAGGGTGTGGCTGGTGGTGGGTGGAGATGACCAGGGTGTAGGTGGTGGTGGCGGAGATGACCAGGGTGTGGGTGGTGGTGGTGGAGATGACCAGGGTGTGGCTGGTGGTGGTGGAGATGACCAGGGTGTGGTTGGTGGTGGGTGGAGATGACCAGGGTGTGGGTGGTGGTGGTGGAGATGACCAGGGTGTGGGTGGTGGTGGTGGTGGAGATGACCAGGGTGTGGCTGGTGGTGGGTGGAGATGATCAGGGTGTGGCTGGTGGTGGTGGAGATGACCAGGGTGAGGCTGGTGGTGGTGGTGGAGATGACCAGGGTGTGGCTGGTGGTGGTGGAGATGACCAGGGTGTGGCTGGTGGTGGGTGGAGATGACCAGGGTGAGGCTGGTGGTGGTGGTGGAGATGACCAGGGTGTGGCTGGTGGTGGGTGGAGATGACCAGGGTGTGGCTGGTGGTGGTGGAGATGACCAGGGTGTGGCTGGTGGTGGGTGGAGATGACCAGGGTGTGGCTGGTGGTGGTGGAGATGACCAGGGTGTGGCTGGTGGTGGTGGAGATGACCAGGGTGTGGCTGGCGGTGGAGGGGATTCCTCCCACCGACAGCTGGTTGTTGGGACTGACAGCTGGTGACAGCTAGACTGGCGTGACTGTCACTTATCCTTGAGACAGTTCTCCCACACATAAGATGAAGGCTGAGTCGCCATGGTCCAGACGCTGCTATACTCAGCCCTTCACCCTTGAGTCCCACTCCAAGTGGATCTCCTGTGTTGCCTTAATATATATATATATATATATATATATATATATATATATATATATATATATATATATATATATATATATATATAGCAAAACATTTTAGTTTCTTAGTTATGTCTAGAAATGTGCGCCCTAAAAGTAATTATTTGTTTTCATTAGCGAACTTAGCATAGTTTAAAATGGTGTATATCTTTATTGACGAACCGGGGAGGTGTTTTGTTCTGTTCACCTGATTTCCATTATTATATTTTCCTGGGAGAATATATATCGCTATTGTATGCTGGTTTTGGTAATGGCGTCTAGGTGTCTGCTGGGATATACCGGCTAGTTGTCTGCTGGGATGCACAACGGCCAGTTGTCTGCTGGGATACAGCGGCCGGTTGTCTGGTGGGACACACCATTCAGACGTCTGCTGGGACACACCATTCAGACCTCTGCTGGGACACACCATCCAGACGTCTGCTGGAACACACCATC
>NC_091197.1:19850098-19875098 GCF_040958095.1 Procambarus clarkii | reverse complement strand
GCTGGTCGCTATGTGGTGCTGGTCGCTATGTGGTGCTGGTCGCTATGTGGTGCTGGTCGCTATATGGTGCTGGTCGCTATGTGGTGCTGGTCGCTATGTGGTGCTGGTCGCTATGTGGTGCTGGTCGCTGTGTGGTGCTGGTCGCTGTGTGGTGCTGGTCGCTATGTGGTGCTGGTCGCTATGTGGTGCTGGTCGCTATGTGGTGCTGGTCGCTATGTGGTGCTGGTCGCTATGTGGTGCTGGTCGCTATGTGGTGCTGGTCGCTGTGTGGTGCTGGTCGCTGTGTGGTGCTGGTCGCTGTGTGGTGCTGGTCGCTGTGTGGTGCTGGTCGCTATGTGGTGCTGGTCGCTATGTGGTGCTGGTCGCTATGTGGTGATCGTCGCTATGTGGTGATCGTCGCTATATTCTGTGTTTATATCATGACTGAGATGGAAAGGTCTTTGTTCTATGGCGATGAACGTTTAAAATGTTCTTCTCTGTTAAAAACGTTTTAGAAAGCCTCTCTAAAGAGAAACGTTTTTAAAACTCGTCTGTATGGAACGTTTCAGTTTCTCTTTTTGTTGCGCAGCTTTTAAAATTTTTCCTCTCTATGAGAAACGTTTTATTCCCCCCCCCCCTGCCCTTAACATATGAAACGTTTAATCTCCCGCATACATGAACAAACGTTTAAATAAACCCTTCCATGAGGGAACATTTAAATCATCTCTAATATGAAAAACATTTAAAGACCCTTCTATAACATAGAAACATTTTAAATCCCCCCGTTCATGATGAACGTTTTAATTCACCCTCCCACGATAAACGTTTCATACTTCACTGAAACAAATAAATGTTTCGTTTACAAATTATTATAAACCTAAACTTCTAGGCTTCAGCCAGGGCAGAAGCCTTAGCTGTGAGTCAGTAAACGTTCATCCTAGACCTCTGATAAAAAACGTTTCGCCTGACCTGCGATACAAAACGTTTTGAGTGATAAGCTTCCAGACAAATGTTCGACCCCGAGCACCGAGACAAACGTTCAACGTTGAGCCGAGACCCAAATAACGTTTCGGCCCAAGGTAAGAGGCAAACGTTCAGAGTTGAGCCGGTAGACAAACGTTTGGGCTTGGGAGGAGCCAGAGCCACTTACCCGGGTACACTCTACACAAAAACCCCGGGATCATGGGACGGCTTGGAGGAATGGCTCCAATTATGGGGTTCCGCTACGCCAGATTTGGATCTGCGCAGGCACTCTGGTGAGCCTGTGTGGTGTTGTGGTGTTGTTTGTGTGGTGTTGTTTGTGTGGTGTTGTTGTGCTGTTTGTGTGGTGTTGTTGTGCTGTTTGTGTGGTGTTGTTGTGCTGTTTGTGTGGTGTTGTGGTGTTGTTTGTGTGGTGTTGTGGTGTTGTTTGTGTGGTGTTGTAGTGTTGTTTGTGTGGTGTTGTTGTGCTGTTTGTGTGGTGTTGTGGTGTTGTTTGTGTGGTGTTGTGGTGCCGTCACGGTGCTTGTGTGGTGTTGTGGTGCTGTTAGGGTGTTTGTGTGGTGTTGTGGTGCTGTTACGGTGTTTGTGTGGTGTTGTGGTGCTGTTAGGGTGTTTGTGTGGTGTTGTGGTGCTGTTAGGGTGCTTGTGTGGTGTTGTGGTGCTGTTACGGTGTTTGTGTGGTGTTGTGGTGCTGTTACGGTGTTTGTGTGGTGTTGTGGTGCTGTTACGGTGTTTGTGTGGTGTTGTGGTGCTGTTACGGTGTTTGTGTGGTGTTGTGGTGCTGTTAGGGTGTTTGTGTGGTGTTGTGGTGCTGTTACGGTGTTTGTGTGGTGTTGTGGTGCTGTTACGGTGTTTGTGTGGTGTTGTGGTGTTGTTACGGTGTTTGTGTGGTGTTGTGGTGCTGTTAGGGTGTTTGTGTGGTGTTGTGGTGCTGTTACGGTGTTTGTGTGGTGTTGTGGTGCTGTTACGGTGTTTGTGTGGTGTTGTGGTGCTGTTACGGTGTTTGTGTGGTGTTGTGGTGCTGTTAGGGTGTTTGTGTGGTGTTGTGGTGCTGTTACGGTGCTTGTGTGGTGTTGTGGTGCCGTCACGGTGTTTGTGTGGTGTTGTGGTGCTGTTAGGGTGTTTGTGTGGTGTTGTGGTGCTGTTACGGTGTTTGTGTGATGTTGTGGTGTTGTTACGGTGCTTGTGTGGTGTTGTGGTGCTGTTACGGTGTTTGTGTGGTGTTGTGGTGTTGTTTGTGTGGTGTTGTGGTGCCGTCACGGTGCTTGTGTGGTGTTGTGGTGCCGTCACAGTGCTTGTGTGGTGTTGTGGTGCCGTCACGGTGCTTGTGTGGTGTTGTGGTGCCGTCACGGTGCTTGTGTGGTGTTGTGGTGCCGTCACGGGGCTTGTGTGGTGTTGTGGTGCCGTCACGGTGCTTGTGTGGTGTTGTGGTGCCGTCACGGTGCTTGTGTGGTGTTGTGGTGCCGTCACGGGGCTTGTGTGGTGTTGTGGTGCCGTCACGGTGCTTGTGTGGTGTTGTGGTGCCGTCACGGTGCTTGTGTGGTGTTGTGGTGCCGTCACGGTGCTTGTGTGGTGTTGTGGTGCCGTCACGGTGCTTGTGTGGTGTTGTGGTGCCGTCACGGGGCTTGTGTGGTGTTGTGGTGCCGTCACGGTGCTTGTGTGGTGTTGTGGTGCCGTCACGGGGCTTGTGTGGTGTTGTGGTGCCGTCACGGGGCTTGTGTGGTGTTGTGGTGCCGTCACGGGGCTTGTGTGGTGTTGTGGTGCCGTCACGGGGCTTGTGTGGTGTTGTGGTGCCGTCACGGGGCTTGTGTGGTGTTGTGGTGCCGTCACGGGGCTTGTGTGGTGTTGTGGTGCCGTCACGGTGCTTGTGTGGTGTTGTGGTGCCGTCACGGTGCTTGTGTGGTGTTGTGGTGCCGTCACGGGGCTTGTGTGGTGTTGTGGTGCCGTCACGGTGCTTGTGTGGTGTTGTGGTGCCGTCACGGGGCTTGTGTGGTGTTGTGGTGCCGTCACGGGGCTTGTGTGGTGTTGTGGTGCCGTCACGGTGCTTGTGTGGTGTTGTGGTGCCGTCACGGGGCTTGTGTGGTGTTGTGGTGCCGTCACGGGGCTTGTGTGGTGTTGTGGTGCCGTCACGGGGCTTGTGTGGTGTTGTGGTGCCGTCACGGGGCTTGTGTGGTGTTGTGGTGCCGTCACGGTGCTTGTGTGGTGTTGTGGTGCCGTCACGGGGCTTGTGTGGTGTTGTGGTGCCGTCACGGTGCTTGTGTGGTGTTGTGGTGCCGTCACGGTGTAGGTTTTAGACAAGATGAAGCCTCACCTGTTTTAATAACAGTAAAAGAAGACGGATCTAACAGAACAACTGTCACACTCGCTGAATATCTCGGGTCAAGCGGCAACAGGAGCAACAGAACCAACAGGATCTAGTCCTGTTGCAACCCAGAGGTGTCTGCGTGGCAACATGTCGACACGCTGGCAACAGAGACAGCCTCGGGGATTGGCTAAAGAGACGCAACAGGAGCTCAAACAGGATGAACGGGAGCTATTCAAGTGGTGCATAGTTACACATCCACTGCAACAACAGAAACGGCAATGGTAACAGACAAACAGAAGCAACAGGCGGGCCAACAGGAGGTAAGGCAGCAGCGAGTCAGACCTGTCTCCCTGGCTCTCTGTCTCTGCTTCAAGGCGCAAAATCCACTTTTGCAAGATATAAAATTCCCACCTCGACACCCTCAAGGCTGCCTCCACATAACTTTTATTGACCAATAAAAGCTCTATTAATGTTTATAAGGACCTCCTACGCCAGTCTAGAAAATAAAAAAAAGCTAGTGTATTCTAATGTATATAAAAAAAGTATAAAAAAGCATAGATGAAGTACGCCACAAAAGTTGAATTAGACGAGACCTGGCAACTCGGGTCTCTTGGGAGCTCATTAAGATGAATTCAAAACACACCGCTCGCAGCGTGGCCAAATGTACCGCTCGCGTGTCTTAATTCTTCGTTCACTCCTCTTGTGTTTCGCTCAGTCGTCGCAACACCGACGCCAACTTTGAGACGGGTTTCATTCTTTTGTTTGACTTGTTTTGCATGAATATTTCGGTATGTAATTTGTAACGAGTCATCAACTGGTCTCTATTTCCGGCGAAACATTATAAAAATGGATCATGTAATTTGGAAATATGCTGTAATGTAAAAAAAGAGAAAACACATTTTTTTTTTTAACAGGAGCGAATATTCTCTCATTCCAAGAATAGCTACACACAATTTTTAATTAAACCAGAAAAATTATTTAATGAATGGGGAAAAGCAGATGTCGTATATCTGTGTGTATTTACTATTTGTGTTTATTTGTACCTGCAGAATCGAGCTATTAGCTCTTGGACCCCGCCTCTTTCTTTGTGTGTGTGTGTGTGTGTGTGTGTGTGTGTGTGTGTGTGTGTGTGTGTGTGTGTGTGTATACTTACCTAGTTGTATTCACCTAGTTGTGCTTGCGGGGGTTGAGCTCTGCTCTTTTGCCCGCCTCTCAACTGTCAATCAACTGTTACTAATTCCTTTTTTTTTTTTCACACACACACACACATCCCAGGAATAGCCCGTGACAGCTGACTAACTCCCAGGTACCTATTTACTGCTAGGTAACAGGGACATTAGGGTGAAAGAAACTGCCCATTATTTCTCGCCGGCGAACGGAATCGAACCCGGACTGGTGTCCGCTCAGCCACCGGCCCCTGTGTGTGTGTGTGTGTGTGTGTGTGTGTGTGTGTGTGTGTGTGTGTGTGTGTGTGTGTGTGTGTGTGTGTGTGTGTGTGTGTGTGTCTAAGTGTGTGTGTGCGTGCGTGCGTGCGTGCGTGCGTGTGCGTACGCAAGTCAACAAAAGCAGGAAATAACAGCCAATACACATCGCGTCAGGTATTTCGGTCACGAAGCCCACCTGTCTACGGAGGCCGGTGGCCGAGTCTCTGGGGGGAAGGACACATAACATGGCCAAGTAGACGTCGCTCTTTTGGACTACTCGCGAGTGACACTTCCCCCGGCGAGTGACACTTCCACCGGCGAGTGACACTTCCCCTGGCGAGTGACAATTCCCCCGGCGAGTGACACTTCCCCCGGCGAGTGACACTTCCCCCGGCGAGTGACACTTCCCCCGGCGAGTGACACTTCCCCCGGCGAGTGACACTTCCCCCGGAGAGTGACACTTCCCCTGGCGAGTGACACTTCCCCCGGAGAGTGACACTTCCCCCGGCGAGTGACACTTCCCCCGGCGAGTGACACTTCCCCTGGCGAGTGACACTTCCCCCGGCGAGTGACACTTCCCCCGGAGAGTGACACTTCCCCCGGCGAGTGACACTTCCCCCGGCGAGTGACACTTCCCCCGGCGAGTGACACTTCCCCCGGAGAGTGACACTTCCCCTGGCGAGTGACACTTCCCCCGGCAAATGACACTTCCCCCGGCGAGTGACACTTCCCCAGGCGAGTGACACTTCCCCCGGCGAGTGACACTTCCCCCGGCGAGTGACACTTCCACCGGCGAGTGACACTTCCTCCGGCGAGTGTCACTTCCCCAGGCGAGTGACACTTCCCCCGGCGAGTGACACTTCCCCCGGCGAGTGACACTTCCCCCGGCGAGTGACACTTCCCCAGGCGAGTGACACTTCCCCCGGCGAGTGACACTTCCCCCGGCGAGTGACACTTCCCCCGGCGAGTGACACTTCCCCCGGCGAGTGACACTTCCCCCGGCGAGTGACACTTCCCCCGGCGAGTGACACTTGCGGCGTTCCCCTGGTCATTTTGATAATATTTTGGGTAACATGAGCAGTATTGTGCAACACGGTCAATACCGCAGATGTGAACGCATTATAGCACAATACAAAGCGGATATCGTAGAATTCCATCATTTTGATCATACACGATGGATATCGCAAACATTCACGTCTCTGGGGCACTAAACACGGCGCATATCGCGGACACTACGCTCCTGGCACCTGACACGATAATAGTTATCGATTCAATTGACGTTATTAATACTGCATCGTAAAAATGCCAGGAATAAGCTGGGTATCGTCGGAGATCTGATTGATACTGGATTACCTTCGTTAGTGTTCCGAACGTCAGGCTATTTTAAGTATCGTAATATCGGTAAAAAAAATATATTTTACGCCATCACTTGCGAAACCAGTACATCTTTCAACAATCATGGCGGCTTACTTAATATATATTAACCACTGTAGGAGCTCTGGAACAATTCGAGACTGTTTATATCAATAATTACCTTAGATTGTGACTTTTTTATTTGGAAATTTCCTTTACAAATCAATCTCTCGCCTTGGATAAAACCAAAATTGTATGAACTGTGCTTATTCTCAAGCTAAACGAGATTTCTTTTGATCCCAAACATGTTTACAACACTAGTACCATTGTGCTCGGCCTTACCTTCATATCTGAACTTAAAAAAACTCACTAATACCGTTTGTCCTCTTGACACTAAGGTCGGCTTTCGTCAGACTAATACTCTTCGTGGTAATCTGGTTCACTCTGCTCCTCCTGTTGCTGGTGTCTACTCTGTTTCCTGTTCGTCTTGTCCTCTCCAAGACTTAGGGGAAACTGGCCGGACACTGATTTGCAGACTTAAGGAACACAAAAAAAGTGTTAAGTCTGCAGACACAAACAATGCTCTCTTCTGTCATGTTAGAGATTCTAATCATAATATTGATTGGACTTGTAAGATCATCTTTCCCGCCTTTACTCTACACAGGCGCCGTCTGGGCGTCTCGGCTCTGATACACAACGTACCTCACATGACCCTGAGTCATGGCTGTGTTGCTGTTGACTCTTCCCTTTCACAGTACACACTGGGATGCTCCAACCTTCCTAACCAACGTGTCCTCACTTAAGCTTACCCTCCCCATTTTTTGTTGCTATTTCTTTCTCCTGTTATTCTTACGTTCCCTTTCTTCCATCACCCTATTATTACACCCATCCCATCCGTACCCATTTGTGCTTCTTGTTCTTACCCTTTCGCCTTCCTCTTTCCTTCTTCAAGGAATTACCTCCTGTCACCTGCTTCTCCCCTCACTCTTGCCTTACTTACCACATCACTTGCCTTACTTACCCTCGCTTCCCTCACCCTCTACTTCGTGGTCGTCGTCTCCTCGTCTTCTGGTGTGTGGGTTAGTCACTATATTTGGTAATTATATTTGAAATGTTACGTTGTGCTTCTCTAATTTATTGATTATTCTTTTTGTAATTAATGTGACACCTGTGACGGCACACATGGTTCATGCGACGGTGATCTAACGAATCAGCAACGGTGACGACACGTGACGTTATCTGATTGGCGGAAATATCCATCAACAGGGGTCCAGAGCCAGTCAGGAGGAACTAGATTCGGCTCCCAGTAACCCACCATTGGCTGACACCTTCCCCACCTCCACCCACGAAGGGAGGACTTCCTTAGACGGCTCCTTCACACAGTACCTTACTTGACACATCCTTCATACAGTACCTTACTTGACACATCCTTCACACAGTACCTTACTTGACACATCCTTCACACAGTACCTTACTTGACACATCCTTCACACAGTACCTTACTTGACACATCCTTCACACAGTACCTTACTTGACACATCCTTCACACAGTACCTTACTTGACACATCCTTCACACAGTACCTTACTTGACACAAATAAAAGCTGCTGATGTGGCAATTCGCATCAGCCACGACGTTCTGTAGCAGTTGATACATCCTCAGTACTGACCCGCTGACGTAAGTGGACGACTACATCTACCTGCAGGACTACATCTACCTGCAGGACTACCTCTACCTGCAGGACTACATCTACCTGCAGGACTACATCTACCTGCAGGACTACCTCTACCTGCAGGACTACCTCTACCTGCAGGACTACATCTACCTGCAGGACTACATCTACCTGCAGGACTACCTCTACCTGCAGGACTACATCTACCTGCAGGACTACATCTACCTGCAGGACTACCTCTACCTGCAGGACTACCTCTACCTGCAGGACTACCTCTACCTGCAGGACTACATCTACCTGCAGGACTACATCTACCTGCAGGACTACATCTACCTGCAGGACTACCTCTACCTGCAGGACTACCTCTACCTGCAAGACTACCTCTACCTGCAGGACTACATCTACCTGCAGGACTACATCTACCTGCAGGACTACCTCTACCTGCAGGACTACCTCTACCTGCAGGACTACCTCTACCTGGAGGACTACCTCTACCTGCAGGACTACCTCTACCTGCAGGACTACCTCTACCTGCAGGACTACCTCTACCTGGAGGACTACCTCTACCTGCAGGACTACCTCTACCTGCAGGACTACCTCTACCTGCAGGACTACCTCTACCTGCAGGACTACATCTACCTGCAGGACTACCTCTACCTGCAGGACTACCTCTACCTAGATAACTACCTCTACCTGCAGGACTACATCTACCTGCAGGACTACATCTACCTGCAGGACTACATCTACCTGCAGGACTACCTCTACCTGCAGGACTACCTCTACCTGCAGGACTACATCTACCTGCAGGACTACCTCTACCTGCAGGACTACCTCTACCTAGATAACTACCTCTACCTGCAGGACTACCTCTACCTGCAGGACTACCTCTACCTGCAGGACTACATCTACCTGCAGGACTACATCTACCTGCAGGACTACATCTACCTGCAGGACTACCTCTACCTGCAGGACTACCTCTACCTGCAGGACTACCTCTACCTGCAGGACTACCTCTACCTGCAGGACTACCTCTACCTGCAGGACTACCTCTACCTGCAGGACTACCTCTACCTGCAGGACTACCTCTACCTAGATAACTACCTCTACCTGCAGGACTACCTCTACCTGCAGGACTACCTCTACCTGGAGGACTACCTCTACCTGCAGGACTACCTCTACCTGCAGGACTACCTCTACCTGCAGGACTACCTCTACCTGCAGGACTACCTCTACCTGCAGGACTACCTCTACCTGGAGGACTACATCTACCTGCAGGACTACCTCTACCTGGAGGACTACATCTACCTGCAGGACTACCTCTACCTGCAGGACTACCTCTACCTAGATAACTACCTCTACCTGCAGGACTACCTCTACCTGGAGGACTACCTCTACCTGGAGGACTACCTCTACCTGGAGGACTACCTCTACCTGGAGGACTACCTCTACCTGGAGGACTACCTCTACCTGCAGGACTACCTCTACCTGGAGGACTACCTCTACCTGGAGGACTACCTCTACCTGGAGGACTACCTCTACCTGCAGGACTACCTCTACCTGGGGTCGTATTAGAGGGGCGCCAGGAAGTGAGCTTCCCACGAAGGAACATGGAGGTGTCAGCCAAGGCGATTTGCGGTTACCAAGAAAAAATAAATCTATATCTAGGTCGAGATTATTTTTGCATTCAAGGAGATGGGAAATAAATCACAGTGTTTATGAGAAAGTTAAGGAAAGGTATATTCTGAACATACATAATATAGCTGTGGATTCACAGGAAGAAGATACTGTTGTCAGTACATGAATGTGACACCAGCCAGCAACTCATCCTGATCGTCACTTTAGTCGTCTGTGGCTACGACCTGGGAGATGGAACATCTGTGGCTACGACCTGGGAGATGGAACATCTGTGGCTACGACATGGGAGATGGAACATCTGTGGCTACGACATGGGAGATGGAACATCTGTGGCTACGACATGGGAGATGGAACATCTGTGGCTACGACATGGGAGATGGAACATCTGTGGCTACGACATGGGAGATGGAACATCTGTGGCTACGACATGGGAGATGGAACATCTGTGGCTACGACCTGGGAGATGGAACATCTGTGGCTACGACATGGGAGATGGAACATCTGTGGCTACGACCTGGGAGATGGAACATCTGTGGCTACGACCTGGGAGATGGAACATCTGTGGCTACGACCTGGGAGATGGAACATCTGTGGCTACGACCTGGGAGATGGAACATCTGTGGCTACGACATGGGAGATAGAACATATGTGGCTACGACATGGGAGATGGAACATCTGTGGCTACGACATGGGAGATGGAACATCTGTGGCTACGACATGGGAGATTGAACATCTGTGGCTACGACATGGGAGATGGAACATCTGTGGCTACGACCTGGGAGATGGAACATCTGTGGCTACGACATGGGAGATGGAACATCTGTGGCTACGACATGGGAGATGGAACATCTGTGGCTACGACATGGGAGATGGAACATCTGTGGCTACGACCTGGGAGATGGAACATCTGTGGCTACGACATGGGAGATGGAACATCTGTGGCTACGACATGGGAGATGGAACATCTGTGGCTACGACATGGGAGATGGAACATCTGTGGCTACGACATGGGAGATGGAACATCTGTGGCTACGACATGGGAGATGGAACATCTGTGGCTACGACCTGGGAGATGGAACATCTGTGGCTACGACATGGGAGATGGAACATCTGTGGCTACGACCTGGGAGATGGAACATCTGTGGCTACGACATGGGAGATGGAACATCTGTGGCTACGACCTGGGAGATGGAACATCTGTGGCTACGACCTGGGAGATGGAACATCTGTGGCTACGACATGGGAGATGGAACATCTGTGGCTACGACATGGGAGATGGAACATCTGTGGCTACGACCTGGGAGATGGAACATCTGTGGCTACGACATGGGAGATGGAACATCTGTGGCTACGACATGGGAGATGGAACATCTGTGGCTACGACATGGGAGATGGAACATCTGTGGCTACGACATGGGAGATGGAACATCTGTGGCTACGACCTGGGAGATGGAACATCTGTGGCTACGACATGGGAGATGGAACATCTGTGGCTACGACATGGGAGATGGAACATCTGTGGCTACGACCTGGGAGATGGAACATCTGTGGCTACGACATGGGAGATGGAACATCTGTGGCTACGACATGGGAGATGGAACATCTGTGGCTACGACATGGGAGATGGAACATCTGTGGCTACGACCTGGGAGATGGAACATCTGTGGCTACGACATGGGAGATGGAACATCTGTGGCTACGACATGGGAGATGGAACATCTGTGGCTACGACATGGGAGATGGAACATCTGTGGCTACGACATGGGAGATGGAACATCTGTGGCTACGACCTGGGAGATGAAACATCTGTGGCTACGACATGGGAGATAGAACATCTGTGGCTACGACATGGGAGATGGAACATCTGTGGCTACGACATGGGAGATGGAACATCTGTGGCTACGACCTGGGAGATGGAACATCTGTGGCTACGACATGGGAGATGGAACATCTGTGGCTACGACATGGGAGATGGAACATCTGTGGCTACGACATGGGAGATGGAACATCTGTGGCTACGACCTGGGAGATGGAACATCTGTGGCTACGACATGGGAGATGGAACATCTGTGGCTACGACATGGGAGATGGAACATCTGTGGCTACGACCTGGGAGATGGAACATCTGTGGCTACGACATGGGAGATGGAACATCTGTGGCTACGACATGGGAGATTATCTAATGGAAATACGGACTCTCAAAGCGAAGCAGGGAGCTGTATTGTCACAAATTATTAAACAAAATTATTTAACTATGAACAGGTTTCTATGTGTCTTAAAAGTTGAAAAAGAATGAAATAAAAAATCACGAAGAACCAACTGGTTATCACAAGCGGCTAGCATCTCCGAGGCCAGCATCTCCGAGGCCAGCATCTCCGAGGCCAACATCTCCGAGGCCAACATCTCCGAGGCCAAAATCTCCGAGGCCAGCATCTCCGACGCCAGCATCTCCGAGGCCAGCATCTCCGAGGCCCGCATCTCCGAGGCCAGCATCTCCGAGTCCAGCATCTCCGAGGCCAGCATCTCCGAGGCCAGCATCTCCGACGCCAGCATCTCCGAGGCCAACATCTCCGAGGCCCGCATCTCCGAGGCCAGCATCTCCGAGTCCAGCATCTCCGAGGCCAGCATCTCCGAGGCCAGCATCTCCGAGGCCATCATCTCCGAGGCCAGTATCTCCGAGGCCAACATCTCCGAGGCCAACATCTCCGAGGCCAAAATCTCCGAGGCCAGCATCTCCGAGGCCAACATCTCCGAGGCCAGTATCTCCGAGGCCAACATCTCCGAGGCCAGTATCTCCGAGGCCAACATCTCCGAGGCCAGCATCTCCGAGGCCATCATCTCCGAGGCCAGTATCTCCGTAGCCAACATCTCTGAGGCCAACATCTCCGAGGCCAAAATCTCCGAGGCCAGCATATCCGAGGCTATCATCTCCGAGGCCAGTATCTCCGAGGCCAACATCTCCGAGGCCAACATCTCCGAGGCCAAAATCTCCGAGGCCAGCATCTCCGAAGCCAAATCTCCGAGGCCAGTATCTCCGAGGCCAGCATCTCCGAGGCCAGCATCTCCGAGGCCATCATCTCCGAGGCCAGTATCTCCGAGGCCAGCATCTCCGAGGCCATCATCTCCGAGGCCAGTATCTCCGAGGCCAACATCTCCGAGGCCAACATCTCCGAGGCCAAAATCTCCGAGGCCAACATCTCCGAGGCCAAAATCTCCGAGGCCAGCATCTCCGAGGCCAGCATCTCCGAGGCCAGTATCTCCGAGGCCAGCATCTCCGAGGCCATCATCTCCGAGGCCAGTATCTCCGAGGCCAACATCTCCGAGGCCAACATCTCCGAGGCCAACATCTCCGAGGCCAACATCTCAGAGGCCAACTTCTCCGAGACCAACATCTCCTAAACCAACATCTCCGAGGCCAACATCTCCGAGGCCAAAATCTCCGAGGCCAGCATCTCCGAGGCCAGCATCTCCGAGGCCAGTATCTCCGAGGCCAGCATCTCCGAGGCCAGCATCTCCGAGGCCATCATCTCCGAGGCCAGTATCTCCGAGGCCAACATCTCCGAGGGCAACATCTCCTAGACCAATGTCTCCGAGGCCAACATCTCTGAGGCCAACATCTTCGAGGCCAGCATCTCCGAGGCCAACGTCTCCGAGGCCAGCGTCTCCGAGGCCAACATCTCCGAGGCCAGCATCTCCGAGGCCAGCATCTCCGACGCCAAATCTCCGAGGCCAGTATCTCCGAGGCCAGTATCTCCGAGGCCAACATCTCCGAGGCCAACATCTCCGAGGCCAACATCACCGAGGCCAACATCTCCGAGGCCAACATCTCCGAGGCCAACATCTCCGAGGCCAACATCTCCGAGGTCAGCATCTCCGAGGCCAGCATCTCCGAGGCCAACATCTCCGAGGCCAACATCACCGAGGCCAACATCTCCGAGGCCAACATCTCCGAGGCCAACATCACCGAGGCCAACATCTCCGAGGCCAACATCTCCGAGGCCAACATCTCCGAGGCCAACATCTCCGAGGCCAACATCTCCGAGGCCAACAACTCCGAGGTCAGCATCTCCGAGGCCAGCATCTCCGAGGCCAACATCTCCGAGGCCAACATCACCGAGGCCAACATCTCCGAGGCCAACATCTCCGAGGCCAACATCACCGAGGCCAACATCTCCGAGGCCAACATCTCCGAGGCCAACATCTCCGAGGCCAACATCTCCGAGGCCAACATCTCCGAGGCCAACATCTCCGAGGCCAACATCTCCGTAACTCTCGTGGCATGTGTCTCAGCAATGTACCGTAGTTCAAGTGCGCCATCCTGGTAATACATCTCTCCCATTACAATAAACATGAGTGCTGAAAGTTTCGCAGAAAAACACCAATTTGGGAAGCTGAGAGATTCGTTGGGAAATAACTATATGGTGGCTGAGAATTTCGTATAAGATCATTATAGGAGCTGACCGTTTTGTAAAAAAAACAACCCCAATATAGGAGTTGGTTATATCGTAGAAAACCACCAGAACGGAAGCAGGCTTCGTTAACGAGGCCCGTAATGGCCCGACGTAATAACGAAGCGCTCTCCCAGCGGGCGCGCTTGCACAATGTTGCAAGCAACTTTGCAATCTTTCTGAGGTTATTCTGGTCCTCAACATCCAGGTAACAAATTTGCAATAATTTTACACTCTGGTGCTGATGGTTGGGAGGGACGATGTTGACCAAGACCCAACATAATACTTCTTAATCGTCGACGAGAGAAGATTTATCTTCCTGAAATTAAATGTAAGTAAATGTCGCTTTTTAATGTTTAAAAATACGAAGGTTTTTATCTGTCACTTTGATTAAAAGTTAAAGCTTAGACACGTGTTTTTTTTTGTGTCCAAGCATACTCGGCCTATGCTTGTCCAAGCTGCATACGACCCCAAAGACGCATTCGTAAACTATAACGTCCAGAGTAATACGAATACTGCATTTCCTTGAATACATATTAATGTTTTTGTATAATATACTTGGGTGAAGGCTTACAGCAAGGGTAGGTGAGGAAAGATGTTGTAGTTGGGGTTGAAATGACTTGTATTTGCACTACGTTGGTGAGTTATTTAGCCAGACGAGAATGTGTAATAAATGTTTGAAAATAGTAGTGTTTGCCGGGCAGTGTTCAGCCGTGCCTCGGGTCCGCTCACCCAAGTCACCGCCCACACCGAAAATAAATTTCAGAATTTTCCTGAGTTCTGGTTTCAACATGTATAATATTTTTCATATATGAGAAAATGCCTATTAGAACCTTGGGTACAGTTAGTCCTAGATTAGCTTAGGTGTTTAAGTTCTATTGGTGATTACTTGTGTGTTCTACACGGGTGAAGCATTTACAGAGGTGCGAGTCACACAGACGTCGACAGTGAAGCGTCATCTTGACGTTATCTTGAGATGATTTCGGGGCTTTATATAGTGTCCCCGCGGCCCGGTCCTCGACCAGGCCTCCACCCCCAGGAAGCAGCCCGTGACAGCTGACTAACACCCAGGTACCTATTGTACTGCTAGGTAACAGGGGCATAGGGTGAAGAAACTCTGGTCATTAGAGAAAAGATTGAACGTTTTAGTTTCTTCTGAATTTCGGATAAAGAACTCGACAGTCATACTGAAGAATTGAAGTATGATCATAACGTTTTTAGTTGTGAGTCATACTGATGAGGACTGGTGTGAACACGACACATTCACTGTATAAATTAAACGAAATGCACGAGAAATAAAGCGTGAACAACTGAACATTTAGCCATGTCATCGCAGTCTGTTTCAGATGTTAATTCCCTGCCTCCCTCATCTTCACAATCCTCAAAACTCACAATTTAATCAGGCCATCCCACTCCCCTCAAATTGGGATTTATGCCTTCTATGTCATATTTCTCTATATGTTATGTTCTCTGTAACAGGTTGGTCTTGAACTTTTGTTTCTTCCTGTTGGTTATTGTTTGTTGGTTAATTCGATTAACAATTTGTTTTGTCGGGGACAGGCCCCTACGTGTATATATATATATATATATATATATATATATATATATATATATATATATATATATATATATATATATATATATATATATATATATATATGTCGTACCTAGTAGCCAGAACGCACTTCTCAGCCTACTATGCAAGGCCCGATTTGCCTAATAAGCCAAGTTTTCATGAATTAATGTTTTTTTCGGCTACCTAACCTAACCTAACCTATAAAGATAGGTTAGGTTAGGTTAGGTAGGGTTGGTTAGGTTCGGTCATATATCTACATTAATTTTAACTGCAATAAAAAAAAATTGACCCAATACATAATGAAATGTGTAGCTTTATCATTTCATAAGAAAATAAATTGAGAAAATATATTAATTCAGGAAAACTTGGCTTATTAGGCAAATCAGGCCTTGCATAGTAGGCTGAGAAGTGCGTTCTGGCTACTAGGTACGACATATATATATATATATATATATATATATATATATATATATATATATATATATATATATATATATATATATATATATATATATATATACAGTAGGGTTGATCGAGGTCCCCCCTCAGTGTCCAACTACTGACCATCCCTGGATGCAACCCCACAACAAAGTGAGGTAAATATGTATCACTTCCGTGTATATATTCACTACTAGGTGAACAGAGGCATCAACTGAAAGAATACGTGCCCAACTATTTCTGTCATGCCCAGGGATCGAACCTGGGTTTCTCACTTGTGATTCAAGAACGTAGCCACGGTTCAGCATCTTCTGTATTCAATATTCTATCAATCTGTATTCTATCTGTATTCTATCAATCTACAATTTTATATACTATTTGCTTTCAGATATTTTATCATCAAGAATATAATTCTACTTCCGGATACAATATATCCGGAATCAGTGCTCATACAGTTATTTTTTTTATTAAGATATGAGGTACATCTGCATTAGTGCAGCTCCCCTAGACTATATGAAGTGGAGTACAGTGTGTCAAAAAAGCTAACTAGGTGATGCTAAGAAATCCCCATCACACAGGATGGTTAGTCATACAGAGGCATGTGATAAGCGGTCTGCACTGGCAGACTCCGGATGCATTTTGAGCATATCAACAACACAAGATTGAATAAGGTAGCAGTGGTAATACAAGTCCCCATCTCGCAGGATGGTTAGTCATCCAGTTAGGTCACAGCTACGCGGTAAAAGTCTACGGAGTATACGCTTCAGAGTTTAATTACTATTTGACCTAGCGTGGGGGTATTGAGTTTACATATAGGCACTCCCTCTCACTCACACGCACGCACACACACACACAAACACACACACACACACACACAAACACACACACACAAACACACACACACACACACACACACACACACACACACACACACACACACACACACACACACACAATGGAATGGATCTGGACTACTAATTATGGGAGACTTCAACCATGGGAAGATAGATTGGAAGAACAGAGACCCGCATGGAGGACCAGAAACATGGAGAGCTAAGCTGCTGGACGTGGCAACAAGAAACTTTCTAAGCCAGCACAAGAATGAGAGGAGAAGATGAACCAGCAATGCTTGATTTGATATTTACCCTAAATGAATTGGATATAAGGGAAGTTAAGATGGAAGCGCCCTTGGGAATGAGTGACCACAGTGTATTGAATTTTGAGTACCTGGTAGAGCTAGGACTTATCTCCCCCCAAAAAGAACTAGGAATCAAAAGGCTGGCATACCGAAAGGGGAATTATGAACAGATGAGAAGTTTCCTAAGTGAAATACCTTGGGACACAGACCTCAGAGACAAGTCTGTACAGGGTATGATGGACTATGTTACCCAAAAGTGTCAGGAGGCAGTAAACAGGTTCATCCCGGCCCAAAGGGAAAAATCCGAGAAGCAACAGAAGAATCCATGGTATAATAGGGCATGTATGGAAGCGAAGAAACTGAACAAAAAGGCGTGGAGGAACTTCCGGAATAACAGAACACCAGAAAGCAGAGAGAGATACCAGAGAACCAGGAATGAGTACGTCAGGGTGAGAAGAGAAGCAGAGAAAAATTTTGAAAATGATATAGCAAACAAAGCCAAGACCGAACCAAAGCTACTCCACAGTCACATCAGAAGGAAAACAACAGTGAAAGAACAGGTATTGAAACTTAGAACAGGCGAGGACAGGTATACAGAGAATGACAGAGAGGTGTGTGAGGAACTCAACAAGAGGTTCCAGGAGGTCTTCACAATAGAACAGGGTGAGGTCACTGTGTTAGGAGAAAGGGAGGTAAACCAGGCGGCCTTGGAGGAGTTCGAAATTACGAGAGAGGAGGTCAAGACACACCTGCTGGATCTGGATGTTAGAAAGGCTGTTGGTCCAGATGGGATCTCACCATGGGTACTGAAAGAGTGTGCAGAGGCACTTTGCCTGCCACTCTCCATAGTGTATAGTAAGTCACTAGAGACGGGAGACCTACCAGAAATATGGAAGACGGCGAATGTGGTCCCAATATACAAAAAGGGCGACAGACAAGAGGCACTGAACTACAGGCCAGTGTCCTTGACTTGTATACCATGCAAGGTGATGGAGAAGATCGTGAGATAAAACCTGGTAACACATCTGGAGAGAAGGGACTTCGTGACAAATCGCCAACATGGATTCAGGGAGGGTAAATCTTGCCTTACAGGCTTGATAGAATTCTACGATCAGGTGACACAGATTAAGCAAGAAAGAGAGGGCTGGGCGGACTGCATTTTCTTGGATTGTCGGAAAGCCTTTGACACAGTACCGCATAAGAGGCTGGTACATAAGTTGGAGAGACAGGCAGGTGTAGCTGGTAAGGTGCTCCAGTGGATAAGGGAGTATCTAAGCAATAGGAAGCAGAGAGTTACGGTGAGGGGTGAGACCTCCGATTGGCGTGAAGTCACCAGTGGAGTCCCACAGGGCTCTGTACTCGGTCCTATCTTGTTTCTGATATATGTAAATGATCTCCCGGAGGGTATCGATTCATTTCTCTCAATGTTTGCGGACGATGCTAAAATTATGAGAAGGATTAAAACAGAAGAGGACTGTTTGAGGCTTCAAGAAGACCTAGACAAGCTGAAGGAATGGTCGAACAAATGGTTGTTAGAGTTTAACCCAACCAAATGTAATGTAATGAAGATAGGTGTAGGGAGCAGGAGGCCAGATACAAGGTATCATCTGGGAGAGGAAATTCTTCAGGAGTCAGAGAAGGAAAAAGACTTGGGGGTTGATATCACGCCAGACCTGTCTCCTGCAGCACATATCAAGCGGATAACATCAGCGGCATATGCCAGGCTGGCCAACATACGAACGGCATTCAGAAACTTGTGTAAAGAATCATTCAGAACTTTGTATACCACATATGTCAGGCCAATCCTGGAGTATGCAGCCCCAGCATGGAGTCCATATCTAGTCAAGGATAAGACTAAACTGGAAAAGGTTCAAAGGTTTGCCACCAGACTAGTACCCGAGCTGAGAGGTATGAGCTACGAGGAGAGACTACGGGAATTAAACCTCACTTCGCTGGAAGACAGAAGAGTTAGGGGGGACATGATCACCACATTCAAGATTCTGAAGGGGATTGATAGGGTAGATAAAGACAGTCTATTTAACACAAGGGGCACACGTACTAGGGGACACAGGTGGAAACTGAGTGCCCAAATGAGCCACAGAGATATTAGAAAGAACTTTTTTAGTGTCAGAGTGGTTGACAAATGGAATGCATTAGGAAGTGATGTGGTGGAGGCTGACTCCATACACAGTTTCAAGTGTAGATATGACAGAGCCCGATAGGCTCATGAATCTGTACACCTGTTGATTGACGGTTGAGAGGCGGGACCAAAGAGCCAGAGCTCAACCCCCGCAAACACAACTAGGTGAGTACAACTAGGTGAGTACACACACACACACACACACACACACACAAACACACACACACACACACACACACACACACACACACACACACACACACACACACACACACACACACGGCCCCAGCATGGAGCCCGTACCTGGCCCCAGCATGGAGCCCGTACCTTGTCAAGCACAAGACGAAGCTGGAAAAAGTCCAAAGGTATGCCACTAGACTAGTCCCAGAACTAAGAGGCATGAGTTACGAGGAAAGGCTGCGGGAAATGCACCTTACGACACTGGAAGACAGAAGAGTAAGGGGAGACATGATCACAACCTACAAAATCCTCAGAGGAATCGACCGGGTAAACAAGGATAAACTATTCAACACTGGTGGGACGCGAACAAGGGGACACAGGTGGAAACTGAGTACTCACATGAGCCACAGAGACGTTAGAAGGAACTTTTTTAGTGTCAGAGTAGTTAACGGATGGAATGCATTAGACAGTGATGTGGTGGAGGCTGACTCCATACACAGTTTTAAATGTAGATATGATAGAGCCCAGTAGGCTCAGGAATCTGTACACCAGTTGATTGACAGTTGAGAGGCGGGACCAAAGAGCCAAAGCTCAACCCCCGCAAGCACAAATAGGTGAGTACAAATAGGTGAGTACACACACACACACAAACACACACACACACACACACACACACACACACACACACACACACACACACAGACACACACACACACACACACACACACACACACACACACACACACACACACACACAGGGGGCCAGATAGTTGAGTAGACAGTGCTCTGGACTCGTAATCCAAGGGTCCGGGTTTGGACCCGGGTTCCAATCCAGTAAATATACGGGTTTGGAAGAAAGGTTTCCAATTCACGGAGTGTTATTGATTATCAAAACATTAACGTGGTCGCTCTAATCGTCTGGTATATTTGAGCTAATAACACCCAAATCCAATTACATATACCTACAGGTATTTACATACCCTTCTGCCTCTAAACATCACTCTTTCCATTACTTTTAGAGCTTCCTTCAGCCTGAAACACGTCCCTCAATGCCTGAGATGGTTAAGAGGACCAGCACTCTCTCCGTTTCACTTCATCAAGACCACTCTCCTTAATTTCCTCTCCTCTCACAATAAGAGTCTTCCTACGCAACAACTTTCACAAACTGTAACCATTTTGGCTGGAATTAACAGGTGTACAAGATTGTGAATCACACTTATATATGTTATATATTGAAAAACAATTGGCTTACTATTTTAGTGGTCTAAATGTTCATATATATAATGAACTATCAGCTCGATTAACCATGCCAACACGCCTGTCTCCGCTCCACACAAATGCACTTCATTCTTGACATACACGTAAAACGTAACTAATACATTTGTCTTAGTTTATCAAGTATTATAATAAGTCTGATTTAGTGAAAATTGGGCTAGCAATTTCTCGCTATATATTTCTCGGTTTCCCATTCACACCAGCACCGAAAATAACCTAACTCTGTTTTCCTATTTCAAGGGAGAATGTTGTCATGATGCTAGCGAGAACCTCGATATTTGGTCACTGAAAATATACATTTATCTCTGTTTATAAAATATCTTCTCTATATATTTTTTAGAGTCCCCGTTTATCAAGAGGCTTCGGTCGTGTTTGTTGAGTGCCTTAGTCGGTGCAAGTCTGTCGGTATTTGACACCATCACTGTGTACTCGTCCATGGAGTACCAAGGAAAGTGGTTGGCACTACAGGTACCTTCGTAGTCAGCGAACTCGTAGTCAGCGAAGTCGAAGTCAGCGAACTCGTAGTCAGCGAACTCGTCGTCAGCGAAGGTACCTGGCAATTTAAGATCCGCTGATCTTAAATTGCCAGGCTGAATCCTCGCTTCCTTGGTTTCTCTTCGTGGCGACACATGCGCCCTCATACCATCTCCGCCTCCTGTCTAACTCTGTCCTCCTCAGCCCGCAACCTACCAGAGAACTCGACCACATCAATTGTTTCACTCTCATATTATAGGCAAAGGTTCTTGATCAGTGTGTTGTCAATGAAAAAAACATGCAAACAAGAGATGTCTCCTCCTCTCCTCCACTCCTCCTCTCCTATCGCCTCTTTCTCCCTATTTCTTTTTGCGTTCTCCACCTCCTCTCACCCCTCCTCTTCTTCACTTAGTCGGCACAAACTCTCCTCGGCCCTCCGGGGAGGGGGAATTTGATGTAATTGATTCTCATCCGTATTGGTCACTTCCACTGCCTTGAGCCATATACTTCCACGTCGAGTTTGACTTTTACTCTCTCTCTCTCTCTCTCTCTCTCTCTCTCTCTCTCTCTCTCTCTCTCTCTTTCTCTCTCTCTCTCTTTCTCTTTCTCTCTCTCTCTCTCTCTCTCTCTCTTTCTCTCTCTCTTTCTCTCTCTCTCTCTCTCTCTCTCTCTCTCTCTCTCTCTCTCTCTCTCTCTCTCTTTCTCTCTCTCTCTCTCTCTCTCTCTCTCTCTCTCTCTCTCTCTTTCTTTCTCTCTCTCTCTCTCTCTCTCTCTCTCTCTCTCTCTCTCTCTTTCTCTCTCTCTCTCTCTCTCTCTCTCTCTCTCTCTCTCTCTCTCTCTCTCTCTCTCTCTTTCTCTCTCTCTCTCTCTCTCTCTCTCTCTCTCTCTCTCTCTCTCTCTCTTTCTCTCTCTCTCTCTCTCTCTCTCTCTCTCTCTCTCTCTCTCTCTCTCTCTTTCTCTCTCTCTCTCTCTCTCTTTCTCTCTCTCTCTCTTTCTCTCTCTCTCTCTCTATCTCTCTCTCTCTCTCTCTCTCTCTCTTTCTCTCTCTCTCTCTCTCTTTATTGGTGAGTTGAACGGGATTGCAATCGTTATATATAGTCTTGTTTTTCTCAGCAATTTTACGCATTAAAACAATATTGATATTAAGTTGTAATCTACAAGTAAATGCACGCTTTCAAGAGTTGAAACAAGATTTTTAGTTTTAAACTCAGGTTTTAAGTGTTGAAACATAGGTTTTAAGTGCCAAAATACAGGTTTTAAGTGTTGTAACACAGATGTTAAGTTATAAACACGAGTTTTAAGTGCTGAACCACAGGTTTTTCAGTGTTATATCACACAAATTTTAGGTTATAACACAGGTTTTTAGTGTTATAATAAAAAATTCAGAGTTAAAAGAAATTTTCAGTGTTTACACATTGTGTTGGTGCTTGCGCACACGACTCAAATAAGTCAGATTATAAATCTTGTTAAGAAAACTTTGAGATTTTATTTTACATAAAGGTTTCGACAGTTTTGAAACACAAGTCAAGTGCATTTAGAATTCTTTCTGAACGTCTGTGAGTCTAAGTGTGAGTCTGAATATGCGTGTATGTGTGTGTGTGTGGATCTGTTGAATCCTTGTATCGGTCTGTGAGATTGTTGATTGGTCTGTGTGTATGTGTGTATCTCTGGGTTTGTGTAAGTGTTTGTGAGTTTCTGTGTGTATGGATCCGAATAACAGGTCACTTTCAGTCGAGGAGTGGTAAAACGTCTAACTTGTTCTGGAACTGATGAAAGGTCCGTTTCAGACTCACGCTATTGATACGTCACTTTCAGACCCAGGTTACTGATACGTCACTATCTGACTCAGGTTATTGATACGTCACTTTCAGACCCTGGTTACTGATGCGTCACTTTCAGACCCTGGTTACTGATACGTCACTTTCAGACCCTGGTTACTGATACGTCACTTTCAGACTCTGGTTACTGATACATCACTTTCAGACCCTGGTTACTGATACGTCACTTTCAGACCCTGGTTACTGATACGTCACTTTCAGACCCTGGTTACTGATACATCACTTTCAGACCCTGGTTACTGATACGTCACTTTCAGACCCTGGTTACTGATACGTCACTTTCAGACCCTGGTTACTGATACATCACTTTCAGACCAGTGCTAATGTGTCTGGAGGATTCTGTCCGTCAAAAACTGCAGCAACTGGGAAGAGCCATCTTGAGCCTTAATGGAGCATTCTCACCTGTCAATAATCACGAAGTTGGGCAGGAGGCCTGGTCGACGACCGGGCCGCGGGGACGCTAAGCCCCGGAAGCACCTCAAGGTAACCTCGTGTAGGCACAAAGGTTCACACTGTCACGCAACGAATGCATAACTCTGAACCTCCGAGTGAATGAAGGAGTTCCATCCTTCAGGGCATCGTGAAGAGGGTTCAATGGCCTTTCCAGTTTGTGTGGGGAAATAGAATCCATCTTGTTTGGTCTGCGGGTCAGCGAGAAAAGGTTTCAATGTCCTTTCCACTTTGAGTGGGAAATAAAAATCGTCTTGTGTTTACTCTGGCTGGAGGAAAAATCATTCACCCTCTCCCACTGTGGTTGGATGATACAACATTTTTCAAGATCGTAAGGGTGGATATTGTGGGGTTCCCCACCCCCTCCCCCGCCCCATCTTCAGTCTCGTGTGATTGGATGTTGTGTTATTTTCCCAGGATTGTTTGGATGGATGTTGCATATTTTCCTCCCACTTTGGGCTGGATGTTGCATATTTTCCTCCCACTTTGGGCTGGATGTTGCATATTTTCCTGTCACTTTGGGCTGGATGTTGCATATTTTCCTCCCACTTTGGGCTGGACGTTGCATATTTTCCTCCCACTTTGGGCTGGACGTTGCATATTTTCCTCCCACTTTGGGCTGCATGTTGCATATTTTCCTCCCACTTTGGGCTGGACGTTGCATATTTTCCTCCCACTTTGGGCTGGAAGTTGCATATTTTCCTCCCACTTTGGGCTGGACGTTGCATATTTTCCTCCCACTTAGGGCTGGAAGTTGCATATTTTCCTCCCACTTTGGGCTGGACGTTGCATATTTTCCTCCCACTTTGGGCTGGACGTTGCATATTTTCCTCCCACTTTGGGCTGGACGTTGCATAATTTACAGATTCATATTACAGGACGTTGTGTTATTTTCCAGACCAGCAGGTGCCCGGTCGACCCGAGCAGGAGGTCATCATTCCACTGATAATATCGAAGAGGACGAGGAATAACGATAATAACCGGGAACACATAATAGTCTTCCATCTTGGCGCATGTCAACCCATCCCGCAGTGTGGTCGCCTCTGACTCACCATTTTCCTTACAGTTTTCATATTGTTTTTACTATACTGTAGATAAACTACACTGAGTAGAATTTTGTAAACATGCGGATATCAGCACATGATGTTTTGTGATAAAACAATTATTTCGTTTACCGGGTCGATCTTGTACCAGGATGGTTATATCAGCTTCATGTGGGTCTGTATGGGAATCAGGCGCCATTTAAAAGGAGTAATGGGGGACAACCCCCGCACCGCCTATGTCAATCATTTACCTCTCAGCAATCATTGTGCAAAGTTCGGTGATGCTTGGCCTAAGCGCCTAGCCTACAACCTTGGTCACACACACACACACACACACACACACACACACACTAAAGAGCCAAAGCTCAACCCCCGCAAGCACAAATAGGTGAGTATACACACACACACACACACTGGGGGTTTTGTAGATGAGTAGACAGCGCGCGGGACTCGTAATCCTGTGGCCCGGATTTGATTCCGGGACTAGACGGAAACAGATGAGCAGAGTTTCTTTCACCCCTGATGCCCCTGTTACCTAGCAGTAAATAGGTACCTGGGAGTTAGACAGCTGTTACGGGCTGCTTCCTGGGTGTGTGTGTGTGTGTGTGTGTGTGTGTGTGTGTGTGTGTGTGTGTGTGTGTGTGTGTGTGT
>NC_091197.1:19727598-19845098 GCF_040958095.1 Procambarus clarkii | reverse complement strand
CACTGCCCCAAACATTAGCAGTATTAAACAGGACGTCATTCACCACCACCTTAAATTACGCGATATGCTATGATTATGGGGTCAGGTAGCGACAGTCAGAGATTGTTATGGTACCAACCCTCCTGGCGTCTCCTCTCACTCTCCTCACCTCCTGGCGTCTCCTCTCACTCTCCTCTCACTCTCTTCACCTCCTGGCGTCTCCTCTCACTCTCCTCTCACTCTCTTCACCTCCTGGCGTCTCCTCTCACTCTCCTCTAACTCTCCACACCTCCTGGCGTCCCCTCTCACTCTCCTCTCTCTCTCTTCACCTATTGGCGTCTCCTCTCACTCTCCTCTCACTCTCCCCCCCTCCTGGCGTCCCCTCTCACTCTCCTCTCCCTCTCTTCACCTCCTGGCGTGTCCAGGTGGTCAAAAACATGGGTCACTGTCGGCCCAACATGGGTCACTGTGTCGGCCACAACATGGGTCACTAGTGGTCCACAACATGGGTCACTGGTGGTCCACAACATGGGTCACTGTCGGCCCAACATGGGTCACTGTGTCGGCCACAACATGGGTCACTAGTGGTCCACAACATGGGTCTCTGGTGGTCAAAAACATGGGTCACTGGTGGTCCACAACATGGGTCACTGTCGGCCCAACATGGGTCACTGGTGGTCCACAACATGGGTCACTGGTGGTCCACAACATGGGTCACTGTCGTCCACAACATGGGTCACTGTCGTCCACAACATGGGTCTCTGTCGTGCACTACATGGGCTTCAGGAAAGGAGTATGTGCTTGGTCCAGAGTTCTGAAATGTATACATCAATTATCTTCTACTAAGCCTTTGAACTCCAGTCTATGATGGTGACTGCACTCTACCCCTCTACATATACTTCATGGACCATGCTGAATGCTACGCGGGTCCTCGTGAGTACGTAGCACACTCCTGGATGGCCTGCCAGCCTCCCCCCCCCTCTCCTAGAATTTAACGAAATTCTGAGCCGAGTGGAGGACCGTGCAAGGAGACTGGTCTCTAGTCTTGACCCAGTCTGGTTAGACAGTCTGGTTAGACAGTCTGGTTAGACATCAGTAACACCAAAGATGTGGTTGTGGTCTTATTGTCGTGTGTAAGACCAATGGTCTCAACCTTGTTGAGGGCCAGAAGTTGGAAAGACCAGCACAAGGCGCTCACCCGTTTACAGCCTCGTGCTTGGCTCTGTCATTCACAAGAACATCACTCCATCAGTGATCATTCACAAGAACATCACTCCATCAGTGATCATTCACAAGAACATCACTCCATCAGTGATCATTCTCAAGAACATCACTCCATCGGTGATCATTCACAAGAACATCACTCCATCAGTGATCATTCACAAGAACATCACTCCATCAGTGATCATTCACAAGAACATCACTCCATCAGTGATCATTCTCAAGAACATCACTCCATCAGTGATCATTCACAAGAACATCACTCCATCAGTGATCATTCACAAGAACATCACTCCATCAGTGATCATTCATTCCCTGGCTGATTTACATTTGAAACATGTTGGTCCAACACATTAAGATATAGGATAACAGCTCTTAGGATGTTGGATAACAGCTCTTACTTTGTGTAGTTCTGCAATGACTAGCAATGACATTCCCAATGGATCCTAATCATAGTTAATAAAATGAGGGAGCAGGAATGAGGAAGAGAGAGAGAGTACCACAGGGTAGTGTGCTTGGCCCTCTTCTGTGGAATGTCTGTTTCAATAACCTACCTCATCACAGTCCTGAAGTTCAATGCTATACAGATCCTCTAACAAAAATCCTCTAACAAAGATCCTCTAACGACACTAACATAAACGAAGAAATGCCAGGTGCTGCAAGAATCATCACTCACCAACTTTCAGCGGTCTCTACCTGGGGTAGAAGATGGTAGGTCATACTTGTGACTGAGAAAACACAGGCGAACATGATAACTAGACTGTTATCTAGTTATTGCAAAAGGCTGGCAAAAACCTAGAGTTCACAGATGAAGGTTATCTTGAGGTTATCTTGAGATGATTTCGGGGCTTTTTTTTTTTTTTTAGTGTCCCCGCGGCCCGGTCCTCGACCAGGCCTCCACCCCCAGGAAGCAGCCAGTGACAGCTGACTAACACCCAGGTACCAACTTTACTGCTAGGTAACAGGGGCATAGGGTGAAAGAAACTCTGCTCATTGTTTCTCGCCGGTGCCTGGGATCGAACCCGGGACCACAGGATCACAACTCCCGCGTGCTGTCCGCTCGGCCGACCGGTTCCCGAAACTTACATGAAACTTACATTTTGGGAATGACGTTCGACTCGTCAATGACAATGATGAGCCACGTGCTTAACCTAGCTCAAAAGATACCCAGGAAACTTACAGCTCCACGGCGCATCTCGCACCTTCCTGACAGTAAGGGAAGCAAAACCTTATGTGAAGCACAAATTCGCTCTCATCAAGAGTATGTACCACTCTCCTTCATCGCCTGACCCCCCCCCCCCCCACCATCATTCATCAGACTTTTGGACAAAGTGGAGAGATAGGCAAGACGGCTCATCTCTAGTCTTGCCCAAGTCTGGTGGGAGCGGTCTGAACATCAGAGTCTGCAGATGTACAAGGCCAACATCTTCAAAGCCCAACTCCGTGGAGTACCAGTATTTGTCACCCTTAGCACTAGGCTCTCAACCTTCAACAGTTGAAGGAAGTATGGAAGTATCTTTCTCATGGGAAGTATCTTTTCTCATGGGTATACACTCCGAGGCTGACTCGCATCTTGAACTAGTTCGCCCAACAAGTTGACACGCGGGAGATCAGGTCAACTGATTACTTGAAAGCTCTGGCACACAGTTGGCTCCAGGCTCATCCTGCTCCTTATATGACTGTTAGTTAAAGAATAAAGTTTAATCCTGTTGATGCATATAATAGGCTCATGAAATAAAGTCTCTCTAGGAGCAATGAATGAACCCTATTATTTGTTAAAATAAGAAAAAAAAAGAGAGAGAGAGAGAGAGAGAGAGAGAGAGAGAGAGAGAGAGAGAGAGAGAGAGAGAGAGAGAGAGAGAGAGAGAGAGAGAGGGAGAGAGAGAGAGAGAGAGAGAGAGAGAGAGAGAGAGAGAGAGAGAGAGAGAGAGAGAGAGAGAGAGAGAGAGAGAGAGAGAGAGAGAGAGAGAGAGAGATGCGTTTCAATCTTCCACAATACAAAAATTGTCTGCTCTTATTAAATCACTGAACACAACTTCTGATAAAACACTTGAGACGTGATATCGCACTAAGTTCAGACTGGAGTGAACGATAACATATGACTCCGAGTGATATGAAAGAAACTACATTTTTCTTGGCGACGGGTAAAGATAAATGATGGAGAGTCTGGACAGTGATTGGCCCTCGGAGTGAGTGATATATTTCATTATAGAACACTAAATATCGAAGATTTTGGCGGTGAAAGGAAACGTTGCTCAAACGCTTCTGTTCTGTCGTTGGGACAGAACCCGCAGTCCTCGGTATGGTGTGTGTGTTCTCCACTAATTGTGCTTGTGGGGATTGAGCTCAGGCTCTTTGGTCCCGCCTCTCAATCAACTGGTGTACAGGTTCCTGAGCCTACTGGGCTCTATCATATCTACATTTGAAACTGTGTATGGAGTCTGCCTCCACCACATCACTGCCTAATGCATTCAACCTGTTAACTACTCTGACACTAAAAAAGTTCTTTTTAACGTCCCTCTGGCTCATTTGGGTACTCAGTCTCCACCTGTGTCCCCTTGTTCGTGTTCCACCCGTGCTAAAGAGTTTGTCTTTGTCCACCCTGTCAATTCCCCTGAGAATTTTGTAGGTGGTGATCATGTCTCCGCTTACTCTTCTGTCTTCCAGGGACGTGAGGTTCAGCTCCCGTAGCCTTTCCTCGTAGCTCATGCCTCTCAGTTCCGGGACTAGTCTGGTGGCATACCGCTGAATCTTCTCTAACTTTGTCTTGTGTTTAACTAAGTATGAACTCCAGGCTGGAGCTGCATACTCTAGCATTGGTCTGACATAAGTGGTATACAGGGTCCTGAACGATTCCTTACACAAGTTTCTAAAGGCGGTTCTTATGTTGGCCTCTTCTTATTTTCTCTCTATTTCTCTCTTGCAGGATTTCACCTCCCAGATGGTCCCTTGTGTTCAGCCTCCTGCTCCCTTCGCCTAATTTCATTACTTTACACTTTCCTGAGTTAAACTTCAGTAACCATTTTCTAGACCATTCCTCCAGTTTGTCCAGGTCGTCCTGTAGTCTCTGTCTATCTTCATCTGTCTTGATTCTTCTCATAATTTTTGAATCATCAGAAACATTGAGAGGAATGAGTCTATACCCTCTGGAAGATCGTTTACATATATCAGAAACAGAATGGGTCCAAGTACAGAGCCCTGTGGGACTCCGCTGGTGACATCTCACCAGATGTGTATGTATTTACTATTTGTATTTACTATTTGTGCCATCAAAATCAAGCTATTAGCTCTTGGACCCCGTCTTTCTCACCAATCTATTTTTTCCTCTGTTATGTCTAGTACATATATTTCTCTCTTACACACCCACACACATAAATCCCCAGGAAGCAGCCCGTAGAAGATGTCTAACTCCCAGGTACCTATTTACTGATAGGTGAACTAGGTACTTCATCTCCCATTAGGGTGATAAAACTCTGCCTATTTGATTCTGCCTCGGCCGGAAATCGAATTCGGGCCCATTTGGACTATGACCATTGAGTGCTGTCCACTCAGCCGCGAGTACCCTGTGTGTAATTACCTAAGTGTAATTACAGGATGAGAGCTACGCTCGTGGTGTCCCGTCTTCCCAGCACTCTTTGTCAAATATAACACTTTGAAATTACTGACGGTCTTGGCCTCCACCACCTTCTCACCTAACTTGTTCCAACAGTCTACCACTCTGTTTACAAAAGTGAATTTTCTTATATTTCTCCGGCAGCTTTGTTTCGTGAGTTTAAATCTATAACCTCTTGTTCTTGAAGTTCCGGGTCTCAGGAATTCTTCCCTATCAATTTTATCGGTTCCTGTTACTATTTTGTATGTAGTGATCATATCGCCTCTTTTTCTTCTATTTTCTAGTTTTTGCCTATTTAATGCCTCGTAGCTCTTGCCCTTCAGTTCTGGGAGCCACTTAGTGGCATGTCGTTGCACCTTTTCCAGTTTGTTGATGTGCTTCTTAAGATATGGGCACCATACAACCACTGCATATTCCAGCTTTGGTCTAACAAAAGTCGTGAACAATTTCTTTAATATTTTTCCATCCGTATATTTACAAGCAATTTTGAGGTTAGAAAGTGTAGCATAGGCTCCTCGCACAATGTTCTTAATGTGGTCCTCAGGTGACAGTTTTCTATCTAGAACCACCCCTAGATCCCTATCTTTGTCAGAATTCTTTAAAGATTTCTCACATAATTTATAGGTTGTGTGGGGTCTATGTTCTCCAGTTCCACATTCCATAACATGGCATTTATTCACATTAAATTCCATTTGCCAAGTGTTGCTCCACATACTTATTTTGTCCAGGTCATCTTGAAGGGTATGACAATCATCTAAGTTTCATATCTTCCCTATTATCTTAGCATCATCAGCAAACATGTTCATATAATTTTGTATACCAACTGGTAGATCATTTATGTAGACATTGAACATCACCGGTGCAAGAACTGAACCCTATGGTACTCCACTCGTGATATTCCTCCAATCCGATACCTTGCCTCTGATTACGGCCCTCATTTTTCTGTCAGTCAAAAAATTTTTCATCCATGTTAGAAGCTTCCCTGTCATCCCTCCAATATGTTCCAGTTTTCAGAACAACCTCTTATCTGGAACTCTGTCGAAAGCCTTTTTTAGGTCCAGATAGATGCAGTCAACTCAACCATCTCTTTCCTGTAAAATCTCTGTAGCTCGATCATAGAAACTGAGTAAGTTCGTAACACAGGATCTTCCAGATTGAAAACCATACTGTCTGACTGATATTATATCGTTTTTATCCAGGTGTTCTACCCATTTAGTTTTAATTATTTTTTCAATATTTTGACTATGACACTTGTCAATGATACAGGTCTATAATTGAGCGGGTCTTCCCTGCTTCCACTTTTGTAGATTGGATCTATGTTAGCCTTTTTCCACACATCAGCTACAACTCCTGTAAACAGGGATGCCTGGAAAATCAGTTGAAGTGGAATGCTGAGCTCAGGTGCACATTCTTTCAGGACCCATGCTGAAACTCCATCTGGACCAACTGCTTTGTTCTTACTTAGCTGCTTGAACATTCTTTCCACTTCGTCTTAGACACCTCTATGTTGTTCTCTGGAATTCTTATTGTGTCTGGTTCCCTGAAGATAACATTTTGTACAAACACACTTTGCAAGTTTTCGTATAATGTTTCACACATTTCCTTTTCATTTTCCGTGAATCTATTTCCCATTTTCACCTCTGAATATCCTTTACCTGCAATTTGTTGTTTATGAATTTATAAAATAGACCTGGTTCTGTTTTACATTTGTCTGCAATCTCTTTTTCAAAATTTATTTCTGCCTCTCTCCTCACTGCCGTGTAGTTGTTTCTCGCATCTTTGTATCGCTGGTATATTTGGGGGTTTGGCCTCTTCCTGTATTGATTCCATTTTTGTGTCTTTTGGTCTCTGGCCCCTCTCGCACTTTCTGTTGAACCAATCCTGTTTCCTAGTTCTGCATCTCTGTTTTAGTATAATTTTTTGTGCCTTTATCATATATTTCACAAAACCTGTGAAACAAAACACACATCTCATTCACTTCCTTGCCTAGCAACAAGTCTGTCCAATTATACTCACTAAAATTTTTTTCTAAGGTCGCCATAATGTCCTCTCCTGAAGTAAGGTTTTTCAACTGCTTGAACCTCCTTATTTTCTTCCAGATTATAACGTATTTCATACTTTATTCCCAAAAAGACATGGTCACTTTTACCCAAGGGAGGAAGGTACTGAATGCCAAATATCTCTTCCTCCTTCCTGGTAAATATCAAATCTAGCATGGAGGGAACGTCCCCTTCCCTCATCCTCGTAGCTTGTTTAACATGTTGATACAAACATGTTTCCAGGATGAGGTATACAAATCTACAGGTCCAAAAATCCTCTGTTCTAGCTTCATATGCTTCCCAATCCATGAATTTCAAGTTGAAGTCGCCGACTATCAACAGTCGTGAACTATCGTTATCCGCTCTCGCTATAATCTCTCTCATTATTGTTATAAGACCTTCTCGTTTGCTATCGAGCTGCTCCTTTGACCATGTGCTGCTTAGCGGTGGACTATATGCATTTATGATCATTAGTTTATCATCCTCATGGCAGATCTCTAGTGCTATTATGTCAACTTCTTGTGGATTGGCAGTCATTATTTCGTTCACCTTTAGGTGTTCTTTCACCAGCACAGCAACGCCACCGCCTTTTCTAATTTTTCAGTCCCGTCTCCAAATTGAGTAGCCCCTTGGGAATATGACCTCATTTAAAATAACATCTTCAAGTTTTGTCTTTGTGAGTGCAACAATGTCTGGTGTCTGCAGCTGTATTACATCACTTAACTCCAGTATCTTCCATCTTACTCCATCTATGTTGGTGTATGCTATTTTCAGGAACATGTTCCCCCTCTCCTTATTCTCCACTCTCCCTCTCTCGAGCAATTTTGTTGGTTTGCCTTTTTGTACCATTTTACTGGCTTACCTACCACTATCACTTTGTAGAAAAAAAATTGATTTCTTCTTCGTTTCTGCTCTCATTTAAACGTTTTGCCTCTATGAGGTTTAGTTTCAGCTTCTCTCTGTCTTCTCTTGAAAGATCTCGTCTTAACGACCACACTTTCCCATCTTCATCACTTTGTAATTTTCTAGCATTCCTTAGTACTTCTTCCATCTGTTTGGCACCGTTTAGAGTGATCCTCAAAGTTCGATCTTTCCCTTTTACGTATCTGCCTATTCTCCTGTAGTCGCAGACATTCTCTATGGTTGTAAGACCTTCCACGAGGCCAACAATTTTATCTACTACTTTCTCTTCTTCTACATCTCTTTCTGACCTAGATGTTACCTCCTTTTCTTTGCAGCCAAAAATGATCTGGAACTTACTCCGAATCAACTGTGTTTTGCACCAACTTCGGGTTAGATGCCAATTCCTTTCTCACTTCCAGCCTAATGTTTGTTTTATCTTGGTTGCTGCAGTGTTTGACTTCCTTTACTGCTTCTTCAATTTTTTCCTTCTCCTTGGCCACTTGTGCATAGGTGAGTTGCATATCTTTCTTGCACTGTTCTATTCCCTGTGTAACTTCCTCCATCTGTGCTGAAAAAAGCTGTTTCTCCTGTTGAATTTCCTTACCTTACCTATAATAGTCATTTATGGTTAAATTTGCTTTAACTTCTTCCAAAACTATTTTTAAGAGTTTATTTTCCTCTTTCATGCCTTTGCAATTTGTTTCCAATTGATTCTTGCCCTTGCACAAGTCTTTCACTAAACCCTCAAGACATAAAACTTTGCTCAACAATTGGTCATTACTTTCTTTCAATTTACTGACTATTTCTACATGAGAGGTCACTATAGTAGCTAAGTTTGCCAACATGTTGTGTAGACTGCTTACATCAATGCTTTCTTCATTGAAGGCCCCCAAATCAAGCTCTGTTTTGTTTTTCCCTCTTGCCGGCGGCCATCTTGAATGTTCTTGTCTGCACTAGAAACACTAGGGCAACTTTTTCTCATCCAATTTTTTCACTTCCCTTGGCACATTCCTGTTATCTCACCTTTTTTTTCAAAAGCACTATACCTTTATGTTCCCTGGGACACCACTCACTATCATCATCCTGTACTACAATACTTAGGATTGTTGAAATATGCTGGAGCTCCTCTGATGCAGGTGTTGACCCTAGGGGTGTCACCTTTTGAATGACCTATTTGAATTTTGAATGTGTGTGTGTGTGTGTGTGTGTGTGTGTGTGTGTGTGTGTGTGTGTGTGTGTGTTGTGCATGTGTGTGTGTGTGTGTGTGTGTTGTGCATGTGTGTGTGTGTGTGTGTGTGTGTGTGTGTGTGTGTGTGTGTGTGTGTGTGTGTGTGTGTGTGTGTGTGTGTGTGTGTGTGTGTGTGTGTGTGCTCGTGCACTCACCTAATTGTACTCACCTAATTGTGCTTGCGGGGGTTGAGCTCTGGCTCTTTGGTCCCCCGTTGACTCCATACAAACTGTGTATGGAGTCAGCCTCCACCACATCACTTCCTAATGCATTCCATTTGTCAACCACTCTGACAGTAAAAAAGTTCTTTCTAATACCTCTGTGGCTCATTTGGGCACTCAGTTTCCACCTGTGTCCCCTAGTGCGTGTGCCCTTTGTGTTAAATAGCCTGTCTTTATCTACCATATCGATTCCCTTGAGAATCTTGAATGTGGTGATCATGTCCTCCCTAACACTTCTGTCTTCCAACGAAGTCAGGTTTAATTCCCGTAGTCTCTCCTCGTAGCTCATACCTCTCAGCTCGGGTACTAGTCTGGTGGCAAACCTTTGAAACTTTTCCAGTTTAGTCTTATGCTTGACTAGATATGGACTCCATGCTGAAGCCGCATACTCCAGGATTGGTCTGACATATGTGGTATATAATGTTCTGAAAGATTCCTTGCACAAGTTTCTAAAGGCCGTTCTTATGTTAGCCAACCTGGCATATGCAGCTGATGTTACCCTTTTGATATGAGCTTCAGGGGACAGGTCTGGCGTGATATCAACCCCCAGGTCTTTCTCTCTCTCTGACTCTTGAAGTATTTCATCTCCCAAATGATACCTTGTATCTGGTCTCCTACTCCCTACACCTATCTTCATTACATTACATTTGCTTGGGTTAAACTCTAACAACAATTTGTTCGACCATTCCTGCAGCTTGTCCAGGTCTTCTTGAAGCCTCAAGCTGTCCTCCTCTGTCTTAACCCTTCTCATAATTTTGGCGTCGTCAGCAAACATTGATAGGAATGAGACTATACCCTCTGGGAGATCTTTTACGTATATCAGAAACAGGATAGGTCCAAGTACAGAGCCCTGTGGGACTCCACTGGTTTTTCACACAACCAGTCTGAGGTCTCACCCCTCACTGTAACTCTCTGATTCCTATTGCTTAGGTACCCCCTTATCCACCGGAGCGCCCTACCAGTTACTCCTGCCTGTGTGTGTATTCACCAAGTTGTGTTTGCGGGGGTTGAGCTTTGCTCTTTCGGCCCGCCTCTCAACTGTCAACTGTTTTTACTAACTACTTATTTTTTCCCACACCACACACATACACCCCCCCCCCCCAGGAAGCAGCCCGTGACAGTTGACTAACTCCCAGGTACCTATTTACTGCTAGGTAACAGGGGCATTCAGGGTGAAAGAAACTTTGCCCATTTGTTTCTGCCCCATGCGGGAATCGAACCCGCGCCACAGAATTACGAGTCCTGCGCGCTATCCACCAGGCTACGAGGCCCCCTGGTGGATGTGTGTGTGTGTGTGTGTGTGTGTGTGTGTACTCACCTAATTGTACTCACCTAATTGTGCTTGCGGGGGTTGAGCTCTGGCTCTTTGGTCCCGCCTCTCAACCGTCAATCAACTGGTGTACAGATTCCTGAGCCTATTGGGCTCTATCATATCTACATTTGAAACTGTGAATAGAGTCAGCCTCCACCACATCACTTCCTAATGCATTCCATTTGCTAACTACTCTGACACTGAAAAAGTTCTTTCTAACGTCTCTGTGGCTCATTTGGGCACTCAGCTTCCACCTGTGTCCCCTTGTTCGCGTCCCACCAGTGTTGAAAAGTTCATCCTTGTTTACCCGGTCGATTCCCCTGAGGATTTTGTAGGTTGTGATCATGTCCCCCCTTACTCTTCTGTCTTCCAGTGTCGTGAGGTGCATTTCCCGCAGCCAATGTGTGTGTGTGTGTGTGTGTGTGTGTGTGTGTGTGTGTGTGCGTGCGTGTTGATGTGTGTGTGTGCGTGTTGATGTGTGTGTGTGTGTGTGTGTGTGTGTGTGTGTGTGTGTGTGTGTGTGTGTGTGTGTGTGTGTGTGTGTGCGTGTTTGTTTGTGTGTGTGTGTATGTGTGTGTGTGTGTGTGTGTGTGTGTGTGTGCGTGTTTGTTTGTGTGTGTGTGTATGTGTGTGTGTGTGTGTACGCGAATTTTAATGAAATAATATTTATATCAAGGATTATTGGCTTTATTCATTGTTAAAAACACAAGTTAAAACATTCGCCGGGTCGTGTCTAAATACCATGAACGCCCCATACAACAGTGAACACTATAATTAACAACAATAGTATAAATAGAAGGAAAATTATATATATATATATATATATATATATATATATATATATATATATATATATATATATATATATATATATATATATTATATATATATATATATATTTTATATATATATATATATATATATATATATATATATATTATATATATATATATATTTTATATATTATATATATATATATATATTTTATATATATATATATATATATATATATATATATATATATATATATATATATATATTAACATATATATATATATATATATATATATATATATATATATATATATATATATATATATATATATATATATATATATATATATATGTTAATATATATATATATATGTATATATATATATATATATATATATATATATATATATATGTCGTACCTAATAGCCAGAACGCACTTCTCAGCCTACTATGCAAGGCCCGATTTGCCTAATAAGCCAAGTTTTCATGAATTAATTGTTTTTCGACGACCTAACCTACCAAACCTAACCTAACCTAAATTTTTTGGCTACCTAACCTAACCTAACCTATAAAGATAGGTTAGGTTAGGTTAGGTAGGGTTGGTTAGGTTCGGTCATATACCTACGTTAATTTTAACTACAATAAAAAAAAATTGACCTCAAACATAATGAAATGGGTAGCTTTATCTTTTCATAAGAAAAAAATTTGAGAAAGTATATTAATTCAGGAAAACTTGGCTTATTAGGCAAATTTGGCCTTGCATAGTAGGCTGACAAGTGCGTTCTGGCTACTAGGTACGACATATATATATATATATATATATATATATATATATATATATATATATATATATATATATATATATATATATATATATATTTATTTACATAACATTTGCAGCATTCTTTCTGCTAATGAGTGTATTCTCCTCAAAATTTTCCCCATTACTAAAGCAGCTCATTGTACATTCATAACATAACTTTGCTAATAATTAGTGAATCAGCTGTTGTAATTAATACAACGGTCGAGGCGCACAACGGCACGTTTCACGCACGCAAAAACAGACTGTTGGAACAACGGTGCTCTGGGTACAATAATGTGTTTTAATTAATCTCTCCCAAAACATGATATTTTATTTCAACAAGAGATTTTTCAGGCATCCAATTAGTCATAATGAGAGGATTTAGAATTGGTTCTGTGTTCAGTCCCAGCGAGTCTCTTCATGGTCCGCTGAATAGTTTTAATATGTGACTTTTGATTTGATTATATCAGTGCAGGTTTCCTATTGTATATATATATATATATATATATATATATATATATATATATATATATATATATATATATATATATATATATATATATATGTTCCCATAGCGTCTGAGACGCATGGCCCCTGGGGCAAGAGCATGGCCTTGGGATTTCTCAAGGAATTGGGTTCTAAGCTCATTGACGTCACCAGAGACCCAAGGGCTTCCAGTTTTTTGTTTCAGCGTCTCAGTGTGGCGATCCAGAGGGGAAATGCTTGCTGCGTCCTCGGCTTCTGTCCGGAAGCGGAGGAGCTTCAAGAGATCCATAACATTTAGGCATTGTTTGTATCAACCAATGTATGTATTGTAACCTTTAAATACACAGTAAAGCAAAAAACCAAAAACAAAAGGAAGGGGGTGGTAGGAGAAAAACACACAGAAACTATATTGGAGGGGACCTACATTCCCTCTAATGCATTATGTGGGGTTTCCTCCGAGGCTATGGGTCCCCTTCTTCCAGCCAGAGGTGGTACTCCCTCCCCTTTGTCTTATGATGGATGATTCGATGATGACTCGATGGATGAAACAATCGGGATGATAGCGGACAGAGTGTATCGTGATCCGGCTTGTACTCCTCTTGACATACCAGAAAACATTCTGAGGAAACTACTCCAAGCTTGTACTAAAGAGGCACCCTTCTTGAGCCCAGATGGGCACATGTATAAGCAAGTAGATGGGGTCGCCATGGGTTCTCCCCTTGGTGTCCTGTTTGCGAACTTCTACATGGGTACCATCGAACAAAAGGTCTTAGTCGACATGAACTGGAAACCGGCCATATACTGCAGGTATGTTGACGACATTTTTACACAGGTACCTGATGTCAGACATCTGCAGGAGCTGAAGGAGGCATTTGAGCGGAATTCTGTGTTGCGTTTCACTTACGAGATGGAGAAGGATGGGAAGCTGCCCTTTCTAGATGTAACAGTCATGGAAAGGAGCGGAGGTTTCCACACTGCAGTCCACACTAAGGAAACAAACATAGGAATGTGCCTCAATGCCAACAGTGACTGCCCAGACAGGTACAAGAGGAGTGTCGTTAACGCTTATGTCGACCGTGCTCTCAGCCACAGCTCAGAATGGAAGCAAGTTGATGAAGAACTCTGTAGGGTCCTAGCCAACAACGGCTTCTCCAATGGTTTCGTTGAAGACATCATAAGAAGGAAGGTGAAACGCCATGCAACCTCTGAAGAGACAACTAACACAACACCTGTACCCCTTTTAGACTATTTTACAGGAACTTCTTTTCAACAGCTCATAAAACGGAGGAAAGGGCCCTGAAAGATATTGTTAATAGAAACGTTATCCCTACAGACAAAAATCAGAAGATACAACTGACGATCTACTATAAAACCAAGAAAACGGCCAACCTACTCATGAGAAACTCTCCAGACACAAAGCAGAACGCTTTAAAAGAGACCAATGTCGTCTATGCCTTCAAATGCCCACTTGGGGACTGTAAGCCTCAAAGAATTCAGTATATAGGCATGACAACAACATCTCTTTCCAGGCGATTAACTATGCATAAGCAACAGGGCTCCATTAAGAAACATATAATCTCTTCCCACAACCAGACCATCACCACAGAAGTCTTAACAAAAAACACGGAAATCATCGATAGATGCAGCGATAGCAGGCGGCTAGATATCTGCGAGGCACTACACATTAAGAAGTCGACACCAGCAATCAACAGCCAATTAATGCACAACTATATTCTACCCACTTCAAGACTCCGCACCAATATAGAAGCATCAAGAAGTATGGGCCAATAGGCCCTTTGCAGTTACTTCCATTCTTCCCTTTAACTTGCAAAATATTATACCCATTGTTTCGTGTTCTGTCTTGTGTTGAAAGTTTGTTTTCACTTCATCCAAAAACTGTTGTAACATATCACCTCACCCAAATGCAGGTATAAAATCGAAGATGTTTAAGCTCTGTTCAGTTATAATTGTGTGTGTGTAAACTAAAGTCTTTGAAAATGTAATAAGTTTTACGAAACGCGCTCAAGTGTCGCGTCAGACTAGAAATAAAAATGAATTTTGGAGAATTGATTTTTCAGTTACCATCAACAGTGAAGAAAAATATAAGAAACATTGAGCAAATTCGTGTTAGAATTATTAATCTTACTTTTTCAGGTTTTCTGTAATACACACGTCATTAACCAAAACACCATTGTGACTATTATTATTTTTTTTCCATTCTACACAAATATCTTCTACCATCTGGAGGGTGAAGAAACACTAGATCACTTAATCCTTGCCACTTAATGTGACAGCTTAAGAAGTATACTGTTGAACTGACACAGGTACACTTAGTTTACAAGAGGTCTAGACATTTATTAGTGTGGGTTCACCTCACTCTACGATTCACCTAACCCACTTAATCATAGAGAGCAGCGAAGGGTAAGGTGAGGTGTTTGTTGCCTGACTCCGACTTCTAGCTGTCCGCTAGGTCTTTCATCTTCCACTGGTCAATGGAGGACCATCCAACAGTTGTATGCTTGCAGTCGAATTCATCTGGATGTTGATTACCTGTGTCAGCTCCCGAATGAGCACAGCCTCAAAGAATATGTAGTGGGCGGAGAGGAATGTGTAGTGCGCGGAGAGGAATGTGTAGTGGGCGGAGAGGAATGTGTAGTGCGCGGAGAGGAATGTGTAGTGGGCGGAGAGGAATGTGTAGTGGGCGGAGAGGAATGTGTAGTGCGCGGAGAGGAATGTGTAGTGCGCGGAGAGGAATGTGTAGTGCGCGGAGAGGAATGTGTAGTGCGCGGAGAGGAATGTGTAGTGGGCGGAGAGGAATGTGTAGTGCGCGGAGAGGAATGTGTAGTGGGCGGAGAGGAATGTGTAGTGGGCGGAGAGGAATGTGTAGTGGGCGGAGATGAATGTGTAGTGGGCGGAGATGAATGTATAGTGGGCGGAGAGGAATGTGTAGTGGGCGGAGAGGAATGTGTAGTGCGCGGAGAGGAATGTGTAGTGGGCGGAGAGGAATGTGTAGTGGGCGGAGAGGAATGTGTAGTGGGCGGAGAGGAATGTGTAGTGGGCGGAGATGAATGTGTAGTGGGCGGAGAGGAATGTGTGTGTAAACTACATATGGTCTCGGTAAATTTGCATTGAGAGAACATACGCTTGAAATTTCCCCTAGAAACCCTCGCCCGAAGCTCACGAATAAATCCACGAGGTCACTCCAGGAGAGAATTATTTAAGCAGTCAGAGTGAACATATTTACATACGGACAAACACTGGTATAATGCACCGATATATTTTCTCTACACCTCCCAAACCCGAAACACAAATATGTTTTTAGCTTAACTATGATTGAAGAAAAACAGTAAATAGTACAGAGTAAATTACTACAACAAGTAAGCTGTTAAGAATAATAAACAGGTTAAATAAGATAAAGTTAACAATGGTAAAAAGTTTACAAATATAAATTGGAAATAGTAAATAGTATAAAATAAAAAAAAAATAATAAAACAAAGAAAATAGTTAACAAATAGGAAACAATTAAAAAATCAACAGCTAAAATAGTAAATATTTAAAGAATTACAAAACTTGGAGAAAACGTAATGATCCCTTGTGTGCCAGACGTTGGTCCTTTTATGTGAGTCAGTGGACCTTTCCCTGAGTCGTTGGCCCTTTTATGTGAGTCAGTAAACCTTCCCCTGAGTCACTGGCTCTTTTATATGAGTCAGTAAACCTTCCCCTGAGTCGTTGCCTCTTTTATATGAGTCAGTAAACCTTCCCCTGAGTCGTTGCCTCTTTTATGTGAGTCAGTAAACCTTCCCCTGAGTCGTTGGCTCTTTTATGTGAGTCAGTAAACCTTCCCCCGAGTCATAGGCTCTTTTATGTGAGTCAGTAAACCTTCCCCTGAGTCATAGGCTCTTTTATGTGAGTCAGTGGACCTTCCCCTGAGTCATAGGCTCTTTTATGTGAGTCAGTGGACCTTTCCCTGAGTCGTTGGCTCTTTTATGTGAGTCAGTGGACCTTTCCTTGAGTCGCCGGACCTTTTATGTGAGTCAGTGGACCTTTCCCTGAGTCGCCGGACCTTTTATGTGAGTCAGTGGACCTTTCCCTGAGTCGCCGGACCTTTTATGTGAGTCAGTGGACCTTTCCCTGAGTCGCCGGACCTTTTATGTGAGTCAGTGGACCTTTCCCTGAGTCGCCGGACCTTTTATGTGAGTCAGTGGACCTTTCCCTGAGTCGCCGGACCAAACAAGAGAGTTTCCGAAAGGTTTCTTTGCCAGTCGTGTGTGCTCTTGCCTGGAAATCACTGCATATTGGAGGCGGGGAATGGCTGTTCCTTGCCCTGCCGGACCACCATCACCACCCAAACTACCTCTCTGTTACTACCAAGCGCTGCACACTGCACCTTCGTGTGGCAATATTGGCTCGACTCCTGCAATGTGCAACGCTGCAAGTCTTGAACCTTTCTACAACGGCGCTATTCAAAGGCATGATTGGACTTTTTAGCAAGACGGTGAGATATATATATATATATATATATATATATATATATATATATATATATATATATATATATATATATATATATATATATATATATATATATATATATATATATGCGGAAAACCCACAGAGAAATTCTAAATTCAGAGACCATTCTAAGCTAAGCTATACCTGTTTTTGGTTATTTTCACCTGACCAACCCTAGGGATGGGTTGGTCAGGTGTCGGCCTATATATCCTCCCCTTCTCCCTTCTCCTTAGTCAGTCTGGTGTTGACAAAGGCTTTAACAAGCCGAAACGTTCACCTCATTTCATATTTCTCTGTGGATTTTCCGCATAAAATGATCAGTGTTTTGTGATCGTCAATTGCATATATATATATATATATATATATATATATATATATATATATATATATATATATATATATATATATATATATATATATATATATATATATTAAGGACTGGAGTGGTGGGGGAGGATTGGAGGTATATGGATAAGCGAGTGGATTAAGGATGGTAGGCGAGGATAGACGAGTGGGATATGGCTTGACGCTTGATGGATAGGAATATACAGGAAGGATACGGAAGCAGCGTTGAGGTAAATGAAGCGGATTTAATGGATTAATGAGATTAGTGGATGTTATACTCTGAGAAGATTCAGTGGATTCACTGAACCCACTCAGGGTGGGTTTAGTAGTTGGGACTATATGGATAGGATTTAGTGGCTTGGAAACATGAATTGTGTTTAGGGGCTTGGATACATGGGCTGTGTTTCATGGCTTGGATATATGGAGTGTGTTTAGTGACTTGGATACAAGGATTGTGTTTAGTGGCTTGGATACATGGATTGGGTAAACTGGCCTGAAAATCCATAGACTGGGTTTAGTAGCATTGTAATACATTGATTGAGTTTAGAGCACATGTGGCAACTGTCACATATTTGGAGCGGGGTGAACAGTCACATGAATCGTGTTTTAAGTACTTAAAACGTGTTCTCAAAACTTAATAACTTAAGTTTTAAGTTCCCATAACCCAACAGCCACGTCTATTGGGTTATGGGAAGAGTCACTTGTTCTTCACTGTTCTTGTTTTTTTTTGTGTGAGTTTTTATATATATTACAAAAAATATATTGTCATGATCAGGAAATTTCAAAGATAGGACCATTATCTCTGGTCCTCTGCGAGCAACTTAACTTGAAATTTAAGCCACATTCAAGAATATATCCGGAATCAGTGTTTTTCCACTTATTTCTTTTATTAATATATGAGGTACATCTACATTTGTGCAGCTACCCTAGACTATATGAAGGGGAGTACAGTGTGTCAAAAAGCTAGATACGTGATGCTAAAAAATCCCCATCACACAGGATGGTTAGTCATACAGAGGCATGTGATAAGTAGTCTGCACTGGCAGACTCTGGGTTCTTTATGAGGATATCATGAGCACAAGAGTGAATAAGGTAACAGTAATACTAAAACTCCTCATCTCGCAGGATGGTTAGTCATACAGGGCTATATGTTCAGTAGCCTGCACAGACAAATTTTGGGTACACTGTGAGGATATCTTCAAAAACACGAGAGTGAATAAAGTAATAGCAAAGCTCTAAGTACCTCATACCAACTGGTCTGAAAGGTCTAATAACTGGGCATTCGGTGATGTAGTGTGAGAGATCATGTTGCAGTTCCTGCTCACAAAGTTTACACCTGGAGTGCTCAGGATTGGGAGGTCCGTCACCTCTAGCCACCTGCCACAGGTAACGGTAACCCAACCTGATCCTTGCAACCACTGTGTAGCACAGTCTGGTCCACGTTATGTGCTGCCCATAGATATCGGTTTCAGATCTGAACAAATCATAGCTTTTCCAGTTAGGTCACAGCTACGCAGAAAAAGTCTACGGAGAATACACTTCAGAGTTTAATTACTATTTGTCCCAGCGTAGGAGTATTGAGTTTACATATAGGCACTCTCTCACACACACACACACACACACACACACACACACACACACACACACACACACACACACACACAAGAGGTAACTACATGAGAACAAGAAAGTACCTGAAAAACGTACAATGGGAGGCGGAACATGGGGTAAAGACAGTATATGGAATGATGGCAACAATAGACAATGCCAGGAGGCAAGAAACGAGAGGCAGGAGGAGGCGACGAAGTACAAAAGACATAAGGAAACTGGTAAAGATGAAACAGAAGTGGGAACGAATACATCAACATAAAAAAGCATCGGAAAAAAACTATGAAAATTGTTGCATCTCAGGCAAAGAAACAAATAAAGTCACTACATACTCACGTAAGAATAAAAATGACAGTAAATAAAGAAATGACTAGATTATACAAGATGGGGGAGGAGAACATACAGAGAATGACAAGGAAATCAGTGAAGGAGCCGGTCGGCCGAGCGGACAGCACGCTGGACTTGTGATCCTGTGGTCCCGGGTTCGATCCCAGGCGCCGGCGAGAAACAATGGGCAGAGTTTCTTTCACCCTATGCCCCTGTTACCTAGCAGTAAAATAGGTACCTGGGTGTTAGTCAGCTGTCACGGGCTGCTTCCTGGGGGTGGAGGCCTGGTCGAGGACCGGGCCGCGGGGACACTAAAAAAAAAAGCCTCGAAATCATCTCAAGATAACCTCAAGATAAGGGAGTAAATGCCAGTTTCCATGGTGTTGAAGACTAAGCTGGAACAGCACCCAGAGGTAGCAGAGAGCTAACCCTAGACCAGACACTGAGAAATATTGGCATAACAGCGGAGGAAATAATAAGACAGCTTGCATCAATAGATGAAACTAAAGCCATGGGACCAGATAATATTTCACCATGGATGCTCAGAGACGTTGCACAGCGCTCAGTATACCTCGAGGTCTGGTCTTTATCCAGTCAACTGAGCAGGGAGTTTTACCCAGCTGTTGCAAGATGATGAATGTTGTGCCAATATACCAGACAGAAGATAGGGAGAATGCGCCAAATCCCTGGCACTGCCTTGAGTCACACCCTGATAATGTCACCCTGATGAACTCCTAGGTCATACCAGAAAGCGTTCTAGGTTACACCCTGGCTAGGTCACATCTTAGGTTACATAGTGGGTAACACCCAGGGTGTGACCCAGGGTGTGCATACCCTGGGGTCACACCCTGGCAACAACCTAGGTATGTTAACCCCATACTAAATAATAATTAAAAAGAAAAGGTTAATGAAAAATAAAGAGGAAGATACACAATGTAATTCCGGCCGCAGGCGAGGCCGCTCCTTGAGACATATTACAGCTGTCGACACCTCTTACCAGCTGCTCTCAGCCCCGCCTACTCTAATGCCCAGCCACATCAGTCACAGCTAAGAAAGCTACTACAATTTCCAGCAGATATACTCACAGCTAAGCAAGCTTGTGCTTTTGGCAACACACACAGACGAAACAGCTAAAATGTGACGTGTGAGAGACAATGCAGCCGTGTTCTTATGTGTTATCTAATTGTTCTTTATTACTCATCAACTGTTCTTGTTTTCTTATCAATTGTTCTTTGTTTAACTTACAACTATTTGTTTTTATTTTGTAATTATTTATTTTATTGACTTCTATTTCTTTGTATTCTTTGTATTAATTCTTCTTCTTTGTATTCATTATTTTTTGTTTATTTTCCCAAAAAAATGTTGTCCTCAAAATGTTCATTCCTCCGTAATTATCTGTGACCTTGTTTTGTTTACGTCTCTCTGGTATCCATATACCAGCAAAAATATATTCTTTTGTTTTCCAGTGTTCCATCCTTGTTTTGTTTGGTGTGGTCTTTAACAACCAGTTCGCCTGCACTAGAAATAAAGACAATATTAACCCTAATGCAGCATCATTCATCCCAAATATAACCCCATGACCGGACGAAGGGCAGCCCAGATCTCTGAGTATAACTGAAATATATTCTCTTGTTTATATGTTCGTGACTTTCCAATTATACATGTTTCTTATTAAATAAGACTTAAGTCTCATTTCACCGAGGTCCGGAAGTGAGTTGGAGAATTATGGATGAAGAAATCACGAGAGCGTCGTGGTGTATGGATACAAATATGACACGGTGGGATCGAACCTGCGTGCCTGGGTTTCCGAGTCGATTGTGTGTGTGTGTGTGTGTGTGTGTGTGTGTGTGTGTGTGTGTGTGTGTGTGTGTGTGTGTGTGTGTGTGTGTGTGTGTGTGTGTGTGTGTGTGTGTGTGTGTGTGTGTGTGCGTGTGTGTATTCACCTAGTTGTGCTTGCGGGGGTTGAGCCCTGGCTGTTTGGTCCCGCCTCTCAATCGTCAATCAACAGGTGTACAGATTCCTGAGCCTACTGGGCTCTATCATATCTACACTTGAAACTGTGTATGGAGTCAGCCTCCACCACATTACTTCCTAATGCATTCCATTTGTCAACCACTCTGACACTAAAAAAGTTCTTTCTAATATCTCTGTGGCTCATTTGGGCACTCAGTTTCTACCTGTGTCCCCTTGTGCGTGTGTCCCTTGTGTTAAATAGACTGTCTTTATCTACCCTATCAATTCCCTTCAGAATCTTGAATGTGGTGATCATGTCCCCCCTGTGTGTGTGTGTGTGTGTGTGTGTGTGTGTGTGTGTGTGTGTGTGTGTGTGTGTGTGTGTGTGTGTGTGTGTGTGTGTGAGTGTGAGTGCCTTAGCCGGCCAGGGGTGCCTCTCTGGCACCATATATGCCATCATCAGGCACCCGCTGCCACCCATTATCATATATTAACTGACCAATATTGACAAGGTATGACTGAGAGCATGACAAAAATTATATATGCACAATATTATGTTCTTCATACTGCTTTAACTTTTCCCTGAAGAACAAAAACTGTTATATTGCCTTATATAACCCAATGTAACAAAAAATTTGTTAGTGGGAAGATTCATTTCCTGATTGGTTATGTCTCCTGCGAAGTGTAGACAAAAGTTATTATTTCCCTCAAAATGTGCTTTGACCTTTGACCTTATCTTAGGCAAGAGGTCTTGAGGGTACCTGGAGCCTGCCTAATTACGAAACCAAGTGTCACAGATCTAGATAAGGAGTCGGCAGCGTTCAGTAACCTTTACGACGTCCTGTCAAAGAAAGGAAAGTTTCAGGGAATTACAGCCATTTTCTAAACTATGGAGTGACCACAAAATATAACACTAACTACCCATATACCTAAAATATAGGTAATTGTAGGTACTACCCATATACCTAAAATATAGGTAATTGTAGGTACTACCCATATACCTAAAATATAGGTAATTGTAGGTACTACCCAAAATATACCACTAACTATCACAGTTACACAGTATAATATCCCTGTGAGATCTGTAGGAACAAAACACACATATTTGATCTGCCAATTAGAATTGACATAAAGATAATAGTTCAATTTAATATCGTTGAAGGATTTATTTACATGATATCTCCCAGAACCTGGATTGAATTGGATAAGTTTAGATTTAGGAAAGACTTGGGTAAATACTGGTTCGGTAACAGGGTTGTAGATTTGTGGAACCAATTACCGCGTAACGTGGTGGAGGTGGGGTCCCTCGATTGTTTCAAGCGCAGGTTGGACAAGTATATGAGTGGGATTGTGTGGTTATAGATAGGAGCTGCCTCATATGGGCCAATAGGCCTTCTGCAGTTACCTTTGTTCTTATGTTATGTTCTTATGTATAATGTTGCAAGTGAAGCTCGACACGCAGTTAAGGAGGGGAAGAGGGGGGCTTCTTACTACACAAAAATGGTAAGATGTTTCTGAGAATATTTTCTTGATGTGTAAATGTGTAAATGTGTAAATGTGTAAATGTGTAAATAATACACATTTCCAGCACAAAGAACGACATAGGGATCAGACTGAGTCTGAGACGTGTTTACTGGTGAAAAATACAATGTAATTAAAAAATGTAATTAGTGAAAACTTGTGTAATCTCTGAGGGTTTATGCATAAAATAATCAGTGTTAACCTAATCTAATCTTTGTATTAATAATATTTTGCTTCGTCACGTTTTTGCCTGTTCTTTCGTCTGGTGTGTTTGTTAGTTGGTTTGTGTGTGTATATACTATTTGTATCAGCAGAATCGAGATATTAGCTCTTGGACCCCGCCTTTCTAAACAATTGATTTTTCTACAACTGTTTCTACTACTACTACTTTTTTCACACCACACACACACAAACGCACACACACACACACACACACACACACACACACACACACACACACACACACACACACACACACACAAACGCACACACACACACACAAACGCACACACACACACACACACACACACACACACACACACACACACACACACACACACACACACACACAAACGCACACACACACACACACACACACACACACACACACACACACACACACACACACACACACACACACACACACACACGCACACACACATCACTTGCTAGGGTGGCCGGTGGCCGAGCGAACAGCACGCTGTACACGTGATCCTGTGGTCCCGGGTTCGATCCCGGGCGCTGGCGAGAAACGATGAGCAGAGTTTCTTTCACCCTATGCCCCTGTTACCTAGCAGTAAATAGGTACCTGGGAGTTAATCAGCTGTCATGGCCTGCTTCTTGGTGTGTGTGTGTGTGTGGTGTGAAAAAAGTAGTAGTAGTAATAGAAACAGTTGATTGACAGTTAAGAGGCGGGCCGAAAAAGCGGAGCTCAACCCTCGCAAGCACAACTATGTGAATACATCCCCAGGAAGCAGCCCGTGGCAGCTGTCTAACTCCCAGGTACCTATATACTGCTATGTGAACAAAGCGTCACGTCACGTCACAAAATGTCGACATCTTATTCCCACTAACTTTTATAAGATGCTCATCTTCTGCTTGTACTCCTTGAAGTCACTCACTGACGTTTACTTAATAATTTTCCTCCCCCTGTCATCTTAATCTGTGGTCAGGTGTGCAGAAATAACTCACCTGGTTGACTCGCTTCACCAGGCTACCTGGGGTCATAACATCACCTAGTTGTATTCACCTAGTTGTGCTTGCGGGGGATGAGCTCTGCTCTTGTGGCCCGCCTCTCAACTGTCAATCAACTGATTTTTTTTACACCCACACACACACACACACACACACACACACACACACACACACACACACACACATGGTTTAATCAGAGATGTAGGCTAGCTAAGCAGCAAAGTAAAAGGGCATGGAGAAACTATAGGAATAACAGGACACTGGAGAGCAGAGAAAGATACCAGAATGCCAGGAATGAATATGTCAGGATGAAAAGAGAGGCAGAAAGACAATACGAAAATGACATCGCAAGCAAGGCAAAGACTCAACCTAAATTGCTGTACAGCCACATCAGGAGAAAAACAACAGTAAAGGAACAGATAATGAATATAAGGATAGGGGCAGAAGGATTCACTACAAACGACAAGGAAGTGTGTGAGGAACTGAATAAGAAGTTCCAAGAGGTCTTCACCTTAAAGCAAGGAGAAATCCCAGAGATAAGAGAGGGAATAGCTAACCAGGAGCCACTGGAAGAGTCTGAGATTACCAGCGGGGAAGTAAGGAAGTGTTTACTAGAGTTGGATGTGACAAAGGCTATAGGCCCAGATGGAATCTCCCCTTGGATACTAAAGGAAGGAGCAGAAGAACTGTGCCTCCCACTCTCCATAGTGTATAACAAATCACTGGCAACAGGGGAACTGCCAGAAATTTGGAAAGCAGCTAACGTAGTCCCGATATACAAGAAAGGGGATAGACAGGAGGCACTGAATTACAGGCCAGTGTCCCTAACCTGCATACCATGCAAGCTGATGGAGAAGATTGTGCGAAGAAAGCTAGTGGAGCACCTGGAGCGAAAGAACTTTGTAACACAGCATCAAAATGTAATAAGGGATGGCAGGTCCTACCTCACAGGGTTACTTGAATTCTACGACCAGGCAACAAAAATAAGGCAAGAAAGAGAAGGGTGTGCAGACAGAATATTTTTGGATTGTCAGAAAGCCTTTGATACAGTGCCACACAAGAGGCTAATGAAAAAGCTGGAGATGCAGGCTGGAGTGAAGGGGAAGGTACTCCGTTGGATACAGGAGTACCTAAGCAACAGGAGACAACGAGTCAGTGTGAGGGGTGAGGTCTCAGATTGGCGAGACGTTACGAGTGGAGTCCCGCAGGGGTCAGTCCTTGGACCTATACTGTTTCTGATATATGTAAATGATCTCCCAGAGGGTATAGAATCGTTTCTCTCAATGTTTGCCGATGATGCAAAAATTATGAGGAGGATTAAAACTGAGGACGATAGTAGGAGGCTACAAGATGACCTAGATAGACTGAGTCAATGGTCCAACAAATGGCTGTTGAAGTTCAACCCGAGTAAATGCAAAGTAATGAAACTAGGCAGTGAAAATAGTAGGGCAGACACAGGATACAGAATAGGAGGTGAAGTACTTAATGAAACGAACAGAGAGAAAGATCTAGGAGTTGATATCACACCAAACCTGTCTCCTGAAGCCCACATAAAAAGAATAACGTCTGCGGCATATGCGAGGCTGGCTAACATCAGAACAGCGTTCAAGAACCTGTGTAAGGAATCATTCAGAATCTTGTACACCACATATGTAAGACCAATCCTGGAGTATGCGGCCCCAGCATGGAGCCCGTACCTTGTCAAGCACAAGACGAAGCTGGAAAAAGTCCAAAGGTATGCCACCAGACTAGTCCCAGAACTAAGAGGCGTGAGTTACGAGGAAAGGCTGCGGGAAATGCACCTTACGACACTGGAAGACAGAAGAGTAAGGGGAGACATGATCACAACCTACAAAATCCTCAGAGGAATCGACCGGGTAAACAAGGATGAACTATTCAACACTGGTGGGACGCGAACAAGGGGACACAGGTGGAAACTGAGTACCCACATGAGCTACAGAGACGTTAGAAGGAACTTTTTCAGTGTCAGAGTAGTTAACGGATGGAATGCATTAGGCAGTGATGTGGTGGAGGCTGACTCCATACACAGTTTTAAATGTAGAAATGATAGAGCCCAGTAGGCTCAGGAATCTGTACACCAGTTGATTGACAGTTGAGAGGCGGGACCAAAGAGCCAGAGCTCAACCCCAGAAAGCACTACTAGGTGAGTACAAATAGTTGAGTACACACACACACATACACACACACACACACACACACACACACACACACACACACACACACACACACACACAACAACATCAACAAGATGTTGATGTTGTTGATGTCCTCATCCAACAAGAATGAGAGGAGAAGATGAACCAGCAATGCTTGACCTGATATTTACCCTAAATGAGTGGGATATAAGGGAAGTTAAGATGGAAGCACCCTTGGGAATGAGTGACCACAGTGTATTGAACTTTGAGTACCTGGTAGAGCTAGGAATTACCCCCCCCCCCAAAAAAGAACTAGGAAACAAAAGGCTGGCATACCGAAAGGGAAATTATGAGGAGATGAGAAGTTTCCTAAGGGAAATACCTTGGGAGACAGACCTCAGAGCTAAGTCTGTACAAGATATTGTCACGTGGGGGTGGGCGGTCCGGGGCTCTGCTAACACTCGGCTGCTAGGGGCTCAAAGGGCCCAAATACTCAGCCCCTCCGACTCCCTGGATTCACCGGAGTCTCCTTGGTCACACAAGATAGGACCAACAATGCCCACCTCCGCAGGTCTTTGCTTCCACCACAAAGGGGTGCCACTGATTCACCCTGGAAGCCCTTCAGTCAACCACGGGGAAACTGCTGTTAACCGTTCCGGCCTAGACCCGTGGGGGAGTGAAGGAAGACTCAGGCTTACCTATAAACATAACCTCCCTGAGTCTTGCCTGCCAGACAAAAAAGGTTGCAGGAACTCCTTTCCCGCCTGTCTTCTCTATCTTCCTCTTAGCAAGGTCGCCAGCTGGGTTATTATATCTGCACCCCAGCAATGCAGTTCAGTGGGTGTATCATATATCGTTTGTAGCCAGAAATGTATGCTCATAGAGAAATATCACAAATGGAGGCACACTCAAACACAGTAATAAAATGTGTGGATTTACTGACGCAAATTACATGAACACACACACACAATCACAAGTAATACATGAATATGGAATATGGATGATGAGTCTGGAGATCGTCAGCCTCTTCTTCCACGACCTCCAACTCTCCTTCAACTGGGCAGGAAGACAGGAGTCTCACACTCTCACAGGAGGGCCTCTTCACCACGTCGGCACCTCTTCTTCACTGTCCTGCCATCCACACCCACTGTCCTCTCTGACAGTCCTGGACACAAGCTGCCTTGCAGCCTACTCTACTATTAAAGTAATAAAGTCTTGCTGCCACATACACGAGTAGATATTGTGGCCTAACTAGCCTACTCATACAAGGGGTAATGGGAGGGAAAAATGATCTACCTTACACTCCTGGCTCACGACGCCTGTCCCTCGATGGTGTGAGGTTCCCACGCTTCCTTGGGTCGATCCTCGACGATCCAGGGCGTTCCACAGGTCCTCAGGTGTCGTGAAGCCTTCGCGTCGTCGCCGTTCCAATCCCTGAGATTCAGCTGCCCCAATCCTGGTTCATCGATGGGCGCTGAGCTAATCACTATTTTTCCCCACACTCGCCTCTCCCACAGGGCGTCGCTCCTTGTCCTAGGCACGGTGTCGTCCTTCCAAGATTCTCAGTGGATGTGACCCCAGTCACAGCTAGGCTCGCTCGCCCACCTTCCAGACCTCTACGTCCAGCCAGCGGCGCCGCCCAGCGTCGTCGCCGACTATTTTCCAAGTTTGGGCACTTCTCTGCTCACTGAACTTGGTTCCTCTTTTGCTTCCCAGAAGCGCAGGGTCTCCAATAACTGTGGTAGGCTGCGCAGGCCAGCTCAATCCACTGAACAAGGCTTGCAGAGCCTCCAATCTTTGAGAGCAGACCGAGGCGCGTCCTGTCGCTTCCACGGTCAGTACAACTCTGACGTTGGCGCCGCCCGGGGCACTCGGTGACGTCATGGCGGGCCCTGATTTGTCGCCCGCGACCTACGTCGGCCAATCCGCGATCGGCATAGTGTCCCTTCCACAAGGTCACATCTGCCGTAGGGGATACTGTTTCATTTATAACAGGGCGCCAATTTTCCTTTATTTACAACTTATAATATAACCTCCTTCCATAAAATGGCAGCCGGTCTGGTCGCCACATATATCATTAGACTCCCTGAACCTCAGAGAATCAGTAGGGAGAGCTGATATGACTCTTTAAGCCGGCAAACGAAAGAAATAGGAGAGGGCACCGTAACATACCCCTCCCCTTAAAATAAGAGTCATATCGGAAGAGCAGCACTCAAGAGGGCAACCTATACTCTTGCTCCCTCCGTTCCTGAAGTGTCACTCCTCCAGTTGGCGATGTGGCTCGTTCCACCTCGCCAGTCACTTGCCTCATTGTATCTCCACCTCGCATAGTACCGGGTGTGATGGGTGTTCCCTGAACATCTACAAGAAATCCCCTCTCCGTGGCTACGAGTGTACTCCCACGGCTTGTTACCACTGTAAGATTCAGTGCATGCAGCGCCTCCACCGCGTCGTGCACTCCGAGATAGTCTTGCATTTCCATTGCGTCCTACAGGTACTCCATGTTTCCTCCCATGATCTCCTCTTCGCCAATCTTCTCTCTTCTCGGTTCCTCTTCTCCCGTAGGTGCGTTGTCTCCTCACAGTGGCACTTGTAACCTGTACTCCATCCAGCAGCTCCCTCTCTTCCACACTAGGCTTTTGCGATGGCCCAATGCCCCTCTGGTTAGGCTGGCGCCTACCCTGGGTGTACCTATTCCCTGCTTTCTTCGTATTGCCTTTCCTATACCATTCGCTCCTTCGCTCCCGACGAACATCTTCACTCCTCCATGAGATTCTCTTCCCTGCAGACGTCTTCTTCGGTTCGTGGTTGGGCTCTTCCACCTCCCTGTGGCTCACCTCACCACGGTGGTTCATCTTGCACCTACCACTATTCATCTGGCTGGCATAGGGTGCACTGCGTCGTGGTTCCTCCACTCTGCCCCTCACCGCCGTTCGCTCATCCACTGAGCTTACTTTATTTACGTTTCTGTATGGAGGGAGTGCGGTCTGCAGCCTCTTCACCGCCCCAGGCGTTTGTACAGCTGCTCCTCGCCACTCCTCCACACGCATCATCAGGCTTAGTCGGAGGGCTTCGTCGGGGTTTTCCACTACCTCCGACGACCTCTCTGCACTCTCGCCCTCGTTGTCGTCGTCTCTGGCGACGTTTTCCCTGGCGAAGTCGGCTTCCTCACGACCATCTGGAACGACCGATACCTCACCTGGCAGGGTTGTACCGCTGCTTGCAACATAGGCACTCCTGGCCCAATCGGGTTGTATCCTGCCTCCTCCGAGGTCATTACCCAGCACCATCTGTACATGCTCTAGGGGTAACTTAGGGGCTACAGCTACTATAGCTTTCTCGACTCCGCAGTCGGCAATCAGCTGTACTTCGTGAAGTGGCAACCTGTATTCCTCCCCCACACTGCGTATCCTTACCACTCCCACAGGTGAATCATTAAATTCCTTGGGGAGAATACTCCTGGTCACCATACTTATGTCAGCACCCGTATCTCGAAGCACGGCAACCTCCACTGGGTCTGACTTTCCAAACTTCACGTTGGCCTCGAAAACGAAGGGATGTTCACCCAACTTCATTTCCCAACCATTCACGTTGGGTCCACTATAATATGGGGTGTGAACAAACACTCTCTCCTCTTCCAACATTAATCCTACATTCCTTTGGTGCTCCTCACACTCGCGGGCATAATGTCCTCTCACACCACAGTTGTAGCATCGGCTGCCTCTCCTGGGCGGCCACTCGCTAGTCACTCTGGCGGTACCACTTGCAGACGTCCCCTGGGTCCTCCTTGGACTCCCTGTCGTCGTGTCCGGGACTGCAGCACTTGCTCCTGAGCTAGGTCCACTGCTCACAGCTTGGGGCTTCCTCCCTGCGTCTCTTGAGCTCTTGAACCACGTTACTTCATCGGGCACACTACTCTTGGGAGAGTTCCCACCCGTCCTCGCTCCTCCTGAACTCCCAAAGTTCCCTCCCGACCTGGGGTAAGGCGAGTGTCTGGGCGGCCCCTCCCTCCTGATATGTAGTGCCTCCTCCAGCATGTCGGCTCGATCCGCTGCAGCCTTCAGGTCCTTAATACCTGCTTCTCTCACCCTTACTCGCAACTCAGGATGGAGCACCGACATGAACTTCTCCATCACTATCAGTCGTTTGATATCATCCACCGACTCCGCTTCCTCCGCCTTCAACCATCGTAGGAATTTCCGTTCCATATCCCTGGCGGTCTCGGCGTAAGTCTTTCCCGACGCTCTTGTACACTCTCTGAACCGCTTCCGGTACATCTCCGGAGTCAGCCGGAATGAGTGGAGAACCGCATTCTTAATCGCGTCATAATTAGTACACTCCTCTAGGTCCAGCATGTTATAGGCTTCCCGGGCCTCACCAGTCAACCTGCCCTGGACCAGAGCAGCCCAATCATCTTCCGGCCACTCCTTCAGAGTCGCTATCCGTTCAAAGTGTTCGAAGAACGCCTCAGCTTCTTGTGGTTCGAACGTAGGTAAGTCACGTTCCCTTACCTTGAGGTCATCCCGCCGTGCAGGTAGTGAGGGCAGACCACGTTCAACGCGACGCAATTCGACTTCTTTCTTTGCCTTTATCTCCTCCAGTCGCAGTTGTCTCTCTCCTTCTTCTCGCTGCAGCTGCAGCCGTGCTTCTCGCTCACCTCGCTGCAGCTCAGCTGCACGTTCCTCTCGCTGCAGCTCAGCTGCACGTTCCTCTCGCTGCATTTGCGCTTCTCTTTCCTCTCGTCGCAGCTGGGCTTCCAGTTGCATCTTCATTATTTCCAGTTGCAGGCTCCTCTTACTACAGCTGGACCTTCCACTGCTCCCATGTTCACTGTGAATTCTCTCCACACTGGTAGGCGCTTGGGGTGGCCCTAGTCGGGACGGTTCACCTTGCGACGGCTCTCCTCGGGACGGCTCCTCTTGAGATGGCTCCTCTCCCGTCGCTTCCTCTCGAGCTGTGAGCTGTGCCATGATCTCTATCCTTCGCTCCGCTACCTTAGTCGTCCTCAACCTGATCCCAAAGTGGTTTGCCACTTGCTGGAGCTGGGCCTTGGTACACTCCTCTAAAATTCTCTCGTCCCTTGTGTCAATAAATTTCCTCACTTTGTCTTCCTCCATCTCTATATCATTGAGCATACACGACAGCACAGACAAGTTAGTAGGCACTAATTTCACCGTTTCAGTCCCTTAGCTGGTTGAGTAACAGTACCACCGAATTCACTGGCCACACTGTATTAGTACCCTGGCAACACTTGTCTTGCAATTTGGTCCACACTGTAGCTTGATCCACGCTTCCTGGCGAAGTTCCCATTTCTTGGCTACTGGGGTTCGAATCCTGGCAAGGTCGCCAGTTCTCTTGTCACGTGGGGGTGGGCGGTCCGGGGCTCTGCTAACACTCGGCTGCTAGGGGCTCAAAGGGCCCAAATACTCAGCCCCTCCGACTCCCTGGATTCACCGGAGTCTCCTTGGTCACACAAGATAGGACCAACAATGCCCACCTCCGCAGGTCTTTGCTTCCACCACAAAGGGGTGCCACTGATTCACCCTGGAAGCCCTTCAGTCAACCACGGGGAAACTGCTGTTAACCGTTCCGGCCTAGACCCGTGGGGGAGTGAAGGAAGACTCAGGCTTACCTATAAACATAACCTCCCTGAGTCTTGCCTGCCAGACAAAAAAGGTTGCAGGAACTCCTTTCCCGCCTGTCTTCTCTATCTTCCTCTTAGCAAGGTCGCCAGCTGGGTTATTATATCTGCACCCCAGCAATGCAGTTCAGTGGGTGTATCATATATCGTTTGTAGCCAGAAATGTATGCTCATAGAGAAATATCACAAATGGAGGCACACTCAAACACAGTAATAAAATGTGTGGATTTACTGACGCAAATTACATGAACACACACACACAATCACAAGTAATACATGAATATGGAATATGGATGATGAGTCTGGAGATCGTCAGCCTCTTCTTCCACGACCTCCAACTCTCCTTCAACTGGGCAGGAAGACAGGAGTCTCACACTCTCACAGGAGGGCCTCTTCACCACGTCGGCACCTCTTCTTCACTGTCCTGCCATCCACACCCACTGTCCTCTCTGACAGTCCTGGACACAAGCTGCCTTGCAGCCTACTCTACTATTAAAGTAATAAAGTCTTGCTGCCACATACACGAGTAGATATTGTGGCCTAACTAGCCTACTCATACAAGGGGTAATGGGAGGGAAAAATGATCTACCTTACACTCCTGGCTCACGACGCCTGTCCCTCGATGGTGTGAGGTTCCCACGCTTCCTTGGGTCGATCCTCGACGATCCAGGGCGTTCCACAGGTCCTCAGGTGTCGTGAAGCCTTCGCGTCGTCGCCGTTCCAATCCCTGAGATTCAGCTGCCCCAATCCTGGTTCATCGATGGGCGCTGAGCTAATCACTATTTTTCCCCACACTCGCCTCTCCCACAGGGCGTCGCTCCTTGTCCTAGGCACGGTGTCGTCCTTCCAAGATTCTCAGTGGATGTGACCCCAGTCACAGCTAGGCTCGCTCGCCCACCTTCCAGACCTCTACGTCCAGCCAGCGGCGCCGCCCAGCGTCGTCGCCGACTATTTTCCAAGTTTGGGCACTTCTCTGCTCACTGAACTTGGTTCCTCTTTTGCTTCCCAGAAGCGCAGGGTCTCCAATAACTGTGGTAGGCTGCGCAGGCCAGCTCAATCCACTGAACAAGGCTTGCAGAGCCTCCAATCTTTGAGAGCAGACCGAGGCGCGTCCTGTCGCTTCCACGGTCAGTACAACTCTGACGTTGGCGCCGCCCGGGGCACTCGGTGACGTCATGGCGGGCCCTGATTTGTCGCCCGCGACCTACGTCGGCCAATCCGCGATCGGCATAGTGTCCCTTCCACAAGGTCACATCTGCCGTAGGGGATACTGTTTCATTTATAACAGGGCGCCAATTTTCCTTTATTTACAACTTATAATATAACCTCCTTCCATAAAATGGCAGCCGGTCTGGTCGCCACATATATCATTAGACTCCCTGAACCTCAGAGAATCAGTAGGGAGAGCTGATATGACTCTTTAAGCCGGCAAACGAAAGAAATAGGAGAGGGCACCGTAACAATATGATGGACTATGTCACCCAAAAGTGTCAGGAGGCAGTAAGCAGATACATCCCGGCCCAAAAAGGAAAAATCCGAGAAGCAAAAGAAGAATCCATAGTATAATAGGGTATGTATGGAAGCAAAGAAACTGAACAAAAAGGCGTGGAGGAACTTCCGGAATAACAGAACACCAGAAAGCAGAGAGAGATACCAGAGAACCAGGAATGAGTATGTCAGGGTGAGAAGAGAAGCAGAGAAAAGTTATGAAAATGATATAGCAAACAAAGCTAAGACCGAACCAAAGCTACTACACAGTCACATCACAAGGAAAACAACAGTGAAAGAACAGGTATTGAAACTTAGAACAGGCGAGGACAGGTATGCAGAGAATGACAAGTAGGTGTGTGATGAACTCAACAAGAGGTTCCAAGAGGTCTTCACAACAGAACAAGGTGAGGTCACTGTGCTAGGAGAAAGGGAAGTAAACCAGGCGGCCTCGGAAGAGTTTGAAATTACGAGAAAGGAGGTTAAGAGACACCTGCTGGACCTGGATGTTAGAAAGGCTGTTGGTCCAGACGGGATCTCGCCATGGGTACAGAAAGAGTGTGCAGAGGCACTTTGCTTGCCACTCTCCATAGTGTATAGTAGGTCACTGGAGACTGGAGACCTACCAGAAATATGGAAGATGTCGAATGTGGCCCCAATATACAAAAAGGGCGACAGGCAAGAGGCACTGAACTACAGGCCAGTATCCTTGACTTGTATACCATGCAAGGTGACGGAGAAGATCGTGAGAAAAAACCTGGTAGCACATCTGGAGAGAAGGTACTTCGTGACAAATCTACAACATGGGTTCAGGGAGGGTAAATCTTGCCTGACTGGCTTAATAGAATTCTATGACCAAGTAACACAGATTAAGCAAGAAAGAGAGGGCTGGGCGGACTGCATTTTCTTGGATTGTCGGAAAGCCTTAGACACAGTACCGCATAAGAGGCTGGTACATAAGCTGGAGAGTGACAGGCAGGTGTAGCTGGTAAGGTGCACTTCGAATCCGAAGTGCTGTCCACTCAGCCGTCAGGCCAACACAAATCAGGCAAGAAAGCGAGGGGTGGGTAGACTGCATATTTTTGGATTGCCAGAAAGTCTTTGACACAGTACCACATAAGAGGGTAGTGCACAAGCTGGAGCTGCAGGCAGGAGTGATAAGAAAGTTACTACATTGGATAAGGGAGTACCTAAGCAACAGAAGTCAACGAGTCACTGTGCGGGATGAGGTCTCGTTGTGGAGAGACGTCACCAGTGGAGTCCCTCAGGGTTCAGTCCTTGAACCTACACTGTTTCATATATTTGTATGTGATCTCCCAGAAGGAATAGACTCATTCCTCTCAATGTTTACTGATGATACAAAAATTATGAGGAGGATCATCAATCTGTTCATCAAAGACACACTCATCTGTACAGAGCTGCTAAACACCATAAATGATATGGTGGAAGTGCTGATAATCAAAAATAGAGATCATAAATGTAGTTATTGTCCTTGTATATAAGTCACCGGAGGCAAATCCTCAGCAGTTTAAAGACCAACTAATGAAAACAGAACACTGCTTGGAAAACCTCTCAAATCCCGCCCCGAACACCATCCTGCTTGCGGACTTCAACCTACGGCACCTGAAATGGAAGACCATAGCTAATACAGTTATATCAGAGAATACCGGGAAGTAGCCTAAATGAACAGGCACAGGCAAATGACCTGCTACTGATGTGCGACAGGTAACAGGGGCGGGCGATGTGCGGACTAGGTATCAGGGCCATCAGGGTGAAAGAAACTCTGCCCATTTGTTTTCCGCCATTGCCTGGTATCGAAACCAGACCCTAGGATTACGAATCCCAAGCGCTGTTCACTTGGGAGGGAGGGAGGGAGAGAGAGAGAGAGAGAGAGAGAGAGAGAGAGAGGGGGGGGGGTGAAGGGACCAAAGATTACAACCTGTATTTTGCTAAATAATTGTACTATTCCATAAGAGTTATATAATGCATATGTAATAATATGCAGCTGAAAAATATGTGAACATCACTCTTCCCTATTGCGTCCCCCCTCAACACTCCTCCCTATGGCGTCCCTTCAACACTCCTCCCTATTGCGTCCCCTCAACACTCCTCCCTATTGCGTCCCCTCAACACTCCTCCCTATGGCGTCCCTTCAACACTCCTCCCTATTGCGTCCCCTCAACACTCCTCCCTATTGCGTCCCCTCAACACTCCTCCCTATGGCGTCCCTTCAACACTCCTCCCTATTGCGTCCCCTCAACACTCCTCCCTATTGCGTCCCCTCAACACTCCTCCCTATGGCGTCCCTTCAACACTCCTCCCTATTGCGTCCCCTCAACACTCCTCCCTATTGCGTCCCTTCAACACTCCTCCCTATTGCGTCCCCTCAACACTCCTCCCTATGGCGTCCCTTCAACACTCCTCCCTATTGCGTCCCCTCAACACTCCTCCCTATTGCGTCCCCTCAACACTCCTCCCTATTGCGTCCCCTCAACACTCCTCCCTATTGCGTCCCCTCAACACTCCTCCCTATGGCGTCCCTTCAACACTCCTCCCTATTGCGTCCCTTCAACACTCCTCCCTATTGCGTCCCCTCAACACTCCTCCCTATGGTGTCCCCTCAACACTCCTCCCTATTGCGTCCCCTCAACACTCCTCCCTATTGCGTCCCCTCAACACTCCTCCCTATTGCGTCCCCTCAACACTCCTCCCTATGGCGTCCCTTCAACACTCCTCCCTATTGCGTCCCTTCAACACTCCTCCCTATTGCGTCCCCTCAACACTCCTCCCTATGGTGTCCCCTCAACACTCCTCCCTATTGCGTCCTCTCAACACTCCTCCCTATTGCGTCCCCTCAACACTCCTCCCTATTGCGTCCCCTCAACACTCCTCCCTATTGCGTCCCTTCAACACTCCTCCCTATGGCGTCCCCTCAACACTCCTCCCTATGGCGTCCCCTCAACACTCCTCCCTATTGCGTCCCTTCAACACTCCTCCCTATTGCGTCCCCTCAACACTCCTCCCTATTGCGTCCCTTCAACACTCCTCCCTATTGCGTCCCCTCAACACTCCTCCCTATGGCGTCCCCTCAACACTCCTCCCTATTGCGTCCCCTCAACACTCCTCCCTATTGCGTCCCTTCAACACTCCTCCCTATGGCGTCCCCTCAACACTCCTCCCTATTGCGTCCCCTCAACACTCCTCCCTATGGCGTCCCCTCAACACTCCTCCCTATTGCGTCCCTTCAACACTCCTCCCTATTGCGTCCCCTCAACACTCCTCCCTATGGCGTCCCCTCAACACTCCTCCCTATTGCGTCCCCTCAACACTCCTCCCTATGGCGTCCCCTCAACACTCCTCCCTATTGCGTCCCTTCAACACTCCTCCCTATTGCGTCCCCTCAACACTCCTCCATATCGCGTCCCCTCAACACTGCTTTATCTCCATAAGGATAATTCCCTCTTACGTGGGAAGCAAGATATATAACCACTTATACAACTTATTTGCAAACAGCTCAGTCTCTCCCTCCCTCTCTCCCTCCCTCTATCTCTCAGTCTCTCCCTCCCTCCCTCCCTCCCTCTATCTCTCAGTCTCTCCCTCCCTCCCTCTATCTCTCAGTCTCTCCCTCCCTTGCTCTGAGTGAGAGAATGGTCTCTCAAAGCCCTAGGTAATATCTGCACATGTTGTAAAGGATGCTTGCAGACGTGCCTGCATGATGCAACTTCCTTACATCATCGGGTTAGGTTATGGAGTCTTTAGCTTCCACGTGCCGAGAGGACCTCATCACTGTTATCGATATTGTTCTAGGTCATCACAGTGACCCGCAATTGATTGTGCAGTGGATAATGACCATGACAGGTGTAGTGTAAAGATAGTGTGTGGTAATGTATATTGTAGTGTGTGTTAGGGCGGCGGTTGAGGTACAAGGCCTACTCAATCCTCTCGGGCACTGACCACAAAGCCCAAGTTTCCCCTCATGCGACGGTGGGGACCTCTGGTGGGACGCTATGGAACTGCCTTTTGGCGGGAAAGGCCAACACAGTGCCGCTTCCAATCAAGTTCCATCTTCTATCGAGTTAAGTGTTTTGATTGGTTGACAAGTCTATATGACACCTTAGAGTTCCAAGATGCTTGCCCAGGGCCCAAGAAAGCCAATCTCACATGCTAGATTGGGGGAGTCGTTGCCTTAGGGAGCTCACAGAGGCAGCCTTCTTCCTATGTATTAGTAATTTAAATTGACTGTTGCATCTGTCAGCGCCAGAACCGAATTACTGGTGATTGCAGGTGTGATTGTAGGTCGTAAGCGCCGTGCCAGACTCATCACCATCATCATCATCATCATCATCATCACTGGAGATGAGCCACAGGCGGTATATTGCCTGAGACCACCACTATGGTCAGGGGGTTGATGTGTCTCTGTGGAGGAATTAACCTAAGGAGAAGGATCGTGTTTCGTTCATGGTACCATATGTATGTGTTGGTGATTAACAGTAATCACCCAGTCTCAGACCAATCAGGGTGTCATTAACAGCAACGAGCTCTCTGTATCTGGACACGCTGAGATTGTGAAGGGTTATCGCTGTCCGTCTTGGAGGAGGAACAGTGAAGGTACTTGAAGGTTGTGATGCCTCTTGGAGAGTGTCCCCCGTGTGCGTGCGTGCGTGCGTGCGTGCGTGCGAGCGTGTGTGTGTGCGTGTGTGTGTGTGTGTGTGTGTGTGTGTGTGCTTACCTATTTATACTCATCTATTTGTGTTTGCGGGGGTTGAGCTCTGGCTCTTTGGTCCCGCCTATCAACCGTCAATAAGCTAGTGTACAGGTTCCTGAGCCTACTGGGCTCTATCATATCTACATTTGAAACTGTGCATGGAGTCAGCCTCCACCACATCACTTAATCGTGCATTCCATTTACTAACTAATCTGACACTGAAAAAGTTATTTCTAATGTCCCTGTGGCTCTGGGTACTCAGCTTCCACCTGTGTCCCCTTGTGCGTGTACTACCCATGTTAAATAATTCATCCTTGTCTACCCTGTCTATTCCCCTGAGAATTTTGTATGTGGTGATCATGACTCCTCGAGCTCCTCTGTCTTCCAGCAACGTGAGATGCAGTTCACTCAGTCTTTCCTCATAACTCATGCCTCCTAGTTCTGGAACTAGTCTAATGGCATACCTCTGAAATTTTTCCAGCTTCGTCTTGTGCTTGACAAGGTACGGGCTCCATGCTGGGGCTGCATACTCCAGGATTGGTCTTACATATGTGGTATACAAGATTCTGAATGATTCCTTACACAGGTTTCTGAGGGCAGTTCTGATGTTAGCCAGCCTCGCATATGCCCCCGATGTTACTCTTTTGATTTGGGCTTCAGGAAAAAGTTTTCGCGTGATATCAAATCCTAGATCTTTCTCATTGACCGTTTCGTAAGAGACTTCATCTCCCGTTCGGTATCCTGTGTCTGGCCGCCAATTTCCTCCTCCTAGTTTCATTACCTTACATTTTCTTGGATTGAACTTCAGTTGCCATTTGTTGGACTCATACTATCGCCCTCTGTCTTGATCCTCCTCATAATGTATGTGTGTGTGTTTGTGTGTGTGTGTGTACTCACCTAGTTGTACTCACCTAGTTGTGTTTGCTGAGGTTGAGCTCTGGCTCTTTGGTCCCGCCTCTCAACTGTCAATCAACAGGTGTACAGGTTCCTGAGCCTATTGGGCTCTATCATATCTAAACTTGAAACTGTGTATGGAGTCAGCCTCCACCACATCACTTCCTAATGCATTCCATTTGTCAACCACTCTGACACTAAAAAAGTTCTTTCTAATATCTCTGTGGCTCATTTGGGCACTCAGTTTCCACCTGTGTCCCCTAGTACGTGTGCCCCTTGTGTTAAATAGACTGTCTTTATCTACCCTATCAATTCCCTTGAGAATCTTGAATGTGGTGATCATGTCCCCCCTAACTCTTCTGTCTTCCAGCGAAGTGAGGTTTAGTTCCCGTAGTCTCTCCTCGTAGCTCATACCTCTCAGCTCGGGTACTAGTCTGGTGGCAAACCTTTGAACCTTTTCCAGTTTAGTCTTATCCTTGACTAGATATGGACTCCATGCTGGGGCTGCATACTCCAGGATTGGCCTGACATATGTGGTATACAAAGTTCTGAATGATTCTTTACACAAGTTTCTGAATGCCGTTCGTATGTTGGCCAGCCTGGCATATGCCGCTGATGTTATCCGCTTGATATGTGCTGCAGGAGACAGGTCTGGCGTGATATCAACCCCCAAGTCTTTTTCCTTCTCTGACTCCTGAAGAATTTCCTCTCCCAGATGATACCTTGTATCTGGCCTCCTGCTCCCTACACCTATCTTCATTACATTACATTTGGTTGGGTTAAACTCTAACAACCATTTGTTCGACCATTCCTTCAGCTTGTCTAGGTCTTCTTGAAGCCTCAAACAGTCCTCTTCTGTTTTAATCCTTCTCATAATTTTAGCATCGTCCGCAAACATTGAGAGAAATGAATCGATACCCTCCGGGAGATCATTTACATATATCAGAAACAAGATAGGACCGAGTACAGAGCCCTGTGGGACTCCACTGGTGACTTCACTCCAATCGGAGGTCTCACCCCTCACCGTAACTCTCTGCTTCCTATTGCTTAGATACTCCCTTATCCACTGGAGCACCTTACCAGCTACACCTGCCTGTCTCTCCAGCTTATGTACCAGCCTCTTATGCGGTACTGTGTCAAAGGCTTTCCGACAATCCAAGAAAATGCAGTCCGCCCAGCCCTCTCTTTCTTGCTTAATCTGTGTCACCTGATCGTAGAATTCTATCAAGCCTGTAAGGCAAGATTTACCCTCCCTGAATCCATGTTGGCGATTTGTCACGAAGTCCCTTCTCTCCAGATGTGTTACCAGGTTTTTTCTCACGATCTTCTCCATCACCTTGCATGGTATACAAGTCAAGGACACTGGCCTGTAGTTCAGTGCCTCTTGTCTGTCGCCCTTTTTGTATATTGGGACCACATTCACCGTCTTCCATATTTCTGGTAGGTCTCCAGTCTCTAGTGATTTACTATACACTATGGAGAGTGGCAAGCAAAGTGCCTCTGCACACTCTTTCAGTACCCATGGTGAGATCCCATCTGGACCAACCGCCTTTCTAACATCCAGATCCAGCAGATCTGGATGTGTGTGTGTGTGTGTGTGTGTGTGTGTGTGTGTGTGTGTGTGTGTGTGTGTGTGTGTGTGTGTGTGTGTGTGTGTGTGTGTGTGTGTGTACTCACCTAGTTGTGTTTGCGGGGGTTGAGCTCTGGCTCTTTGGTCCCGCCTCTCAACTGTCAATCAACTGGTTTCAGGTGTGTGTGTTTGTGTGTGTTTGAAAAGAAAACAGAAAACAGGTCAGTGTAGGAGAGTAACAGTAGAGCATGAGCAGGTGGTTGTAAGGCGCCCGAGGCCCGAGCTGGTGCACGAGGACGAGGGCGTGAAGGGCCGCCCCTGGTACTACTCCTGCAGCAGGCTGGTGGCCTCGCTGGGGCCCTGCACAACCTCCCAGGGGAGGGCTGGGAGTTCCCCCGGGGGAGGGCTGGGAGTCCCCCGGGGGAGGGCTGGGAGTTCCCCCGGGGGAGGGCTGGGAGTCCCCCGGGGGAGGGCTGGGAGTCATCCCGGGGGCCCACCACACACTACCTTGAGGTTACCTTGAGATGCTTCCGGGGCTTAGCGTCCCCGCGGCCCGGTCGTCGACCAGGCCTCCTGGTTGCCGGACTGATCAACCAGGCTGTTGGACGCGGCTGCTCGCAGCCTGACGTATGAGTCACAGCCTGGTTGATCAGGTATCCTACAACACACAACTCGAATATTATAATGATAATATTATCATCATCATTATTATAATATTAATTATTATTATTATTATTAATATTATAATATTAATTATTAATAAAAAGGTTAACGTAATTAATTATTTTTAATTAGTTGTCGTGTCAATGACAAGTGTTAATTACAGGTGGAGAGTTGATTAATGAAGTGTTGTTATTGATACTGCAAGTGTCAGAGTGCAGTAATTGCAAGTAATTGAGTGTTCAGATAGTAATTGTAAAACTATCTGAACACTGGTTCACCAGTGTTCAGATAGTTCACTATTGTTAGGTGACCCGACCAGTGAGTGGGTCGACCCGCGGTGCCTCCCACCTGACACAGTGCCACCAACACCTGTCCTGTGGTGTAAGGTGCGGCACACATGTTGAAACATCTGTTGAGTATCACACTGAAGTTTAACGTAGCGTAACGTCATATCATAGTGAATTAATGGGTAAGGTCTCGCTTCATGCAGGTCGGAGTTCAATCCCCGACCGTCCAAGTGGTTGGGCATCATACCTTCCCTCCCCCGTCCCATCCCATATCCTTATCCTGACCCCTTCCCAGTGCTATATAGTCGCAATGGCTTGGTGATTTCTCCCTAATGTATTATCTTTCCGTCAATCCCCTTTTACGAGTACTGTCCAGTTATGAAATAATTCCTACTTGTATTAATTGGGTTGACTGGGTAATTAAGACCCAGTCTTAATTTCGTATCAAGATTAAAGACCCAGTCTTTAATTGGTTATCAACCCCCCCCCCCCCATAGCCTCAACCACTGACTACAAATTGGGTGTGAGATCCAATTTGTTTATCCTCTAGATGGCTTTTAAGCAGTTGAGGGGCTGTAACGACCCAGTGGATAGGCAGGCACCCGAGGCCTGGGCTACCCTGACACCTGACCCTTGGTCGCTACCCTGACCCCTGACCCTGGCTCTCCCCCCTGACACCTGACCCTTGGTCGCTACCCTGACACCTGATCCTTGGTCGCTACCCTGACACCTGACCCTTGTTCTCTACCCTGACCCCTGACCCTTGCTCGCTACCCTGACACCTGACCCTTGTTCTCTACCCTGACACCTGACCCTTGCTCGCTACCCTGACACATGACCCTTGTTCTCTACCCTGACCCCTGACCCTTGCTCGCTACCCTGACACATGACCCTTGCTCTCCCCCCCTGACACCTGACCCTTGCTCGCTACCCTGACACCTGACCCTTGCTCTCTACCCTGACCCCTGACCCTTGCTCGCTACCCTGACACCTGACCCTTGCTCTCTACCCTGACCCCTGACCCTTGCTCGCTACCCTGACACCTGACCCTTGTTCTCTACCCTGACCCCTGACCCTTGCTCGCTACCCTGACACCTGACCCTTGTTCTCTACCCTGACCCCTGACCCTTGCTCGCTACCCTAACACCTGACCCTTGTTCTCTACCCTGACCCCTGACCCTTGCTCGCTACCCTGACACCTGACCCTTGTTCTCTACCCTGACCCCTGACCCTTGCTCGCTACCCTGACACCTGACCCTTGTTCTCTACCCTGACCCCTGACCCTTGCTCGCTACCCTGACACCTGACCCTTGCTCTACCCCCTGACACCTGACCCTTGCTCTACCCCCTGACACCTGACCCTTGCTCTCCCCCCTGACACCTGACCCTTGCTCTCTACCCTAATACCTGACCCTTGCTCTCTACCCTGACACCTGACCCTTGCTCTCCACCCTGACACCAGACCCTTGCTCTACCCCCTGACACCTGACCCTTGCTCTACCCCCTGACACCTGACCCTTGATCTCCCCCCTGACACCTGACCCTTGCTCTCCCCCCTGACACCTGACCCTTGGTCTCTACCCTGACACCTGACCCTTGCTCTCCACCCTGACACATGACCCTTGCTCTACCCCCTGACACCTGACCCTTGCTCTCTACCCTGACACCTGACCCTTGCTCTCTACCCTGACACCTGACCCTTGCTCTCCCCCCTGACACCTGACCCTTGCTCTCTACCCTAACACCTGACCCTTGCTCTCCCCTCTGACACCTGACCCTTGCTCTCTACCTTGACCCCTGACCCTTGCTCTCTACCCTGACCCTTGCTCTCTACCCTGACACCTGACCCTTGCTCTCCCCCCTGACACCTGACCCTTGCTCTCTACCCTGACACCTGACCCTTGCTCTCTACCCTGACACCTGACCCTTGCTCTCCCCTCTGACACCTGACCCTTGCTATCTACCTTGACCCCTGACCCTTGCTCTCCCCCTGACACCTGACCCTTGCTCTCTACCCTGACACCTGACCCTTGCTCTCTACCCTAACACCTGACCCTTGCTCTCTACCCTGACACCTGACCCTTGCTCTCTACCCTGACACCTGACCCTTGCTCTCCCCTCTGACACCTGACCCTTGCTCTCTACCTTGACCCCAGACCCTTGGTCTCTCCCCCTGACACCTGACCCTTGCTCTCTACCCTGACACATGACCCTTGCTCTCCCCCTGACACCTGACCCTTGCTCTCTACCCTGACACCTGACCCTTGCTCTCCTCCCTGACACCTGACCCTTGCTCTCCTCCCTGACACCTGACCCTTGCTCACTACCCTGACACCTGACACTTGCTCTCCACCCTGACACCTGACCCTTGCTCTCCCTCCTGACACCTGACCCTTGCTCTCCCTCCTGACACCTGACCCTTGCTCTCCACCCTGACACCTGACCCTTGCTCTCCCTCCTGACACCTGACCCTTGCTCTCCCTCCTGACCCCTGACCCTTGCTCGCTACCCTGACATCTGACCCTTGCTCTCCCTCCTGACACCTGACCCTTGCTCTCCACCCTGACACCTGACCCTTGCTCTCCTCCCTGACACCTGACTCTTGCTCTCCTCCCTGACACCTGACCTTTGCTCTCCTCCCTGACACCTGACTCTTGCTCTTCTCCCTGACACCTGACCCTTGCTCACTACCCTGACACCTGACCCTTGCTCTCTACCCTGACACCTGACCCTTGCTCTCCCCCCAGACACCTGACCCTTGCTCTCTACCCTGACACCTGACCCTTGCTCTCTACCCTGACACCTGACCCTTGCTCTCCCCTCTGACACCTGACCCTTGCTCTCTACCTTGACCCCTGACCCTTGCTCTCCCCCTGACACCTGACCCTTGCTCTCTACCCTGACACCTGACCCTTGCTCTCTACCCTAACACCTGACCCTTGCTCTCTACCCTGACACCTGACCCTTGCTCTCTACCCTGACACCTGACCCTTGCTCTCCCCTCTGACACCTGACCCTTGCTCTCTACCTTGACCCCTGACCCTTGGTCTCTCCCCCTGACACCTGACCCTTGCTCTCTACCCTGACACATGACCCTTGCTCTCCCCCTGACACCTGACCCTTGATCTCTACCCTGACACCTGACCCTTGCTCTCCTCCCTGACACCTGACCCTTGCTCTCCTCCCTGACACCTGACCCTTGCTCACTACCCTGACACCTGACCCTTGCTCTCCACCCTGACACCTGACCCTTGCTCTCCCTCCTGACACCTGACCCTTGCTCTCCCTCCTGACACCTGACCCTTGCTCTCCACCCTGACACCTGACCCTTGCTCTCCCTCCTGACACCTGACCCTTGCTCTCCCTCCTGACCCCTGACCCTTGCTCGCTACCCTGACACCTGACCCTTGCTCTCCCTCCTGACACCTGACCCTTGCTCTCCACCCTGACACCTGACCCTTGCTCTCCTCCCTGACACCTGACTCTTGCTCTCCTCCCTGACACCTGACCTTTGCTCTCCTCCCTGACACCTGACTCTTGCTCTCCTCCCTGACACCTGACCCTTGCTCACTACCCTGACACCTGACCCTTGCTCTCTACCCTGACACCTGACCCTTGCTCTCCTCCCTGACACCTGACCCTTGCTCTCCTCCCTGACACCTGACCCTTGCTCACTACCCTGACATCTGACCCTTGCTCTCTACCCTGACACCTGACCCTTGCTCTCCTCCCTGACACCTGACCCTTGCTCTCCCCCCTGACACCTGACCCTTGCTCTACTTCCTGACACCTGACCCTTGCTCTCCCCCCTGACACCTGACCCTTGCTCTCCTCCCTGACACCTGACTCTTGCTCTCCTCCCTGACACCTGACCCTTGCTCTCCTCCCTGACACCTGACCCTTGCTCTCCCCCTGACACCTGACCCTTGCTCTACTTCCTGACACCTGACCCTTGTTCTCCCCCCTGACACCTGACCCTTGCTCTCCCCCTGACACCTGACCCTTGCTCTACCCCCTGACACCTGACCCTTGCTCTCCCCCTGACACCTGACCCTTGCTCTACCCCCTGACACCTGACCCTTGCTCTCTACCCTGACACCTGACCCTTGCTCTCCCCCCTGACACCTGACCCTTGCTCTACCCCCTGACACCTGACCCTTGCTCTCTACCCTGACACCTGACCCTTGCTCTCCCCCTGACACCTGACCCTTGCTCTCCTCCCTGACACCTGACCCTTGCTCTCCCCCCTGACACCTGACCCTTGCTCTCTACCCTGACACCTGACCCTTGCTCTCCTCCCTGACACCTGACCCTTGCTCTCCCCCTGACACCTGACCCTTGCTCTCCCCCTGACACCTGACCCTTGCTCTCCTCCCTGACACCTGACCCTTGCTCTCCCCCCCTGACACCTGACCCTTGCTCTCCTCCCTGACACCTGAGCCTTGCTCTCCACCCTGACACCTGACCCTTACTCTCCCCCCTGACACCTGACCCTTGCTCTCCCCCCTGACACCTGACCCTTGCTCTCTACCCTAATACCTGACCCTTGCTCTCTACCCTGATACCTGACCCTTGCTCTCTACCCTGACACCTGACCCTTGCTCTCCCCCCTGACACCTGACCCTTGCTCTCCCCCCTGACACCTGACCCTTGCTCTCCCCCCTGACACCTGACCCTTGCTCTCCACCCTGACACCTGACCCTTGCTCTCCCCCCTGACACCTGACCCTTGCTCTCTACCCTGACACCTGACCCTTGCTCTCTACCCTGACCCCTGACCCTTGCTCTCTACCCTGACACCTGACCCTTGCTCTCTACCCTGATACCTGACCCTTGCTCTCTACCCTGACACCTGACCCTTGCTCTCCCCCCTGACACCTGACCCTTGCTCTCCCCCCTGACACCTGACCCTTGCTCTCCCCCCTGACACCTGACCCTTGCTCTCCACCCTGACACCTGACCCTTGCTCTCCCCCCTGACACCTGACCCTTGCTCTCTACCCTGACACCTGACCCTTGCTCTCTACCCTGACCCCTGACCCTTGCTCTCTACCCTGACACCTGACCCTTGCTCTCTACCCTGATACCTGACCCTTGCTCTCTACCCTGACACCTGACCCTTGCTCTCTACCCTGACCCCTGACCCTTGCTCCGCCCTGACACCTGACCCTTGCTCTCTACCCTGACACCTGACCCTTGCTCTCTACCCTGACACCTGACCCTTGCTCCGCCCTGACACCTGACCCTTGCTCCGCCTGAGACACAGTGGACCTCGGGGGATGCTCTCATTATTTTCCTGTGACCTCCTGCAGCGTGACCTCCTGCAGCGTGACCTCCTGCAGCGTGACCTCTTGCAGCGTGACCTCCTGCAGCGTGACCTCTTGCAGCGTGACCTCCTGCAGCGTGACCTCTTGCAGCGTGACCTCTTGCAGCGTGACCTCCTGCAGCGTGACCTCTTGCAGCGTGACCTCCTGCAGCGTGACCTCTTGCAGCGTGACCTCTTGCAGCGTGACCTCCTGCAGCGTGACCTCTTGCAGCGTGACCTCCTGCAGCGTGACCTCCTGTAGCGTGACCTCCTGTAGCGTGACCTCCTGTAGCGTGACCTCCTGCAGCGTGACCTCTTGCAGCGTGACTTCCTGCAGCGTGACCTCCAGCAGCGTGACCTCCTGTAGCGTGACCTCCTGCAGCGTGACCTCTTGCAGCGTGACCTCTTGCAGCGTGACCTCTTGCAGCGTGACCTCCTGCAGCGTGACCTCCTGCAGCGTGACCTGTAGCGTGACCTCCTGCAGCGTGACCTCATGCAGCGTGACCTCCTGCAGCGTGACCTCCTGCAGCGTGACCTCCTGCAGCGTGACCTGCAGCGTGACCTCCTGCAGCGTGGCCTCTTGCAGCGTGACCTCTTGCAGCGTGACCTCTTGCAGCGTGACCTCCTGCAGCGTGGCCTCCTGCAGCGTGACCTCCTGCAGCGTGACCTCCTGCAGCGTGACCTCCTGCAGCGTGACCTCCTGCAGCGTGGCCTCCTGCAGCGTGACCTCCTGCAGCGTGACCTCCTGTAGCGTGACCTCTTGCAGCGTGACCTCTTGTAGCGTGACCTCTTGCAGCGTGACCTCCTGCAGCGTGACCTCCTGCAGCGTGACCTCCTGCAGCATGACCTCCTGCAGCGTGACCTCTTGCAGCGTGACCTCCTGTAGCGTGACCTCCTGCAGCGTGACCTCCTGCAGCGTGACCTCTTGCAGCGTGACCTCCTGCAGCATGGCCTCCTGCAGCGTGACCTTTTGCAGCGTGACCTCCTGCAGCGTGACCTCTTGCAGCGTGACCTCATGCAGCGTGACCTCCTGCAGCGTGACCTCCTGCAGCGTGACCTCCTGCAGCGTGACCTCCTGCAGCGTGACCTCCTGCAGCGTGACCTCCAGCAGCGTGACCTCTTGCAGCGTGACCTCCTGCAGCGTGACCTCCTGCAGCGTGACCTCTTGCAGCGTGACCTCCTGCAGCGTGACCTCCTGCAGCGTGACCTCCTGCAGCGTGACCTCCTGCAGCGTGACCTCCTGCAGCGTGACCTCCTGCAGCGTGACCTCCTGTAGCGTGACCTCCTGCAGCGTGACCACCACCGGGGGGGGGGGATGTTGCAGGCACATTGCAGGACGCATCACAAATAATAAACCATCACAATGCTTCAATGTCACTATCTTAAACCATCTTTTAGTTCACTGTTTCCCCGCTATCTTAGTGTTGTCTGCCCACTCTCTCAGTCCCGTCCTCCCTCATGCATCATTGTCATCTCTTATTTCCGTCTTCCCTTCTCCCTCTTCTTTACTATCGCCATCTCTTAGTCTCTTATTTCCGTCTTCCCTTCTCCCTCTTCTTTACTATCGCCATCTCTTAGTCTCTTATTTCCGTCTTCCCTTCTCCCTCTTCTTTACTATCGCCATCTCTTAGTTTCTTATTTCCGTCTTCTCTTCTCCCTCTTCATTACTATCGCCATCTCTTAGTCTCTTATTTCCGTCTTCCCTTCTCCCTCTTCTTTACTATCGTCATCTCTTAGTCTCTTATTTCCGTCTTCTCTTCTCCCTCTTCATTACTATCGCCATCTCTTAGTCTCTTATTTCCGTCTTCCCTTCTCCCTCTTCATTACTATCGCCATCTCTTAGTCTCTTATTTCCGTCTTCCCTTCTCCCTCTTCTTTACTATCGCCATCTCTAAGTCTCTTATTTCCGTCTTCCCTTCTCCCTCTTCTTTACTATCGCCATCTCTAAGTCTCTTATTTCCGTCTTCTCTTCTTTACCATCTTTCTAAATTTCTTATTGACTCCTTCCCTCTTCCTCTCCTCCTTCATTATCACTATCACCATCAATTTTTAATTCTACACTTTTTTCTCTCTCTTTCACTATCTCCCTTCATCTCGTGCCTCCTCCTCCTCCTCTTCTCCTTCACGTCTCTTTTAAGGGGCAACCTCCTCGATCGAGCTGCCTGTTGTGGTTGGTATCTGGCAGCTTGATTAGGCTTCCTGGAATGTCTGCGATAAAACTAATTTAATGATCTCCTTTGAGTCTATAGTCTATCAGCTCACCATAAAAGCCCCTCAAGGGCCAATTAGCGAAATTACCTGCAAAATTACCAACCATTGAATGAATAATTAAAATTGTAGGACCATTGGTGGTTGTGGTTGAAACAATCTAGGTGGTTGATACAGTCTAGGTGGTTGAAACAGTCGTAGGTGGTTGAAACAGTCTAGGTGGTTGATACAGTCTAGGTGGTTGATACAGTCTAGGTGGTTGAAACAGTCTAGGTGGTTGATACAGTCTAGGTGGTTGAAACAGTCGTAGGTGGTTGAAACAGTCGTAGGTGGTTGAAACAGTCGTAGGTGGTTGAAACAGTCGTAGTTGGTTGAAACAGTCTAGGTGGTTGAAACAGTCGTAGGTGGTTGAAACAGTCGTAGGTGGTTGAAACAGTCGTAGGTGGTTGAAACAGTCGTAGGTGGTTGAAACAGTCGTAGGTGGTTGAAACAGTCGTAGGTGGTTGAAACAGTCGTAGGTGGTTGAAACAGTCTAGGTGGTTGATACAGTCTAGGTGGTTGAAACAGTCGTAGGTGGTTGAAACAGTCTAGGTGGTTGAAACAGTCGTAGGTGGTTGAAACAGTCGTAGGTGGTTGAAACAGTCGTAGGTGGTTGAAACAGTCGTAGGTGGTTGAAACAGTCGTAGGTGGTTGAAACAGTCGTAGGTGGTTGAAACAGTCGTAGGTGGTTGAAACAGTCTAGGTGGTTGAAACAGTCGTAGGTGGTTGAAACAGTCTAGGTGGTTGAAACAGTCGTAGGTGGTTGAAACAGTCTAGGTGGTTGAAACAGTCGTTGGTGGTTGAAACAGTCTAGGTGGTTGAAACAGTCGTAGGTGGTTGAAACAGTCTAGGTGGTTGAAACAGTCGTTGGTGGTTGAAACAGTCTAGGTGGTTGAAACAGTCGTAGGTGGTTGAAACAGTCTAGGTGGTTGAAACAGTCGTTGGTGGTTGAAACAGTCTAGGTGGTTGAAACAGTCGTAGGTGGTTGAAACAGTCTAGGTGGTTGAAACAGTCGTAGGTGGTTGAAACAGTCGTAGGTGGTTGAAACAGTCGTAGGTGGTTGAAACAGTCGTAGGTGGTTGAAACAGTCGTAGGTGGTTGAAACAGTCTAGGTGGTTGAAACAGTCGTAGGTGGTTGAAACAGTCGTAGGTGGTTGAAACAGTCGTAGGTGGTTGAAACAGTCGTAGGTGGTTGAAACAGTCGTAGGTGGTTGAAACAGTCGTAGGTGGTTGAAACAGTCGTAGGTGGTTGAAACAGTCGTAGGTGGTTGAAACAGTCTAGGTGGTTGAAACAGTCTAGGTGGTTGAAACAGTCGTAGGTGGTTGAAACAGTCTAGGTGGTTGAAACAGTCGTAGGTGGTTGAAACAGTCTAGGTGGTTGAAACAGTCGTTGGTGGTTGAAACAGTCTAGGTGGTTGAAACAGTCGTAGGTGGTTGAAACAGTCTAGGTGGTTGAAACAGTCGTAGGTGGTTGAAACAGTCTAGGTGGTTGAAACAGTCTAGGTGGTTGAAACAGTCGTAGGTGGTTGAAACAGTCGTAGGTGGTTGAAACAGTCTAGGTGGTTGAAACAGTCGTAGGTGGTTGAAACAGTCGTAGGTGGTTGAAACAGTCGTAGTTGGTTGAAACAGTCGTAGGTGGTTGAAACAGTCTAGGTGGTTGAAACAGTCGTAGGTGGTTGAAACAGTCTAGGTGGTTGAAACAGTCGTAGGTGGTTGAAACAGTCTAGGTGGTTGAAACAGTCTAGGTGGTTGAAACAGTCGTAGGTGGTTGAAACAGTCGTAGGTGGTTGAAACAGTCGTAGGTGGTTGAAACAGTCGTAGTTGGTTGAAACAGTCGTAGTTGGTTGAAACAGTCGTAGGTGGTTGAAACAGTCTAGGTGGTTGAAACAGTCGTAGGTGGTTGAAACAGTCGTAGTTGGTTGAAACAGTCGTAGGTGGTTGAAACAGTCGTAGGTGGTTGAAACAGTCTAGGTGGTTGAAACAGTCGTAGGTGGTTGAAACAGTCGTAGGTGGTTGAAACAGTCGTAGGTGGTTGAAACAGTCGTAGGTGGTTGAAACAGTCGTAGGTGGTTGAAACAGTCGTAGGTGGTTGAAACAGTCTAGGTGGTTGAAACAGTCGTAGGTGGTTGAAACAGTCGTAGTTGGTTGAAACAGTCGTAGGTGGTTGAAACAGTCGTAGGTGGTTGAAACAGTCTAGGTGGTTGAAACAGTCGTAGGTGGTTGAAACAGTCGTAGGTGGTTGAAACAGTCGTAGGTGGTTGAAACAGTCGTAGGTGGTTGAAACAGTCGTAGGTGGTTGAAACAGTCTAGGTGGTTGAAACAGTCGTAGGTGGTTGAAACAGTCGTAGGTGGTTGAAACAGTCTAGGTGGTTGAAACAGTCGTAGGTGGTTGAAACAGTCGTAGGTGGTTGAAACAGTCGTAGGTGGTTGAAACAGTCGTAGGTGGTTGAAACAGTCGTAGGTGGGAAAAATAACTGTACGTGGAAGAAATAGTAGTGTCAGTTATATATGTTAATGACCCTCGGGCACTGTGACACTGGATACTGTGACCCAGTGTCCAGCGTCACAGTACGGTGCGTCAATGTTTGTGATTTGAACAACGCCAGAAGGGCTGGCGAGGGCTGAATGGTGTGTTGATGACATCAGCTGACCGTTGATGACATCAGCTGACCGTTGATGACATCAGCTGACCGTTGATGACATCAGCTGACCGTTGATGACATCAGCTGAGCGTTGATGACATCAGCTGACCGTTGATGACATCAGCTGACCGTTGATGACATCAGCTGACCGTTGATGACATCAGCTGACCGTTGATGACATCAGCTGACCGTTGATGACATCAGCTGACCGTTGATGACATCAGCTGACCGTTGATGACATCAGCTGACCGTTGATGACATCAGCTGACTGTTGATGTGTCTTTACTAGCTAGAGAGTGAGTTACGTTTTCTATGTCCGCCTCTGTCTCGGGGGCGCCAGGGGTATAAAAAGGTCAGTTGTGGGCTGAATTTATTTTTGGGGGGGTTAATTGAAGCTATTTACCCAATGTCTTGCCTATTTGATATATTCTATGAGGGTGGGGGGGTCTCCTCCCCTAACATGTGATCGATATTCTCATCCTAGCCCTATATGGTGACTCAAGCCACGACGAAAGGTCATGTTCTGTTGTCTCTGGAACACGGCAGGATGTGCAAAGTTCCTTTATGTCTGTCTTGTGTTTACAGCTGTGTGCTGCTAGCTTGGTGTCATGTCATGTCACGTCATGTCACGTCATGTCACGTCATGTCACGTCATGTCACGTCACGTCATGTCACGTCATGTCACGTCATGTCACGTCTTGTCACGTCAGGAGTCGTCAACCTCCCAAACCCCCCCGTCCTTCTACGCTCTCTTCAGCCGCACGATCGCTTATCCAAACGCCTGTCATTCTCTTTCCCCTTAAGCTGTACTATCGCTTACCCGAATGACTCCTGTCATTATCTGCCCCCTTGAGAGTTCAGATAAACAATAGTGAAGCAGAAGGGATAGAGAAAATGTTCGGATAAACGATAGTGAAGCAGAAGGGATAGAGAAAATGTTCGGATAAACGATAGTGAGGTAGAAGCGGGCAGATAATATGATCGGATAAGCGATAGTGGCCCCGAGCGACGTCTCTGAACCTCACATTGACAGAAAAAAAATAGTTTTCTAGTCTACATAAACATTGTTAATTTACGACTAGTAAAATCATCAATAAAATTGTAACCTTTGGCCCAAAAAGTAAACTCGTGTTATTGAGTTTAGGTAATATTGGTTTGTAGTGATTTATTAATCAAGCTAGAGAATATATATGGTTTATAATCTACAGAAATATTTCCTAAATATTTGTGTAAATGAACGAGAAGCAACACGACCTGGGCCGCATGCGGACTGCGGCGGTGACTGTAGAGCAAGCAACACGACCTGGGCCGCATGCGGACTGCGGTAGGAACTCTAAATCGGCTTCTGAAGAAGAAAGACTTTGTGACCGGGCCGCGCCAACACCGCGACCCGGAAGGCACCGAATTCGTGAGGTCTTGGCTCAACGTTCAATGAACGTTTCCAACGTCGATAACGCAGAATCAACGTCGATAACGCAGAATCAACGTCGATAACACACAATCAACGTCGATAACGCAGAATCAACGTCGATAACACACAATCAACATCGATAACACAGAATCAACGTCGATAACGCAGAATCAACGTCGATAACACACAATCAACGTCGATAACGCAGAATCAACGTCGATAACACAGAATCAACGTCGATAACGCAGAATCAACGTCGATAACGCAGAATCGACGTCGATAACGTTGACAGTCTCCGTGGTGTAGTGGTAAGACACTCGCCTGGCGTTCCGCGAGCGCTATGTCATGGGTTCGTATCCTGGCCGGGGAGGATTTACTGGGCGCAATTCCTTAACTGTAGCCTCTGTTTAACGCAACAGTAAAATGTGTACTTGGATGAAAAAACGATTCTTCGCGGCAGGGGATCGTATTCCAGGGACCTGCCCGAAACGCTACGCGTACTAGTGGCTGTACAAGAATGTAACAACTCTTGTATATATCTCTCAAAAGATAACGCAGAATCAACGTCGATAACGAGTGAGGAACGTAACTGGTGCGTGGTGTGTGCCCATTGGTCGGTCATCACCACTACAGTAAGGAGTTTCCATCACTAATAACCATGAAAGTATTGTAAACAAATCCACAAGGGCCGTGACGAGGATTCGAACCTGCGTCCGGGAGCATCCCAGACACTGCGTTAATCGACTGAGCTACGACAGGGGTAAAAGGGTTGAAACTGAAGATCTTATGGGATCCATTAAGTTCGGTAGAACTTCGGTTTCAACCCTTTTACCCTGTCGTAGCTCAGTTGATTAAGGCAGTGTCTGGGACGCTCCCGGACGCAGGTTCGAATCCTCGTCACGGCCCTTGTGGATTTGTTCATTTGATGCATCACGTTAGTGTGATCTCTGTGTGTAAGTGTTGTAAATATTGTTGGTTTTTAGTTCTGTTAATTTTTTGAGGGGGGAATTTTGGACCAAGAACAATTGCAACGGGGAAGATTGATAATTGACAGTGGATTGTAATATATGTGGATTATACGTATGTGGATTGTGGTTATGTTGATTATGTATTTGTGGATTGTATGTATATGTGAATCGTACATATGAGGCTTATCAGAAGCTCACTTTTTTATGGACAATTATAACACTTATTCCCTTCAAGTTTGAGAAAGCTTATCTTGACACAGCCAAGTAAAGAGCATCACTACAGCTTTACCTTGACACAGCCGGGTTCAGTGCATCGCCTCAGACTTACCTTGACACAGCCGGGTTCAGTGCATCGCCTCAGACTTACCTTGACACAGCCAGGTACAGACCACAACAACGCCCTTACCTGCAAGTACAGAAATAAGGTTCTGCATTACAGTTTCATCAATAATTGTCAAAGGACATTTAATTGTTGGTATGTCCAACCAGCAAACACTTCACTAATACTTAATTCATACACCAAACCCTTGACCAGCAGTTATCCAAACACCATATCATACACTACAACATATCCACACACCTCACTATCCACTAATACATATCCATAAGGAACAAAAGCAGTAGGAGCCGTGAGGAGGATTCGAACCTGCACTCTCGATACACCCAAGAGGGATGATTATTAGGAGAAAGCGTCAAGCCATTAAAACAAGATAGCAGCTGGAAGGGATCAAGGGAAGGGGGTGTTATGTTGCTATCTTCATTATGGAGAGTTCTAATTCCTGGCATTAACTTGGTCAACCTTCATTATACGCGTTAATGCGAATTTATGTCCATTCTATAGTATGGAACCCTAAATCGATCTGCATCGTGTAAATAAAGATGTACAAGCACCACATCTTGTCTAACAAAGACAAGAATTTAGTCTTTAACTTGTCTTTTCTTGTCTAACAAAGATAAGAAAAGGATGTAAAATAATGCTCAATGGCTCGTAGCAAACGCTGCTACAAATATATCAAAGTATCCCACTAGCTTTATTTTGCACATTTATGCATTGACATTTTGGATTAATATGTCCACTATTCATGACTGAAAACTGTCTCGCATTAAGACTTTTTCCACACCGTCCAAGTCTCATCTGGTGAGTGATTCCACCCACAGGACCTCTCAGCGCCTGCCAATCCTTCGTCCATATTCACAGATAATGTGGTGATGTTTTGGTGAAAATGACATATAATGGAAGATCAGCTTGCTTTTATATATATATATATATATATATATATATATATATATATACATATATATATATATATATATATACATATATATATATATATATATATATATATATATATATATATATATATATATATATATAAATATATATGTCGTACCTAGTAGCCAGAACGCACTTCTCGACCTACTATGCAAGGCCCGATTTGCCTAATAAGCCACGTTTTCCTGAATTCAAATATTTTTATATTTTTTTTCTTATGAAATGATAAAGCTTTCAATTTCAATATGTATAAGTTAATTTGTTTAAATTTGAGTTACAACTAACGGAGATATATGACCGAACCCAAACTACCCTACCTAACCTAACCTACCCTACCTTAACCTAACCTACCCTACCTTAACCTAACCTACCCTACCTTAACCTAACCTAAACTAACATAACTAAATCAATAATTTATGTACTTATTATAATATAATACAAATATTTAATATTAACCAACTGGAAACAATTTATTGAAAATAAAGAAAATCACTCGGCCTATTAGGCAGGAGCACAATGCAACTGGTGTACATGGTACCTTAACCTCTCGACCATCAGCGACCGTACAAAAGACGATAGTAGCTTGGGGACCATTCAAGGTTGTTCGCATTTGTGTTGCTCACTTGGCCCCGCAAAGTGAGGTGATTTGATGAAATAACTATGCCCAAGATTACCATCAAAGTGCCGTCGGGACGGTGAAATAGCCATTATCTTGTGATGCATGATAGCACGCCGTGATCACGACATACATAATACTCACGAGTAACGGGATGATAAACAGAGACCCAACTGAATGAGAACGTACGAACGAGGGGTTGATTATGGAAACTTATAAATAATACAAATGAACCACATGGATGTTGGGCAGGACTCGTTAGTGTGAGGAGAGTGCTGGAGAGAGTGTGAGGAGAGTGCTGGAGAGACACACTCCATTCACGAACGAAGGTGAAATAAAATAGTGTTAAGAAAGGGAGTCCGAGGACACGGAGGAAAAGATGCACAGGGATAAAGGGAGAGCAAGCAAGGGGAACACTTAATAAAGTAACAGAAGGCCATAACTGGAGGAGGAAGGGAGTAGAGAGAGAGAGTAAAAACTAGCAAGTATTAGGTTAGAGAAACAGAGGAGAAAAAGTGACAGGAAAGAAGGAGGAGTGATAGAGATAGCGGAGGAGAGAAAAGTTAGAGGAAAGAAAGTGAAAGGGGAGGAGAGAAAGTGAGGAGAGCAGATCAGAAAATGAGAGGAAAGAAGGAGTTAGAGAGAGGGAGAGAGAAAGAAAGAGAGAGAGAGAGAGAGAGAGAGAGAGAGAGAGAGAGAGAGAGAGAGAGAGAGAGAGAGAGAGAGAGAGAGAGAGAGAGAGAGAGAGAGAGAGAGAGGGAGGGAGGGAGGGAGGGAGGGAGGCAGGGAGGGAGGGGGGGAGAGAGAGAGAGAGAGAGAGAGAGAGAGAGAGAGAGAGAGAGAGAGAGAGAGAGAGAGAGAGAGAGAGAGAGAGAGAGAGAGAGAGAGATAGAGAGAGAGAGAGAGAGAGAGAGAGAGAGAGAGAGAGAGAGAGAGAGAGAGAGAGAGAGAGAGGGGGGGGGGGGGGGGAGGGGGGGGGAGTAAACGACAGGGGAAGGACACCTCCTGAAAACCATTTTGTTAATGACCACCTGGCCGACAGGTCATTCCTCTCTCACTCTCTCAGGCTGAAAACTCCCCCGCAGCCTGGCCCCGCCCCCTGGTGTAGTGTAGCAGGCCTGGCCCCGCCCCCTGGTGTAGTGTAGCAGGCCTGGCCCCGCCCCCTGGTGTAGTGTAGCAGGCCTGGCCCCGCCTCCCTGGTGTAGTGTAGCAAGCCTGGCGCCGCCCCCTGGTGTGGTGTAGCAGGCCTGGCCCCGCCCCCTGGTGTGGTGTAGCTAGCCTAGCCCCGCCCCCTGGTGTAGTGTAGCAGGCCTGGCCCCGCCCCCTGGTGTGGTGTAGCTAGCCTAGCCCCGCCCCCTGGTGTAGTGTAGCAAGCCTGGCCCCGCCCCCTGGTGTAGTGTAGCAGGCCTGGCCCCGCCTCCCTGGTGTAGTGTAGCAAGCCTGGCCCCGCCCCCTGGTGTAGTGTAGCAGGCCTGGCCCCGCCCCCTGGTGTAGTGTAGCAGGCCTGGCCCCGCCCCCTGGTGTAGTGTAGCAGGCCTGGCCCCGCCCCCTGGTGTGGTGTAGCAGGCCTGGCCCCGCCCCCTGGTGTGGTGTAGCAAGCCTGGCCCCGCCCCCTGGTGTGGTGTAGCAGGCCTGGCCCCGCCCCCTGGTGTAGTGTAGCAGGCCTGGCCCCGCCCCCTGGTGTAGTGTAGCAGGCCTGGCCCCGCCCCCTGGTGTAGTGTAGCAGGCCTGGCCCCGCCCCCTGGTGTGGTGTAGCAAGCCTGGCCCCGCCCCCTGGTGTAGTGTAGCAGGCCTGGCCCCGCCCCCTGGTGTAGTGTAGCAAGCCTGGCCCCGCCCCCTGGTGTGGTGAAGCAGGCCTGGCCCCGCCCCCTGGTGTAGTGTAGCAGGCCTGGCCCCGCCCACTGGTGTGGTGTAGCAAGCCTGGCCCGCCCCCCTGGTGTGGTGTAGCAAGCCTGGCCCCGCCCCCTGGTGTGGTGTAGCAAGCCTGGCCCCGCCCCCCTGGTGTGGTGTAGCAGGCCTGGCCCCGCCCCCCTGGTGTGGTGTAGCAAGCCTGGCCCCGCCCCCTGGTGTAGTGTAGCAGGCCTGGTCCCGCCCCCTGGTGTGGTGTAGCAAGCCTGGCCCCGCCCCCTGATGTGGTGTAGCAGGCCTGGCCCCGCCCCCTGGTGTGGTGTAGCAAGCCTGGCCCCGCCCCCTGGTGTGGTGTAGCAAGCCTGGCCCCGCCCCCAGGTGTAGTGTAGCAGGCCTGGCCCCGCCCCCTGGTGTGGTGTAGCAGGCCTGGCCCCGCCCCCTGGTGTAGTGTAGCAGGCCTGGCCCCGCCCCCTGGTGTGGTGTAGCAAGCCTGGCCCTGCCCCCTGGTGTAGTGTAGCAAGCCTGGCCCCGCCCCCTGGTGTGGTGTAGCAGGCCTGGCCCCGCCCCCTGGTGTGGTGTAGCAAGCCTGGCCCCGCCCCCTAGTGTGGTGTAGCAGGCCTGGCCCCGCCCCCCTGGTGTGGTGTAGCAAGCCTGGGCCCGCCCCCTGGTGTAGTGTAGCAGGCCTGGCCCCGCCCCCTGGTGTGGTGTAGCAGGCCTGGCCCCGCCCCCTGGTGTAATGTAGCAGGCCTGGCCCCGCCCCCTGGTGTAGTGTAGCAAGCCTGGCCCCGCCCCCTGGTGTAGTGTAGCAAGCCTGGCCCCGCCCCCTGGTGTAGTGTAGCAAGCCTGGCCCCGCCCCCTGGTGTAGTGTAGCAAGCCTGGCCCCGCCCCCCTGGTGTAGAGTAGCAGGCCTGGCCCCGCCCCCTGGTGTAGTGTAGCAGGCCTGGCCCCGCCCCCTGGTGTAGTGTAGCAAGCCTGGCCCCGCCCCCCTGGTGTAGTGTAGCAGGCCTGGCCCCGCCCCCTGGTGTGGTGTAGCAGGCCTGGCCCCGCCCCCCTGGTGTGGTGTAGCAGGCCTGGCCCCGCCCCCTGGTGTGGTGTAGCAGGCCTGGCCCCGCCCCCCTGGTGTGGTGTAGCAGGCCTGGCCCCGCCCCCTGGTGTAGTGTAGCAAGCCTGGCCCCGCCCCCCTGGTGTGGTGTAGCAGGCCTGGCCCCGCCCCCTGGTGTGGTGTAGCAAGCCTGGCCCCGCCCCCTGGTGTGGTGTAGCAGGCCTGGCCCCGCCCCCTGGTGTGGTGTAGCAAGCCTGGCCCCGCCCCCTGGTGTGGTGTAGCAGGCCTGGCCCCGCCCCCTGGTGTGGTGTAGCAAGCCTGGCCCCGCCCCCGTGGTGTAGTGTAGCAGGCCTGGCCCCGCCCCCTGGTGTAGTGTAGCAAGCCTGGCCCCGCCCACTGGTGTAGTGTAGCAAGCCTGGCCCCGCCCCCTGGTGTAGTGTAGCAAGCCTGTCCCCGCCCCCTGGTGTGGTGTAGCAGGCCTGGCCCCGCCCCCTGGTGTAGTGTAGCAAGCCTGGCCCCGCCCCCTAGTGTAGTGTCGCAAGCCTGGCCCCGCCCCCTGGTGTAGTGTAGTAAGCATGGCCCCGCCCCCCTGGTGTGGTGTAGCAAGCCTGGCCCCGCCCCCCGGGTGTGGTGTAGCAAGCCTGGCCCCGCCCCCCGGGTGTGGTGTAGCAAGCCTGGCCCCGCCCCTGGTGTAGTGTAGCAAGCCTGGCCCCGCCCCCTGGTGTAGTGCAGCAAGCCTGGCCCCGCCCCCTGGTGTGGTGTAGCAAGCCTGGCCCCGCCCCCCTGGTGTGGTGTAGCAGGCCTGGCCCCGTCCCCTGGTGTAGTGTAGCAAGCCTGGACCCGCCCCCTGGTGTAGCGTAGCAAGCCTGGCCCCGCCCCTTGGTGTAGTGTAGCAAGCCTGGCCCCGCCCCCTGGTGTTGTGTAGCAAGCCTGGCCCCGCCCCCCCTGGTGTGGTGTAGCAAGCCTGGCCCCGCCGCCTGGTGTAGTGTAGCAAGCCTGGCCCCGCCCCCCCCTGGTGTGGTGTAGCAAGCCTGGCCCCGCCCCCCTGGTGTGGTGTAGCAAGCCTGGCCCCGCCCCCTGGTGTAGTGTAGCAGGCCTGGTCCCGCCCCCTGGTGTGGTGTAGCAGGCCTGGCCCCGCCCCCTGGTGTTGTGTAGAAAGCCAGGCCCCGCCCCCCCTGGTGTGGTGTAGCAAGCCTGGCCCCGCCGCCTGGTGTAGTGTAGCAAGCCTTGCCCCGCCCCCCCCTGGTGTGGTGTAGCAAGCCTGGCCCCGCCCCCCCCCCTGGTGTGGTGTAGCAAGCCTGGCCCCGCCCCCCTGGTGTAGTGTAGCAAGCCTGGCCCCGAACCCTGGTGTAGTGTAGCAAGCCTGGCCCCGCCCCCCTGGTGTAGTGTAGCAAGCCTGGCCCCGCCCCCCTGGTGTGGTGTAGCAAGCCTGGCCCCGCCCCCTGGTGTGGTGTAGCAAGCCTGGCCCCGCCCCCTGGTGTGGTGTAGCAAGCCTGGCCCCGCCGCCTGGTGTAGTGTAGCAAGCCTGGCCCCGCCCCCCCCTGGTGTGGTGTAGCAAGCCTGGATGGTGTGGTGTAGCAAGCCTGGCCCCGCCCCCCTGGTGTAGTGTAGCAAGCCTGGCCCCGCCCCCTGGTGTAGTGTAGCAAGCCTGGCCCCGCCCCCCTGGTGTGGTGTAGCAAGCCTGGCCCCGCCCCTGGTGTAGTGTAGCAGGCCTGGTCCCGCCCCCTGGTGTGGTGTAGCAGGCCTGGCCCCGCCCCCTGGTGTGGTGTAGCAGGCCTGGCCCCGCCCCCTGGTGTTGTGTAGCAAGCCTGGCCCCGCCCCCCCTGGTGTGGTGTAGCAAGCCTGGCCCCGCCGCCTGGTGTAGTGTAGCAAGCCTGGCCCTGCCCCCCCCTGGTGTGGTGTAGCAAGCCTGGCCCCGCCCCCCTGGTGTGGTGTAGCAAGCCTGGCCCCGCCCCCTGGTGTAGTGTAGCAGGCCTGGCCCCGCCCCCTGGTGTTGTGTAGCAAGCCTTGCCCCGCCCCCTGGTGTGGTGTAGCAAGCCTGGCCCCGCCCCCTGGTGTGGTGTAGCAAGCCTGGCCCCGCCGCCTGGTGTAGTGTAGCAAGCCTGGCCCCGCCCCCCCTGGTGTGGTGTAGCAAGCCTGGATGGTGTGGTGTAGCAAGCCTGGCCCCGCCCCCCTGGTGTAGTGTAGCAAGCCTGGCCCCGCCCCCTGGTGTAGTGTAGCAAGCCTAGCCCCGCCCCCCTGGTGTGGTGTAGCAAGCCTGGCCCCGCCCCTGGTGTAGTGTAGCAGGCCTGGTCCCGCCCCCTGGTGTGGTGTAGCAGGCCTGGCCCCGCCCCCTGGTGTGGTGTAGCAGGCCTGGCCCCGCCCCCTGGTGTTGTGTAGCAAGCCTGGCCCCGCCCCCCCTGGTGTGGTGTAGCAAGCCTGGCCCCGCCGCCTGGTGTAGTGTAGCAAGCCTGGCCCTGCCCCCCCCCCCTGGTGTGGTGTAGCAAGCCTGGCCCCGCCCCCCTGGTGTGGTGTAGCAAGCCTGGCCCCGCCCCCTGGTGTAGTGTAGCAGGCCTGGTCCCGCCCCCTGGTGTGGTGTAGCAGGCCTGGCCTCGCCCCCTGGTGTTGTGTAGCAAGCCAGGCCCCGCCTCCCCTGGTGTGGTGTAGCAAGCCTGGCCCCGCCGCCTGGTGTAGTGTAGCAAGCCTTGCCCCGCCCCCCCCCCTGGTGTGGTGTAGCAAGCCTGGCCCCGCCCCCCCCCTGGTGTGGTGTGCAAGCCTGGCCCCGCCCCCCTGGTGTAGTGTAGCAAGCCTGGCCCCGCCCCCCTGGTGTGGTTTAGCAGGCCTGGCCCCGCCCCCTGGTGTGGTGTAGCAGGCCTGGCCCCGCCCCCTGGTGTAGTGTAGCAGGCCTGGCCCCGCCCCCTGGTGTGGTGTAGCTGGCCTGGCCCCGCCATCTGGTGTAGTGTAGCAGGCCTGGCCCCGCCCCCTGGTGTAGTGTAGCAGGCCTGGTCCCGCCCCCTGGTGTGGTGTAGCAGGCCTGGCCCCGCCCCCTGGTGTTGTGTAGCAAGCCTGGCCCCGCCCCCTGGTGTGGTGTAGCAAGCCTGGCCCCGCCCCCTGGTGTGGTGTAGCAAGCCTGGCCCCGCCGCCTGGTGTAGTGTAGCAAGCCTGGCCCCGCCCCCCCCTGGTGTGGTGTAGCAAGCCTGGCCCCGCCCCCCCCCTGGTGTGGTGTAGCAAGCCTGGCCCCGCCCCCCTGGTGTAGTGCAGCAAGCCTGGCCCCGCCCCCTGGTGTAGTGTAGCAAGCCTGGCTTCGCCCCCCTGGTGTGGTGTAGCAAGCCTGGCCCCGCCCCTGGTGTAGTGTAGCAGGCCTGGTCCCGCCCCCTGGTGTGGTGTAGCAGGCCTGGCCCCGCCCCCTGGTGTGGTGTAGCAAGCCTGGCCCCGCCCCCCTGGTGTAGTGTAGAAGGCCTGGCCCCGCCCCCCCTGGTGTGGTGTAGCAAGCCTGGCCCCGCCCCTTGGTGTAGTGTAGCAGGCCTGGCCCCGCCCCCTGGTGTGGTGTAGCAAGCCTGGCCCCGCCCCCTGGTGTGGTGTAGCAAGCCTGGCCCCGCCGCCTGGTGTAGTGTAGCAAGCCTGGCCCCGCCCCCCCCCTGGTGTGGTGTAGCAAGCCTGGCCCCGCCCCCTGGTGTTGTGTAGCAAGCCTGGCCCCGCCCCCCCTGGTGTGGTGTAGCAAGCCTGGCCCCGCCGCCTGGTGTAGTGTAGCAAGCCTGGCCCTGCCCCCCCTGGTGTGGTGTAGCAAGCCTGGCCCCGCCCCCCTGGTGTGGTGTAGCAAGCCTGGCCCCGCCGCCTGGTGTAGTTTAGCAAGCCTGGCCCCGCCCCCTCCCCCCTGGTGTGGTATAGCAATCCTGGCCCCGCCCCCCCCCTGGTGTGGTGTAGCAAGCCTGGCCCCGCCCCCCTGGTGTAGTGTAGCAAGCCTGGCCCCGCCCCCTGGTGTAGTGTAGCAGGCCTGGTCCCGCCCCCTGGTGTGGTGTAGCAGGCCTGGCCCCGCCCCCTGGTGTTGTGTAGCAAGCCAGGCCCCGCCCCCCCTGGTGTGGTGTAGCAAGCCTGGCCCCGCCCCCTGGTGTAGTGTAGCAGGCCTGGCCCCGCCCCCTGGTGTGGTGTAGCTGGCCTGGCCCCGCCGCCTGGTGTAGTGTAGCAGGCCTGGCCCCGCCCCCTGGTGTAGTGTAGCAGGCCTGGTCCCGCCCCCTGGTGTGGTGTAGCAAGCCTGGCCCCGCCCCCCTGGTGTAGTGTAGAAGGCCTGGCCCCGCCCCCTGGTGTAGTGTAGCAGGCCTGGCCCCGCCCCCTGGTGTGGTGTAGCTGGCCTGGCCCCGCCACCTGGTGTAGTGTAGCAGGCCTGGCCCCGCCCCCTGGTGTAGTGCAGCAGGCCTGGTCCCGCCCCCTGGTGTGGTGTAGCAGGCCTGGCCCCGCCCCCTGGTGTTGTGTAGCAAGCCTGGCCACGCCCCCTGGTGTAGTGTAGCAAGCCTGGCCCCGCCCCCCTGGTGTAGTGTAGCAAGCCTGGCTCCGCCCCCCTGGTGTGGTGTAGCAAGCCTGGCCCCGCCCCCTGGTGTGGTGTAGCAAGCCTGTCCCCGCCCCCTGGTGTGGTGTAGCTGGCCTGGCCCCGCCCCCTGGTGTAGTGTAGCAAGCCTGGCCCCGCCCCCTGGTGTGGTGTAGCAAGCCTGGCCCCGCCCCCCTGGTGTGGTGTAGCAGGCCTGGCCCCGCCCCCTGGTGTAGTATAGCAAGCCTGGACCCGCCCCCTGGTGTAGTGTAGCAAGCCTGGCCCCGCCCCCTGGTGTAGTGTAGCAAGCCCTGCCCCGCCCCCTGGTGTAGTGTAGCAAGCCTGGCCCCGCCCCCCTGGTGTGGTGTAGCAGGCCTGGCCCCGCCCCCTGGTGTAGTGTTGCAAGCCTGGCCCCGCCCCCCTGGTGTGGTGTAGCAGGCCTGGCCCCGCCCCCTGGTGTAGTGTTGCAAGCCTGGCCCCGCCCCCCCTGGTGTAGTGTAGCAGGCCTGGCCCCGCCCCCTGGTGTGGTGTAGCAGGCCTGGCCCCGCCCCCTGGTGTGGTGTAGCAAGCCTGGCCCCGCCCCCTGGTGTAGTGTAGCAAGCCTGGCCCCGCCCCCTGGTGTGGTGTAGCAGGCCTGGCCCCGCCCCCTGGTGTAGTGTAGCAAGCCTGGACCCGCCCCCTGGTGTAGTGTAGCAAGCCTGGCCCCGTCCCCTGGTGTAGTGTAGCAAGCCTGGCCCCGCCCCCTGGTGTGGTGTAGCAAGCCTGGCCCCGCCCCCCTGGTGTAGTGTAGCAAGCCTGGCCCCGCCCCCTGGTGTGGTGTAGCAAGCCTGGCCCCGCCCCCTGGTGTGGTTTAGCAGGCCTGGCCCCGCCCCCTGGTGTGGTGTAGCAAGCCTGGCCCCGCCCCCCTGGTGTAGTGTAGAAGGCCTGGCCCCGCCCCCTGGTGTAGTGTAGCAGGCCTGGCCCCGCCCCCTGGTGTGGTGTAGCTGGCCTGGCCCCGCCACCTGGTGTAGTGTAGCAGGCCTGGCCCCGCCCCCTGGTGTAGTGCAGCAGGCCTGGTCCCGCCCCCTGGTGTGGTGTAGCAGGCCTGGCCCCGCCCCCTGGTGTTGTGTAGCAAGCCTGGCCACGCCCCCTGGTGTAGTGTAGCAAGCCTGGCCCCGCCCCCCTGGTGTAGTGTAGCAAGCCTGGCTCCGCCCCCCTGGTGTGGTGTAGCAAGCCTGGCCCCGCCCCCTGGTGTGGTGTAGCAAGCCTGTCCCCGCCCCCTGGTGTGGTGTAGCTGGCCTGGGCCCGCCCCCTGGTGTAGTGTAGCAAGCCTGGCCCCGCCCCCTGGTGTGGTGTAGCAAGCCTGGCCCCGCCCCCCTGGTGTGGTGTAGCAGGCCTGGCCCCGCCCCCTGGTGTAGTATAGCAAGCCTGGACCCGCCCCCTGGTGTAGTGCAGCAAGCCTGGCCCCGCCCCCTGGTGTAGTGTAGCAAGCCCTGCCCCGCCCCCTGGTGTAGTGTAGCAAGCCTGGCCCCGCCCCCCTGGTGTGGTGTAGCAGGCCTGGCCCCGCCCCCTGGTGTAGTGTTGCAAGCCTGGCCCCGCCCCCCTGGTGTGGTGTAGCAGGCCTGGCCCCGCCCCCTGGTGTAGTGTTGCAAGCCTGGCCCCGCCCCCCCTGGTGTAGTGTAGCAGGCCTGGCCCCGCCCCCTGGTGTGGTGTAGCAGGCCTGGCCCCGCCCCCTGGTGTGGTGTAGCAAGCCTGGCCCCGCCCCCTGGTGTAGTGTAGCAAGCCTGGCCCCGCCCCCTGGTGTGGTGTAGCAGGCCTGGCCCCGCCCCCTGGTGTAGTGTAGCAAGCCTGGACCCGCCCCCTGGTGTAGTGTAGCAAGCCTGGCCCCGTCCCCAGGTGTAGTGTAGCAAGCCTGGCCCCGCCCCCTGGTGTGGTGTAGCAAGCCTGGCCCCGCCCCCCTGGTGTAGTGTAGCAAGCCTGGCCCCGCCCCCTGGTGTGGTGTAGCAAGCCTGGCCCCGCCCCGTCGTGTGGTGTAGCAGGCCTGGCCACGCCCCCCTGGTGTGGTGTAGCAAGCCTGGCCCCGCCCCCTGGTGTGGTGTAGCAAGCCTGGCCCCGCCCCCTGGTGTAGTGTAGCAAGCCTGGCCCCGCCCCCTGGTGTGGTGTAGCAGGCCTGGCCCCGCCCCCTGGTGTAGTGTAGCAAGCCTGGACCCGCCCCCTGGTGTAGTGTAGCAAGCCTGGCCCCGTCCCCTGGTGTAGTGTAGCAAGCCTGGCCCCGCCCCCTGGTGTGGTGTAGCAAGCCTGGCCCCGCCCCCCTGGTGTAGTGTAGCAAGCCTGGCCCCGCCCCCTGGTGTGGTGTAGCAAGCCTGGCCCCGCCCCGTGGTGTGGTGTAGCAGGCCTGGCCACGCCCCCCTGGTGTGGTGTAGCAAGCCTGGCCCCGCCCCCTGGTGTGGTGTAGCAAGCCTGGCCCCGCCTCCCTGGTGTAGTGTCGCAAGCCTGGCCCCGCCCCCTGGTGTAGTGTAGCAAGCCTGGCCCCGCCCCCTGGTATGGTGTAGCAAGCCTGGCCCCGCCCCCCTGGTGTGGTGTAGCAAGCCTGGAACGGCCCCTGGTGTGGTGTAGCAAGCCTGGCCCCGCCCCCTGGTGTAGTGTAGCAAGCCTGGCCTCGCCCCCCTGGTGTGGTGTAGCAAGCCTGGCCCCGCCCCCTGGTGTTGTGTAGCAAGCCTGGGCCCGCCCCCCCTGGTGTGGTGTAGCAAGCCTGGCCCCGCCCCCTGGTGTAGTGAAGCAAGCCTGGCCCCGCCCCCCCTGGTGTGGTGTAGCAAGCCTGGCCCCGCCCCCCTGGTGCAGTGTAGCAATCCTGGCCCCGCCCCCCTGGTGTGGTGTAGCAAGCCTGGCCCCGCCCCGTGGTGTGGTGTAGCAAGCCTGGCCCCGCCCCCTGGTGTAATGTAGCAAGCCTGGCCCCGCCCCCTGGTGTGGTGTAGCAAGCCTGGGCCCGCCCCCTGGTGTGGTGTAGCAAGCCTGGGCCCGCCCCCTGGTGTAGTATTGGATCAAGAACTATTAGGCCTGATCAGGATTTGAACCCTTGCCGACCGTGATCGCCCCCTAGCGTACAGGGTACCGTAACCACCTCACCAGCTATTGTTTATAAAATTTGATTTGCCCAGAAGCTTAATAACTAAGCTCCATGACTAATCAACCTCCGACAACACCCGTGGTACAATTTAGGCCCTGAACAGCCACGCACAGAGAGAGAATTGAATGAAAAAACCTTACCTATATTGCTCAGTATTGGGAAGTCGTAAGTCCTACACCCAGGTGTTGCAACACCGAAATAATTGATAGATACAATGACAACAGAATATTACAGTCTCCGTGGTGTAGTGGTAAGACACTCGCCTGGCGTTCCGCGAGCGCTATGTCATGGGTTCGTATCCTGGCCGGGGAGGATTTACTGGGCGCAATTCCTTAACTGTAGCCTCTGTTTAACGCAACAGTAAAATGTGTACTTGGATGAAAAAACGATTCTTCGCGGCAGGGGATCGTATTCCAGGGACCATAGGATTAAGGACTTGCCCGAAACGCTACGCGTACTAGTGGCTGTACAAGAATGTAACAACTCTTGTATATATCTCAAAAAAAAAAAAAAAAAAAAAAAAATTAGGCATCTTTGACGCGCTGCAGATCAAGAAATCTAGACCAGCACTCAATAACCAGCTAAAACACAGTTACACTCTACCCACTTCAAGACCCCGGGGCTAATGCAGAAGCATGTCCGAATGACTCTGCAACAGGATCGGAGGAAACCAGTTGAACATAAACTGACAACATGTCACAGACTTAATTTACTACCCCATTATATAGGACCCCATTAATAACCCATGTATGTCATTCATCCATGTCACCTACCACCTCACCTTTAGATGATATAATCAGGAGCTATAAAAGAAGAATTTGTCTTTGAGAATGTGAGGAGAGACCTTACGAAACGCATCACTAGGCGTCAGACCCAAATAATAAGTAAAAATGAGCTTTAGAGAGTTAATTTTTAATTATCCTGCTTCAGTGAAGAAAAACATAAGGAATATCGAGAATATTCGTGCCAGTATCATCAATCTGAAACTTTCTGTCATTTTCAAAGAAACATGCTTAGAAGAAGACTGCTACCAAAATATACTAATATATATATATATATATATATATATATATATATATATATATATATATATATATATATATATATATATGTACATATATATTTACTTTATTTGAACTTTGTTACAAAAAAGGAGTTACATATGGGTTACAAAGATGATTGTCATAGGTTGTCGAGTTCCTCCAGCTCCTCAGATGGCGGGCAGGAACCCTGGATGCAGTGCGCATTTCCCCTCTGTATCGCCAAACTGAGGCGCTGGAAAAGAAAGCTTGCAGCTCTCGGGTCCCTTGTTGTGTTGGTCCCTTGACCCTCACAAACTATTAAAAAAAAAAAAAAAAATATATATATATATATATATATATATATATATATATATATATATATATATATATATATATATATATATATATATATATAAATATTAAGGGAACAGGTCCCCTCATATCAAAAAAGCTCCCTCATAACAAAAACAGTTTCCCCTCATAACAAAAACAGTTTCCCCTCATAACAAAAACAGTTTCCCCTCATAACAAAAACAGTTTCCCCTCATAACAAAAACAGTTTCCCCTCATAACAAAAACAGTTTCCCCTCATAACAAAAACAGGTCCCCCTCATAACAAAAACAGGTCCCCCTCATAACAAAACGTTATCTAGAAGTAAAGTTTTCTCTCGATTTTAGGAGGTGCAACATTGAGTGGAGGAGGGAGAATGGCAGGTAATCCGCCGGGGGTGTACACCATCATATATTTATGTGGAAGCTGCATCTTGCTCAAACTTTGACGTCAGTAACTCACACTCATTTATTTCCCATGTTACATGAGCTACCTCCAACACACACACACATTATATATACCCGGGTACATATTATATATATATATATATATATATATATATATATATATATATATATATATATATATATATTTATTTATTGCGTTTCGCTTTTTAAAGCGAACTTATTGTACATGATTACAAAGTGTGGCATTAACACTTACACAACATGACCATTACAAGTAAAATGAAAAACACCCACGTTAATAAATGTCACGGACAGATTCGATCATTGTTGCAAGTCCAACACCTCGAATTCCTCCAAGGTTGGACTCGTGCCCAAGATGCAACAGGCAGTTTCCCTCTGCATTGCGACACAGAGGCGCTGGAACAAGAAGCTTTTCGCTCTTTGGTCTTGTGACACTGATAAGTTTGTCACCTAATTCCTTCAGAAACTTCAGCGCACATTTTCCCCACGATCCGAGGGTCTCCGAGCCGATCGGAACAAAGCTGTAGCAGTGTGCCAGACCTCTGTATTTAACAATTTTCTGCGTTTCCCTGATGGAAGTAGCGCCACCCCCTTCACGTGTGCTGTAGTGGAGGTAGGTACTGGCCAGTGTGGCAGCGCCCGTGTAGTCCCACACCACTTGCTTACCATCCTTCCAAGGTAGCAAGGTGACCCCATCTGGGCGTTTCATAGGTTCGTTGGGTCTGGATAGCTGTGGTTCTCTTTGTGCTGGGCAGCGGGCCGTGGCGAGGCTCCTCTTGATGATGTCGTTGACTTCTTCATACCTTACAATCTTACCCTGTAATTTACGACATACCAGACCATAAAGACCATATTGGTCTGCCATCACGCTTCCACACATGCACGTACGTTCGGATCAAGATGTCTGCCACAGTAAAGGGAGGTCCTTCAAGCGTCACTCTAACACCTTATTATCCACCAAGCCAGCATCACCATGTGACCCCGAGGCCTTACACTGCAACATACACTCATTCACATGTGCTTGCACGGTCGAGCTTCAGCACCTAAGCCCCGGTGATTCTCTTATATAAGTATTTCAATCTAGGTGGAGAACAGTCTTCACCAACGCCACGTAACCTTGCAACACACACGTGAGATGGGTCAACAAACAACGCACAAGCATGGTAGGGAGGATTAGTAATATTTGTGCTGATCCTTTATGTCAGAATGCGTGCTGCGGTGAGCAACAGTCTGGTCGAACAGGTGGCGTTGTTATAGACAGGACTACAGTGATCCTTCGGGCTCACCTGCAGGTTGGTAGTCCCTAGAATGCCTCACCCATGTAATGCCTCACCCCAGTAATGCCTCACCCCAGTAATGCTTCACCCCAGTAATGCCTCACCCCAGTAACGCCTCACCCCAGTAATGCCTCACCCCAGTAATGCCTCACCCCAGTAATGCCTCACCCCAGTAATGCCTCACCCCGGTAATGCTTCACCCCAGTAATGCTTCACCCCAGTAATGCTTCACCCCAGTAATGCCTCACCCCAGTAATGCCTCACCCCAGTAATACCTCATCCCAGTAATGCTTCACCCCAGTAATGCCTCACCCCAGTAATGCCTCACCCCAGTAATGCCTCACCCCAAGAATGCCTCACCCCAGTAATGCCTCACCCCAAGAATGCCTCACCCCAGTAATGCCTCATCCCCAAGAATGCCTCACCCCAGTAATGCCTCACCCCAAGAATGCCTCACCCCAAGAATGCCTCACCCCAAGAATGCCTCACCCCCAAGAATGCCTCACCCCAAGAATGCCTCACCCCAAGAATGCCTCTCCCCCAAGAATGCCTCACAACAAGAATGCCTCACTCCCAAGAATGCCTCACCCCAAGAATGCCTCACCCCAAGAATGCCTCACCCCAAGAATGCCTCACCCCAGTAATGCCTCACCCCCAAGAATGCCTCACCCCAAGAATGCCTCACCCCAAGAATGCCTCAAGGTGATGCTAACATAGACTGTAACATAACACCAATGTCGCTATGTTCATATCCCCTATCCTTCCCCTATCCTTCCCCCGTCTATCCCCCTCCCCAAGAATTACCTTCGTCCACTTCCACCCACCATAGACTCGCTCTATCCTCTCCCCCATCCCCCCAGAGCCTCGCCCCGTCCACTCCCACTAACCTCACTTCCTCCCCCACCCTCTAAAATCTCCCCGTCTATCCCTCTCCCCTCCTCCCTCTAGCCCGACCCCGTCCACCACAACAACGCTCTCAGACCCGGCCATTAGCCAGCCCATGTTTACCCAGGGTCCGGGCTCGCCAACATCGTATAAAGCGAGAGAGTCTCCGACTTGGCGGAACTCGCATTACACAACAGGAAACTCATTTTTGACGTGCTCTCAGTTCCTGTTTCAGGCCATAACAGCGCGTTTTGCTCCCCTAAAACTGCTGGTAGACAAACCTATCTTGGTATGGGGGTCCTTGCCGGCTCCATGTCCGTACCTACCCACTCTGCGTCCGTACTTACCCACTCTGTGTCCGTACTTACCCACTCTGTGTCCGTATCTACCCACTCTGCGTCCGTACTTACCCACTCTGCGTCCGTACTTACCCACTCTGTGTCCGTATCTACCCAGTCTGTGTCCGTACTTACCCACTCTGTGTCCGTACCTACCCACTCTGCGTCCGTACCTACCCACTCTGTGTCCGTATCTACCCACTCTGTGTCCGTACCTACCCACTCTGTGTCCGTACTTACCCACTCTGTGTCCGTACCTACCCACTCTGTGTCCGTACCTACCCACTCTGCGTCCGTACCTGCCCACTCTGTGTCCGTACCTACCCACTCTGCGTCCGTATCTACCCACTCTGTGTCCGTACCTACCCACTCTGTCCGTACCTACCCGAGCATACAATTCCTTCCTTCCATAGAAGTGTTCCCATTTATCAATGATATTGCATTTGATTTACAATATTTATTCAGTCGGCAACTGACACTAAGTGCCCTCGACAACCATTCATTTTCTACTTCCTTTCTTGGAAGAATGCCACTCATGATCGGGATTCCTCCCTTCCTCCTTACTAATTATATACCTGTCTTAAACCTCTATATCAGAGCCTCACTGATACAGAGGTTTAAGTGCCTCACTGATACTCGTCCGACATCATTTCCACCTGCACTGGTACAAGTAATGGGTTTGTTCCCATTTCCAGCCATAATATCATTCATGTTGTTAGCAATATCACCAATTCCAGCTCCCGGATAGCAAACCCTTAACCTGTTCCCCCTATCTAAGGCACAAAAAGTTCTATCCAAATACCTCACCTTGGAGTCTCAAACAACCACAATTCGCTTAGCACTTCCTTTACTTTCTGAGCACCTTGAGGGACCTGCGCTCCCTGCGTTGCCTTCCCTCCCGAGCGCCTGGCAGTCTCTCCTCAGCACTCCTCTGCCAGCACGGCGAATGAGTTAAAAGTCCTTAGGACATATGTTGGCGGCTCTGTCAGAGCCTTCTTAAGACCCCTGTCCTTTCCGACATTGCGAGGCGAAGACTTTCTACTGCTGCTTTCCTCATTTGCTTCCCCTTGGCGTTGTTTGGTCTGCCTTAGTTCCTTCATCTATCGTAGCTCCTCCCGCAGGAAATCCATCTCGGTGTTCAGAGCTCCACACTGCTCCCTCACGAGCACCAGTTCCCTCCCTACACACTTCCATTTTCACTATTTAGACAACTGGAGCTCCAGTAAACACAACCTCTCTCCGAGACTGACTGCACCTGCCAATATGTACTCCTGATATTCATCATCGGATCAAAAATAACAAATTTTTTAATTAAAATAATCCAACAAAATAACTGTCAGACTGGACTAAATTACATACTGTAAAATAAGATATTAACACTGACTACTAGTTACGAAACAACACAAACAGCTCAACTTTGTTAAACCGATCAAGGTAAAATTTACAATAGTCAACTTTGATGCCCAAAGGAAATTTGAAATTGAAATTATAACTACAAACATTCGAAAATCTTAAAGAAAAGAAACATTGAAAAACACCTTTGAAGGTTACCCATTAAGCACCTCGTGGGAAACATAAACATTACACAACACTGAACACTAAACGTTATACTATTTGTCGTTATTAAGCAATTATATAATTGAAACAAAGGCGTCACTCGAAATGAGTATAATAGACACAAATCAGGGGGTTTACTGGGGTTTTGACAGTACACATTCGAGCAGCTGAACCACTATTATTTAGCAGAGGCCGGAGCTCGCTGGTATATAAATATTTGATTATTCTTAAATCTATCTGACCGTTCGTGCATGAGTCAAAGATTTTAATGTCGGAATCATGTAAAGACTGAGTCCTCTCGTTACAATGATTTCTAATCTCTTCTGTATTTTTGTATATTTAGATCTTTAGATTCTTTTGTATTTTTAGATCTGACGATTAATACGACAAGTATTCGAAACGTCATGAATTTTAATTAAAAAAATAAGGAAGAATTTTAGCAAGATTTTTTCATTTCAATTGTTCTCACACACACACACACACACACACACACACACACACACACATATATATATATATATATATATATATATATATATATATATATATATATATATATATATATATATATATATATATATATATATAACATTTCCAAACATTGGCAAAAAGTGTCGGAACTTCTTGAGACTTAAACACACTTCGCTCATTCATATCCAATCCATCCTTTCCCCCCCCCCTCCCCCTTTACTATTCTTACCCGTCTCCCATTCTTACCATACCATTTCCACTCTGCCCCATTCTTCTCCTATTCTTCCCACTTGTTTCGCCCACTCAGCTTCGCGTCAAAGTGCAACCATAAGCAAACGATAAGCTTCAAGCAGACACTTGTTACTGTACTCGGCGTCCCGGCCGTCTCCTCCCTCCCGGCCCGTGTCCCAGCTGAATGTAATTCACTACAAGAACGACAAACATGTGTCGTTAGAGATAGATAGTTAGATAGATAGATAGTTAAAGAGAGATAGAGACTGGTTACATAAGAGAGGTGTCGCGAGGGAGATACATATCTCAGGAGAGAGGTACACGTGTGAGGAGGTACAGGTGTTGTGTGAGGAGGTACAGGTGTTGTGTGAGGAGGTACAGGTGTCGTGTGAGGAGGTACAGGTGTTGTGTGTAGAGGTACAGGTGTCGTGTGAGGAGGTACAGGTGTTGTGTGTAGAGGTACAGGTGTCGTGTGAGGAGGTACAGGTGTTGTGTGAGGAGGTACAGGTGTTGTGTTAGGAGGTACAGGTGTCGTGTGAGGAGGTACAGGTGTTGTGTGAGGAGGTACAGGTGTCGTGTGAGGAGGTACAGGTGTTGTATGAGGAGGTACAGGTGTCGTGTGAGGAGGTACAGGTGTTGTGTGAGGAGGTACAGGTGTCGTGTGAGGAGGTACAGGTGTTGTGTGAGGAGGTACAGGTGTTGTGTGAGGAGATACAGGTGTCGTGTGAGGAGGTACAGGTGTTGTGTGAGGAGGTACAGGTGTCGTGTGAGGAGGTACAGGTGTTGTGTGAGGAGGTACAGGTGTTGTGTGAGGAGATACAGGTGTCGTGTGAGGAGGTACAGGTGTTGTGTGAGGAGGTACAGGTGTCGTGTGAGGAGGTACAGGTGTCGTGTGAGGAGGTACAGGTGTTGTGTGAGGAGGTACAGGTGTCGTGTGAGGAGGTACAGGTGTTGTGTGAAGAGGTACAGGTGTCAGGAGATGCAGATGTTAGCAAAGATACACGCATGACGAGTGCGCGCGCACGCACGCGCACACACACACACACACACACACACACACACACACACACACACACACACACACACACACACACACACACACACACACACACGCACACACACATATCCAGATGTGGTAACACATCTGGAGAGAAGGGACTTCGTGACAAATCGCCAACATGGATTCAGGGAGGGTAAATCTTGCCTTACAGGCTTGATAGAATTCTACGATCAGGTGACACAGATTAAGCAAGAAAGAGAGGGCTGGGCGGACTGCATTTTCTTGGATTGTCGGAAAGCCTTTGACACAGTACCGCATAAGAGGCTGGTACATAAGCTGGAGAGACAGGCAGGTGTAGCTGGTAAGGTGCTCCAGTGGATAAGGGAGTATCTAAGCAATAGGAAGCAGAGAGTTACGGTGAGGGGTGAGACCTCCGATTGGCGTGAAGTCACCAGCGGAGTCCCACAGGGCTCTGTACTCGGTCCTATCTTGTTTCTGATATATGTAAATGATCTCCCGGAGGGTATCGATTCATTTCTCTCAATGTTTGCGGACGATGCTAAAATTATGAGAAGGATTAAAACAGAAGAGGACTGTTTGAGGCTTCAAGAAGACCTAGACAAGCTGAAGGAATGGTCGAACAAATGGTTGTTAGAGTTTAACCCAACCAAATGTAATGTAATGAAGATAGGTGTAGGGAGCAGGAGGCCAGATACAAGGTATCATCTGGGAGAGGAAATTCTTCAGGAGTCAGAGAAGGAAAAAGACTTGGGGGTTGATATCACGCCAGACCTGTCTCCTGCAGCACATATCAAGCGGATAACATCAGCGGCATATGCCAGGCTGGCCAACATACGAACGGCATTCAGAAACTTGTGTAAAGAATCATTCAGAACTTTGTATACCACATATGTCAGGCCAATCCTGGAGTATGCAGCCCCAGCATGGAGTCCATATCTAGTCAAGGATAAGACTAAACTGGAAAAGGTTCAAAGGTTTGCCACCAGACTAGTACCCGAGCTGAGAGGTATGAGCTACGAGGAGAGACTACGGGAATTAAACCTCACTTCGCTGGAAGACAGAAGAGTTAGGGGGGACATGATCACCACATTCAAGATTCTGAAGGGGATTGATAGGGTAGACAAAGACAGTCTATTTAACACAAGGGGAACACGCACAAGGGGACACAGGTGGAAACTGGGTGCCCAAATGAGCCACAGAGATATTAGAAAGAACTTTTTTAGTGTCAGAGTGGTTGACAAATGGAATGCATTAGGGGGTGATGTGGTGGAGGCTCACTCCATACACAGTTTCAAGTGTAGATATGACAGAGCCCGATAGGCTCATGAATCTGTACACCTGTTGATTGACGGTTGAGAGGCGGGACCAAAGAGCCAGAGCTCAACCCCCGCAAACACAACTAGGTGAGTACAACTAGGTGAGTACACACACACACACACACCTCAAGGTGTGTGTGTACCTCAAGAATGTGTGGAGTACCTCAAGGATCGGTGCTGGGCCCAATCCTCTTTCTAATTTACGTAAATGATATGTTTACAGGAATGGAATCATACATGTCAATGTTTGCGGATGACGCAAAATTAATGAGAAGAGTTGTGACAGATGAGGATTGTAGGACCCTCCAAGAGGACCTAAACAGGTTGCAGAGATGGTCAGGGAAATGGCTACTGGAGCTCAACACCAGTAAATGTAAAGTTATGGAAATGGAATCAGGTGATAGACGACCAAAAGGACAGTACACAATGAAGGGGAACTGCCTACCTGTAACGATTCGAGAAAGAGACCTGGGAGTGGATGTGACACCTAATAAAAGAGTCAGCTTCAAGGTGATGTACACGAACATAGATGGGATTACAAGCAAGGCGAGTGAATTTAGGGAAAGAGCACATGAAGTAAACCCAGATGTAATTAGAATCACGGAAACAAAACTCTCAGGAATCATAACAAATGCAGTATTCCCCCAGGATTACACTGTAATAAGAAAAGAGAGGAAGGGTAGGGAAGGAGGCAGAGTGGCCCTACTCATGAGAAAGGAATGGAGTTTCAAGGAGATGGTTATCCCAGGCTGTGAAGGGTTTAGAGACTACATAACAGGCACTATGACGATGGGATGACCAAGAGTAGTAGTAGCAGTGATATATAACCCTCCACCAAATGACAGAAGACCCAGGCAAGAGTATGACTGAAACAACATGGCAGTTAATAACATAATTGAGAGGGCAGCCTCCCCTGCTTGTAGAAATTGATCCCATCTGCTCATCATGGGAGACTTCAATCACGGAAGGATAGACTGGGAGAACAAGGAACCGCATGGAGGAGAGGATACATGGAGAGCAAAACTAGTGGAGGTGGCGACAAGAAACTTTCTAAGCCAGCATGTCAGGGAACCCACTAAAATGAGGGGAAACGATGAACCAGCGAGACTCGAACTAGTCTTCACACTGAATGACTCTGACATAAGGGAAATTGACTTCGAGGCCCCAGTAGGAATGAACGCTCACAGTGTACTGACGTTTGAGTATCTGGTCGAGGAAGGGTTAAAGTACTCGAGAAAGGGAACTGAAAGCAAAAGGCTAGCATTCCATAAGGGAAATTACGAGGAGATAAGAAAATTCCTAACGGATATAAAATGGGAATCAGCGCTAAGGGGACAGACGGCCTAAGACATTATGGAATACATCACGCAGAAGTGCAAGGAGGCAGCAGAAAAGCTTTTCCCGGCCCAAAAGGTAAAAAATGAAATGCAGATGAGAAACCCATGGTTTATCCAGAGATGTAAGATAGCTCAGCAACAAAGTAAATAACAGGACACATGAGAGCAGAGAAGGTTACCAGAGTACCAGGAATGAATACGTGAGGGTGAGAAGTGAGGCAGAAGGGCAATATGAAAACGATATAGCAAGCAAGGCTAAGACCCAACCCAAATTGCTGCACAGCCACATCAGGAGAAAGACAACAGTGAAGGAACAGGTAATGAAACTGAGGATAGGGGCAGACAGATTCACTACAAACGACAAAGAAGTGTGCGAGGAACTCAATATGAAATTCCAGGAAATCTTCACATTTGAACAAGGAGAAGTTCAAGAGATAAGAGAAGGAATAATTAACCAGGCACTAACTAGAGGAATTTGAGATTACCAGTGGAGATGTAAGGAAGCTTTTGCTAGAAGAGTTGGATGTGACAAAGGCTATAGTCCCGGATGCAATATCACCATGGATACTAAAGAAAGGAGCAGAAGCACTGTGCCTGCCACTTTCCATGGTGTATAACAAATCACTGGTAACAGGTGAACTGCCAGAAATTTGGAAGGTAGCAAACCTAATCCCGATGTACAAGAAAGGGGATAGACAGGACGCACTGAACTACAGGCCAGTGTCCCTAACTTGCATACCATGCAAGTTAAAGGAGAAGATTGTGCGAAAAAAGCTAGTGGCACATCTGGAGCGAAGGAACTTTGTGTCACAACACCAACATGGTTTCGGGGATGGCAAGTCATGCCTCACAAGATTAAATGAATTCTACGATCAGACAACAAGAATCAGATAAGAAAGAGAGGGGTGGGGCAGACTGAATATTTTTGGATTGCCAGAAAGCCTTTGACACAGTGCCGCACCAGAGTCTAGTGCGAAAGCTGGAGATGCAGGCAGGAGTGAATGGGAAGGTACTCCATTGGATAAGGGAGTACCTAAGAAACAGAAGGCAGCGAGTCACTGTGAGGGGTGAGGTCTCAGATTGGCGAGACGTCACAAGTGGGGTCCCGCAGGGTTCAGTCCTTGGACCATACTGTTTCTGATATATGTAAATGATCTTCCTGATGGTATAGAATCATTCCTCTCATTGTTTGCTGATGATACAAAAATTACGAGGAGGATTAAGATGGAGGAAGACAATATGAGACTACAAGATGACCTAGACAGACTGCATGAATGGTGCAACAAATGGCTACTAAAGTTCAACCTGAGTAAATGTAAGGTAATGAAACTAGGCAGTGGAAACAGGAGGCCAGACACAGGATACAGAATGGGTGATGAAGTCCTTCATGAAACGTACATCAAAAGTGCATCAAAAGAATAACATCTGCGGCGTATGCGAGGCTGGCTAACATCAGAACAGAATTCAGGAACCTGTGTAAGGCATCATTCAGAACCTTGTACACCACATATGTAAGTATGTGTATGCGGCCCCAGCATGGAGCCCTTACCTTGTCAAGCACAAGACGAAGCTGGAAAAAGTTCAGAGGTATGCCACTAGACTAGTCCCAGAACTAAGAGGCATGAGTTACGAGGAAAGGCTGCGAGAAATGCACCTCACGACACTAGAAGACAGAAGAGTAAGGGGAGACATGATCACTACCTTCAAAATTCTCAGAGGAATTGATAGGGTAGATAAAGATAAACTGTTTAACACTGGTGGTACGCGAACAAGAGGACACAGGTGGAAACTGAGTACCCAAATGAGCCACAGGGACGTTAGAAAGAACTTTTTCAGTGTCAGAGTAGTTAACGGATGGAATGCATTAAGAAGTGATGTGGTGGAGGCTGACTCCATACACAGTTTTAAATGTAGATATGATAGAGCCCAATAGGCTCAGGAATCTGTACACCTGTTGATTGACAGTTGAGAGGCGGGACCAAAGAGCCAGCTCAACCCCCGCAAGCACAATTAGGTGAGTACACAAACACACACACACACACACACGCACACACACACACACACACACACACACACACACACACACACACACACACACACACACACACACACAAACACACACACACACACACACACACACACACACACACACACACACACACTAAACTATAAGAATAACAGGACTCTGGAGAGCAGAGAAAGATACCAGAATGCCAGGAATGAATACGTCAGGATGAGAAGAGAGGCAGAAGGACAATACGAAAATGACATCGCAAGCAAGGCAAAGACTCAGCCTAAATTGTTGCATAGCCACATTAGGAGAAAAACAACAGTAAAGGAACAGGTTATGAGATTAAGGATAGGGGCGGAAGGATTCACTACAAATGACAAGGAAGTGTGTGAGGAATTGAATAAGAAATTCCAGGAGGTCTTCACCTTAGAGCAAGGAGAAATTCCAGAGGTCAGTGAGGGAATAGCTAACCAGGAACCACTGGAAGAGTTTGAGATTACCAGTGGGGAAGTAAGGAAGTGTTTACTAGAGTTTGACGTGACGAAGACTATAGGCCCAGATGGAATCTCCCCTTGGGTTCTAAAGGAAGGAGCAAGAGAACTGTGCCTACCACTCTCCATAGTGTATAACAAATCACTGGCAACAGGGGAACTGCCAGATATTTGGAAAGCAGCTAACGTAGTCCCGATATACAAGAAAGGGGATAGACAGGAGGCACTGAACTACAGGCCAGTGTCCCTAACCTGCATACCATGCAAGCTGATGGAGAAGATTGTGCGAAAAAAGCTAGTGGCACATCTGGAGCGAAGGAACTTTGTGTCACAACACCAACATGGTTTCAGGGATGGCAAGTCATGCCTCAAAGGATTAATTGAATTCTACGATCAGACAACAAGAATCAGATAAGAAAGAGAGGGGTGGGGCAGACTGCATATTTTTGGATTGTCAGAAAGCCTTTGATACAGTGCCACACAAGAGGCTAGTGCGAAAGTTGGAGATGCAGGCTGGAGTGAAAGGGAAGGTACTCCGGTGAATAGAGGAGTACCTAAGCAACAGGAGACAACGAGTCTGTGTGAGGGGTGAGGTCTCAGATTGGCGAGACGTCACAAGTGGAGTCCCGCAGGGGTCAGTCCTTGGACCTATACTGTTTCTGGTATATGTAAATGATCTCCCAGAGGGTATAGATTCGTTTCTCTCAATGTTTGCCGACGATGCAAAAATTATGAGGGGGATTGAAACAGAGGATGATAGTAGGAGGCTACAAGATGACCTGGATAGACTGAGTGAATGGTCCAACAAATGGCTGTTGAAGTTCAACCCGAGTAAATGCAAAATAATGAAACTAGGCAGTGGAAACAGGAGGCCAGGCACAGGATACAGAATAGGAGATGAAGTACTTAATGAAACAGACAGAGAGAAAGATCTAGGAGTTGATATCACACCAAACCTGTCTCCTGAAGCCCACATAAAGAGAATAACGTCTGCGTCATATGCGAGGCTGGCTAACATCAGAACGGCGTTCAGGATCCTGTGTAAGGAATCATTCAGAATCTTGTACACCACATATGTAAGACCAATCCTGGAGTATGCGGCCCCAGCATGGAGCCCGTACCTTGTCAAGCACAAGACGAAGCTGGAAAAAGTCCAAAGGTATGCTACTAGACTAGTCCTAGAACTAAGAGGCATGAGTTATGAGGAAAGGCTGCGGGAAATGCACCTTACGACACTGGAAGACAGAAGAGTAAATGGGGAACATGATCACAACCTACAAAATCCTCAGGGGAATCGACCGGGTAAACAAGGATGAACTATTCAACACTGGTGGGACGCGAACAAGGACACAGGTGGAAGCTGAGTTCCCAAATGAGCCACAGAGACATTAGAAAGAACTTTTTCAGTGTCAGAGTAGTTAGTAAATGGAATGCGCTAGGAAGTGATGTGGTGGAGGCTGACTCCATACACAGTTTCAAATGTAGATATGATAGACCCCAGTAGGCTCAGGAATCTGTACACCAGTTGATTGACGGTTGAGAGGCGGGACCAAAGAGCCAAAGCTCAACCCCCGCAAGCACAAATAGGCGAGTAGTACACACACTCACACACACACACACACACACACACACACACACACACACACACTCACACACACACACACACACACACACACACACACACACACACACACACACACACACACACAAACACACACACACACACACACACACACACACACAAACACACACGCGCGTGACACCTCGCCACCAGTCAGTGTTGTGAGCGGAGGGAAACACCGCCATGGAATTTCAATTGTTAGACGTAAACAAAAGCGTTTTTGTGTGTAGGTGCATAACAGGATCATTTGCTCGGAGCCCCATTGTTGCTCCTGTGAGTGTAGGGACACAGGTGAGGACTGCTACACCTGTGGGTAGTCACAGGTGTGTACTGGTACACCTGTGAGTGTAGGGAGCACAGGTGTGTACTGGTACACCTGTGAGTGTAGGGAGCACAGGTGTGTACTGGTACAAAGGTGGGTAGTGACCAGGTGTGTACTGCTACACCTGTGGTTAGTGATACATTTGTGTACTGGTACACCTGTGGGTAGTGGCACAGGTGTGTACTGGTACACCTGTGGGAAGTGGCACAGATGTGTATTGGTACACCTGTGGGTAGTGGCACAGGTGTGTACACCTGTGTTTACTAGTTGTGTTTACTAGTTGTGTTTTTGCGGGGGTTGAGCTTTGCTCTTTCGGCCCGCCTCTCAACTGTCAATCAACTGTTTACTAACTTTTTTATTTTTTTTATTTTTTCCACACACACACCCAAGGAAGCAGCCCGTAACAGCTGACTAACTCCCAGGTACCTATTTACTGCTAGGTAACAGGGGCATTCAGGGTGAAAGAAACTTTGCCCATTTGTTTCTGCCTCGTGCGGGAATCGAACCCGCACCACAGAATTACGAATCCTGCGCGCTATCCACCAGGCTACGAGGCCCCTAAACCTGTGGGTAGTGGCAGGTGTGTACTGGTACACCTGTGGGTAGTGGCACAGGTGTATTTTGTGTTGTCGGGGACAAGAAGCCTGTGTATATATGTATATACTTTAGGCTTGTATCGAAGCCCCCCTCCCCTCCCCAACCCCAGTGGTGGCCCTACCCCCCCCCCCCCAGGGTGCACCCCCCCCCCTCCACACACAACAGTTGGCAAACTCCAGGGTACCTATGTACTGCTAGGTGAACAGAGCCATTAGGTGAAAAGAAACTTGCCCAACCATTTCTTTTCCGTCTGGGAATCGAACCTGGGATCTCCGATTGAGTGTAGAGAACGAAGCCAACTGTGCCACACCTGTCATTAGAGGCGCATGTGTACAAACATGTTGGCAACACTAGACAAAGGTCCTGAGGCGTCCAGTGAAGCCTCAGGAACACTAGAGGATTCAGTTGAATCCCAGGTTCCATTGTTTTTTTTTATCCATGTCGTGGTGTAGTGGTCTATGACGGGTGCTTGTAAGAAGTTAGAACACAGGTTCGAATCCTCCTCACGGCTCCTACGAATTTTCTCAGTGATACATCACGTTTAAAGGAGTTCGTTGTGCATCCCGTCAATATAAATAATAGTCTATATAATTAAAATGAAACTGTTCGTTTGTTCAACATCGCTAATCTCCGAAAGTTCTTCACCGTATATGTTGCTCTGAAATTTTGACATAACGTTCAGTTCGCATACGAGTATTGTTTTTATATACCTACTATATAGATGTCACGCCTGTGACAGGTAAAAACATGTTTTTTTTAATGTTTTTCATGTGAGTTTTCATGTGAGGGAAATCTCCGAAACCTCTTTACCGATTACTTTAATTTTGTGATTCATTTTGTGAATATAGTTTATTTTTCTTTTCATTATATTTCATTTCGTTTTCTTAACTGTTCTTATTTTTCAGTGATTGGAATATCAGATCATTTGGTGTTCCCATAGTTATGAAGGGGAACATCAGATCATTTGGGAACGCATTGGACGAGGAGACAGGAGTGGGGGATGGTGGGGAGGACAAGGGGAGGGAGGTATGGTGGGGAGGACGGGACGGGGGATTGAGGAATGGTTGGAAGTATGGGTGGATGGGGGAGGGGAATGGTTGGGAGGGCTGAGGGACAGGGAAGGTTGCTGTGGCTCAGCAACGCACATGCGTTGCTGAGCCACAGCAACGCATGGCCGGGTACAGCTGATAATAATAATAATGACAATAATAATTTATAATTAATAGTATAAAGAAGAACATGATACAGTGATTAATTGCTTGTTACAGAGTTCATATATTTAACAAAGCAATTAATACGCAAAGCGTTCCAGATACAAAATATGAATTTTATATCCGAAATGGATACATATTTTACCGATAATTTATTGACAGTTTTGATGGGGGGGTCAACGACACTCAACGAGCAGTGAGGTAACACATGTGGAGTGTTCAAGACGTTTAGCACGAGATAGTTGGATTGTTAATGATAACGAAGAAAGACAAAGTCTACTTAATTATAGAAGCCGTAGTTCAGCAACGGAACAGCTGTTGTTGTTGATATTGACAGTAACAGCAACACAGTCTTCCCTTAGCCTGCCATTTAGCTACTCAGATCGAAGTGTCCATGTAGCACGGGCTATGGTGAGCCCGTAAACTGGCCTCCCCTCTTCCCCCTCCCCTATACCTCTCCTCACCTCTCTCTCCACCTCTTCTCTCCTCTCCCCCCACTCTCACCCCCCCCCCACGTCTCCTCTACAACATCACTGTAATCTCATATCAACACATCCATACACAGTCAAAGGGGAAAAATCATATCAAAGTTTAGAGGAATGAAAGCGTTAGTATTATGACAAGATTTGTTTTATTTTTGACGTGATCAGTGCATACAGATTCTGACATAGACAACAATTATGTATATTAATATAAACAATAATAATATTAAAATAATAACAACTATAATAATAAATATAATAATACGGTTATTATCATTTATATTATTTTTTTATTATACTTTATTTTATATATAATAATATATTATTAAGAATTAGAATAATGATTCAACATTGAATCATATAGTATTGCGTAATTTTCCGTGGGGGGGGGGGAGGGGGGAGGGGGGGAGGGGGTCACGTTTGCAGTGTCACGTGGAACTCTTTCTGGTGTTGTGTGGTCACTCTTACACACCAATCCCCATCCGCCCATGTTGGGCACGTACCCAACAGCAATCACTAGAGAAAAAAAAAATCGAGTAAATCTAGCCTTCAAGCGCCTGGCCTCTAACCTCGAATAGACAAGATACACATTCATTTCCATATATACGTATCTATACATATTCTATAAATTGCGTTAACAGCTTCCTGTCATCCAATAACGCAGCTTAAATCTTTATTTACTTGAGTTGCCTAAAAATTGTTAACGTTAATGACCTTTCAATGTTGCCATGAAATAGTCTGATTTCATATCAAAAAACATTCTGTGGCTCAAAATCGTTCATAGACACAGATTTGTTATATCATTCCAGCGCTGAATTATACACCATGAATGATTTAAGTATTCTATTAGATAAGACTAAGAATAAGACTCTTAAGAACTCAAATAGACATTGTACATGATTTAAGAACTCAGAGAACCAATAAATTAGAGAGGTCATACAGCCGAAGAGTTAACAAAAGACACCGTGAATAAAGGCCTCACAGAAGACACCGTGAATGAAGAGCTCACAAAAGACACCGTGAATGAAGAGCTCACAAAAGACACCGTGAATGAAGAGCTCACAAAAGACACCGTGAATGAAGAGCTCACAAAAGACACCGTGAATGAAGAGCTCACAAAAGACACCGTGAATGAAGACCTCACAAAAGACACCGTGAATGAAGAGCTCACAAAAGACACCGTGAATGAAGACCTCACAAAAGACACCGTGAATGAAGACCTCACAAAAGACACCGTGAACGAAGACCTCACAAAAGACACCGTGAATGAAGACTTCACAAAAGACACCGTGAATGAAGACCTCACAAAAGACACGGTGAATGAAGACCTCACAAAAGACACCGTGAATGAAGACCTCACAAAAGACACCGTGAACGAAGAGCTCACAAAAGACACCGTGAATGAAGACCTCACAAAAGACACCGTGAATGAAGACCTCACAGAAGACACCGTGAACGAAGAGCTCACAAAAGACACCGTGAATGAAGACCTCACAGAAGACACCGTGAATGAAGACCTCACAGAAGACACCGTGAATGAAGACCTCACAAAAGACACCGTGAATGAAGACCTCACAAAAGACACCGTGAATGAAGACCTCACAAAAGACACCGTGAATGAAGACTTCACAAAAACATTGATAACACCTTTACAAAAGAATTGTGAACGCAAAAACTTTCCATGTAAGCCTGATGAAGGCTTCTCTGCCCTTTGGCAAGCACAAAAGATTGACCAGTGGACAAAAACAACGACAATATCATTTATTTGTGAACACAACAAAGGAAACAATGACACGATAAGATGGATCAAAACTCAACCTTATACGAATGTAAAAAAAAATATGTATACAAAGATACATATACAAAAATATGTATATAAAATATGTACAGAGATAAATGTATGAAACAAAATAAAAATCATATTTGAGGAGAGAAAGGATTTACTGATAAAATGTTATTGGTTAAGCTACGCTCAACGCGTTGTGTATAGAAAACAAAATATTTTTGGTTTAAAACTCATTGACGAAATTATTTCTGTAATCTGATGCAGCCTTCTCTCAATGTGCACTCATCTAGTTGTGCTTGCGGGGGTTGAGCTCTGGCTCTTTGGTCCCGCCTCTCAACTGTCAATCAAATGGTGTACAGGTTTCTGAGCCTTCTGGGCTCTATCATATCTACATTTGAAACTGTGTATGGAGTCAGCCTCCAACACATCTCTGCCTAATGCATTCCACCTGTTAACTACTCTGACACTGAAAACGTTCCTTCTAACGTCTCTGTGGCTCATTTGGGTACTCAGTCTCCACCTGTGTCCCCTTGTTCGTGTACCGCCAGTGTTGAATAGTTTATTCTTGTCTATCCTGTCAATTCCCCTGAAGATTTTGTAGGTAGTGATCATGTCTCCCCTCACTCTTCTGTCTTCCAGTGTCGTAAGGTGCATTTCCCGCAGCCTTTCCTCGTAACTCATGCCTCTTAGTTCTGGGACTAGTCTAGTGGCATACCTCCGAACTTTTTCCAGCTTCGTCTTGTGCTTGACAAGGTACCGGGTCTATGCTGGGGCCGCATACTCCAGGATTGTTCTTACGTATGTGGTGCACAAGATTCTGAATGATTCCTTACACAGGTTCTTGAAGGCTGTTCTGATGTTAGCCAGCCTTGTATATGCCGCAGATGTAATTCTCTTTATGTGGGCTTCAGGAGACAGGTTTGGTGTGATATCAATTCCAAGATCTTTCTCTCTGTCCGTTTCATTAAGTACTTCATCTCCTATTCTGTATCTTGTGTCTGGCCTCCTGTTTCCACCGCCTAGTTTCATTACTTTGCATTTACTCGGGTTAAAATTCAGCACCCATTTGTCGGACCATACATTCAGTCTGTCTAGGTCATCTTGTAGCCTCCTACTATCATGCTCTGTTTCAATCCTCCTCATAATTTTTACATCATCAGCAAACATTGAGAGAAACGATTCTATACCCTCTGGGAGATCATTTACATATATCAGAAAAAGTATTGGTCCAAGGACTGACCCCTGCGGGACTCCACTTGTGACGTCATGCCAATCTGCGACCTCACCCCTCACAGTGACTCGCTGTCTCCTGTTACTTAGGTACTCCCTTATCCAACGAAGTACCATCCCTTTCATCCAGCTTTTTCACTAGCCTCTTGTGTGGTACTGTATCAAAGGCTTTTTGACAATCCAAAAATATGCAGTCTACCCACCCCTCTCTTTCTTACCTGATTTTTGTTGCCTGGTCGTAGAATTCAATTAGCCCTGTGAGGCAGGACTTACCATCTCTGAACCCATATTGATGCTGTGCTACAAAGTTCTTTCGCTCTAGATGTTTCACTAGCTTTCTTCGCACAATCATCTTGCATGGTTAACAGAACCCAATGTGTAATAGTCAACAAATTAAAATCCAGCCCATCAACCGTGAAGAGCTCAGTCCCCCAGGGTACTGTGCTTGCTCCAGTACTTTTTCTCATCCTCATATCGGACATAGACAAGAACACAACCTATAGCACTGTATCATCCTTTGCAGATGACACTAGGATCTTCATGAGAGTAGGCAACATAGAGGACACGGCAAACCTCCAATCAGATGTAGATCTGGTCTTTCTATGGGCTACAGAAAATAATATGGTGTTTAACTAAGATAAGTTCCAGCTCATGCGCTATGGAAAAAAATGAAAATATAAAAACGGAAACCACGTACAAAACTCAGGCAAATCATAACGTAGAACGAAAAGGCAATGTAAAGGATCTGGGTGTACTCATGTCGGGAGACCTTACCTTTAAAGAACACAATAAAGTAGCCGTCACAACTGCAAGAAAAATGACAGGTTGGATAACAAGAACTTTTCACACTAGAGATGCTGTACGGATGATGATACTTTTCAAAACGCTTGTGCTCTCTAGAGTGGAATACTGCTGCACAATGACAGCCCCTTTCAAAGCTGGAGAAATTACTGACCTGGAGAGCGTGCAGAGATCCTTTACTGCTAGAATCCACTCAGTAGAACATCTAAACTATTGGGACCGACTAAAGAGCCTAAATCTGTACTCCCTTGAGCGCAGGTGAGAGAGATACATAATAATTTACACGTGGAAAATATTAGAGGGGCTGGTCCCAAACCTGCACACAGATATAACATCACATGAGACCAGAAGACATGGCAGGATGTGCAGAATATCCCTGTTGAAAAGCAGAGGTGCAACAGGTACTCTGAGAGAGAACTCTATCAACAACAGAGGCCCAATACTGTTCAACACGCTTCCGCTACACATAAGGGGCATAACTGGCCGACCCCTCACAGTGTTCAAGAGAGAACTGGATAAGCACCTCCAAAGGATACCTGATCAACCAGGCTGTGATTCATAGGTCAGGCTGCGAGCAGCCGCTTCCAACAGCCTGGTTGATCAGTCCAGCAACCAGGAGGCCTGGTCGACGACCGGGCCGCGGGGACGCTAAGCCCCGGAAGCACCTCAAGGTATGGTATGGAGGTTAGGGACACTGGCCTGTAGTTCAGTGCCTCCTGCCTCTCCCCTTTCTTATATATCGGAACAACGTTAGCTGCCTTCCAAATTTCTGGCAGTTCTCTTGTTGCTAGTGATTTGTTATGCACTATGGAGAGTGGCAGGCACAGTGCTTCTGCTCCTTCCCTTAGTATCCAAGGGGAGATACTGTGTGTGTGTGTGTGTGTATGTGTGTATGTGTGTGTGTGTGTGTGTGTGTGTGTGTGTGTGTGTGTGTGTGTGTGTGTGTGTGTGTGTGTGTGTGTGCCTTATCCACACAGAGCTGCTGGAAGTATATAGAGCTGGAGGAGGGTATTACAACCCCCCCCCCCAACCCACACCCCCCACACACACTTAATGTGATTGTCCGTAATGGTAAAAAGCTTTCAGGTAAGCTGCTCACCAGCCTCCCCCCCCCCCCCCTTACCAGCCACATTTCCTTCTACCTGCAAACACCTGGACAGCCTATTACCTGTGCCAGCTATGGCCGCCTGTCCCACCTAACGACAATCAAACTCCGCTGGAGACTGGCTGAAACCCGCGGCCCTTCCTTGCTACCCAACCATCAAGTCTACTCCTGAACGTAGCCCAGGACTACTGGCCTCGGCTACTATATATATATATATATATATATATATATATATATATATATATATATATATATATATATATATATATATATATATATATATATATATATCGTACCTAGTAGCCAGAACGCACTTCTCAGCCTACTATGCAAGGCCCGATTTGCCTAATAAGCCAAGTTTTCATGAAATAATTGTTTTTCGACTACCTAACCTACCTAACCTAACCTAACTTTTTCAGCTACCTAACCTAACCTAACCTATAAAGATAGGTTAGGTTAGGTTAGGTAGGGTTGGTTAGGTTCGGTCATATATCTACGTTAATTTTAACTCCAATAAAAAAAATTGACCTCATACATAATGAAATGGGTAGCTTTATCATTTCATAAGAAAAAAATTAGAGAAAATATATTAATTCAGGAAAACTTGGCTTATTAGGCAAATCGGGCATTGCATAGTAGGCTGAGAAGTGCGTTCTGGCTACTAGGTACGACATTATATATATATATATATATATATATATATATATATATATATATATATATATATATATATTATATATATATATATATTATATATATATATATATATATATATATATATATATATATATATATATATATATATATATATATTATTAAATATGCCGAAAAAGTAAGATTAATAATTCTAACACGAATTTTCTCAATCTTTCGTACATTTCTTTTCACTGTTGGAGGTAATTCAAAAATCAATTCTCCAAAATTCATTTTTATTTCTAGTCTGACGCGACACTTGAGCGCGTTTCGTAAAACTTATTACATTTTCAAAGACTTTAGTTAACACATACACAACTGAATAGAACTTACACATCTCCGATTTTGTTTATATCTACTTTTGAGTGAGGTGGATGGGGTGAGGTGGTATTTAATAAGGTATTAATTTCATCAACACAAGCCAGAACATGAAACAATGGGTATTGAATAGAAGTGTTTGTAGAAAGCCTATTGGTCCATATTTCTTGATGCTTCTATATTGGAGCGGTCTTGAGGTGGGTAGAATATAGTTGTGCATTAATTGGCTGTTGAATCATAAGAAGGAAAGTGAAACGCCATGCAACCTCTGAAGAGACAACCAACACAAGTATATATAGTATTCGTTATCTATATAGTAGGTATATAAAAACTATATATTAGGGGGGGGGGGAGCTTGAAGGGGTTAGGTGGTAATGGGGAGGGGGCTAGAGGGGGTTAGTTGGTAATCGGAAGGGGGGCCTAGTTAAGGGGGGGTTAGAGGGGGTTAGGTGGTAATGGGGAGGGGGGCTAGAGGGGGTTAGGTGGTAATGGGGAAATGGGGGGCTAGAGGGAGGATAGGTGGTAATGGGGAGGGGGGCTAGAGGGGGTTAGGTAGTAATGGGGAAAGGGGGGGGCTAGAGGGAGGATAGGTGGTAATGGGGAGGGGGGCTAATGGATAGGGGGCGTGGAGGTGTCGGCTTGGGGGGGGGAGAGGGTGGCCGTCAGAATCATTAGTGTGTGTTTACCAGTGTTGATTGTGACGGGCGGCTAGCGAGGCCTGGGTTATTAATTGTGCTAGGAGGGGGGGCGTGAGGGGGGCGGGGGGGAGGGAGGGTGGGGGTGAGGGGGAGAGGTTGGGCAGTCAGGTAGGGGTCGGGCAGGAGGGGGCAGTAGGAAATGAGGGGATAGTTGGTGGGCTTAGTGAGTGGAGACTGTAGGTGGTGGACTTAGAGAGTGGAGACTGTAGGTGGTGGACTTAGTGAGTGGAGGCTGTAGGTGGTGGACTTAATGAGTGGAGACTGTAGGTGGTGGACTTAGTGAGTGGAGGCTGTAGGTGGTGGACTTAATGAGTGGAGACTGTTGGTGGTGGACTTAGTGAGTGGAGACTGTAGGTGGTGGACTTAGTGAGTGGAGACTGTAGGTGGTGGACTCAGTGAGTGGAGACTGTAGGTGGTGGACTCAGTGAGTGGAGACTGTAGGTGGTGGACTCAGTGAGTGGAGACTGTAGGTGGTGGACTCAGTGAGTGGAGACTGTAGGTGGTGGACTCAGTGAGTGGAGACTGTAGGTGGTGGACTCAGTGAGTGGAGACTGTAGGTGGTGGACTTCATGAGTGGAGACTGTTGGTGGTGGACTTAATGAGTGGAGACTGTAGGTGGTGGACTCAGTGAGTGGAGACTGTAGGTGGTGGACTCAGTGAGTGGAGACTGTAGGTGGTGGACTCAGTGAGTGGAGGCTGTAGGTGGTGGACTCAGTGAGTGGAGGCTGTAGGTGGTGGGCTTAGTGAGTGGAGGCTGTAAGTGGTGGACTTACTGAGTGGAGACTGTAGGTGGTGGACTCAGTGAGTGGAGACTGTAGGTGGTGGGCTCAGTGAGTGGAGACTGTAGGTGGTGGGCTCAGTGAGTGGAGACTGTAGGTGGTGGACTCAGTGAGTGGAGACTGTAGGTGGTGGGCTCAGTGAGTGGAGACTGTAGGTGGTGGGCTCAGTGAGTGGAGACTGTAGGTGGTGGACTCAGTGAGTGGAGACTGTAGGTGGTGGACTCAGTGAGTGGAGACTGTAGGTGGTGGACTCAGTGAGTGGAGACTGTAGGTGGTGGACTCAGTGAGTGGAGACTGCAAGTAGTTATTATGATGTTGTTACTGTTGGTCGTCCTTCCTTACGGACAACCAACCCAAAACCCGGAGAGTGCTTATGTTGACCAGGAGATCACCCTGGGCGCTTCTAGCACTTGGACAGGGGTTCAACGTCACACGTTTAGGGGGCTGCGGCTCTAATACTGACCTCGGTGTCACGTGCACACACCCACTCGAGCCGCCGTGACTCCCCACCTTGGTATGATCTCCTCAATCACCTTTTCTGAAATATTACTCTGTACTACCCTGTCCACAGCTATGGTTCTTGGTTCTTTCCCTCTCTCTCTATCTTTTCTACATTCTGGGAAGCCTCTCTAGGACAAAAGCAAACACCTGCAACTTGAATACATTTACTGGACAAGGTACATGCACAATACATATACACGTATAATAATATGAATCCAACACTCTATACTATTGTAGTCGGGTTGCACTCCAATACCATCAGGACTCTGTCATCTGCCTATCAAGTGGTAGCCTAACTGCTGTCTCACCACTTATACCACCAACCTCACCAAGTAGGTCAAGTCTTATAAGACAATATTGCACTGTCAGCAAGAGAATATATATATATATATATATATATATATATATATATATATATATATATATATATATATATATATATATATATATATATATATATATTATATATATATATATATATATATATATATATATATTTATATATAAATACATACAAGGAAAACCAGCCTATAACTGCAATAACATAAATATCAGTATAAATATTCCTTGATACACAATAATGATCAATCACCCTATCCGTGCTAGAACATATATAATATATCATATTACCTCTGCAGGTAATCCAGCCTACGACTGTGACTCTATACTTCAGTATAAGTACTCCTTGGCACAAAAATGGTAATCAATCACTCACCTTTCACTGCGTCTTGCACGCTAATGACAACCAAACACTCTACCAACTCCATACAAGTAGTCAGTAAGAACTTTCTTTCCACATCTGGAAGTTCACTACCCTGACATCTTAAGATTTTCCTAGAATCGTCTACCAGGGTCCTCCACAGCTCTCCCGGCTGCTACACCATGAAGTCTTCCTTGAGCAACAATGGTGCTTCACCACTGGTATCACAGAAGCATGTGAAACTTCACTTCACTGCTCCTCTGCTCACAGCTTGAGGTCCTGTTCCTCACTGTATGGCTGCTCCTCCACAGAGCTCAGTACCTTCCACAACCTTGGAGTCTCATCCACTACTCCTCCTCTGCTGGCTCGAATTTCACAGCAACTCCTTCCCCAGAACAAACCACAGAGTTAGATGTACCAGGGCGCTTGCTGGCCTCAGCGTCAGACGTTAACGCGCTCCTTAGCACACCAAATTGCTATTTAAACTTCTCTACAGAGCTTCTACCCTTCCAGACTCGAGCACGATGTCGTTCCCCAGGCTTCTTACAAGAATGCCTGAATAATTCTCCTCTTGACGGAGCACGTAATCAGAGAATCTTCCTCTGCTACCAGGAGCTTAAAAACATTGCATCCTGCTTCCACACCGGCTGTTACTCGAGTAAAGTCAAGACCCCTGACATGAGCCTCATGCCTTCTTCACAAACTTTCGACATCTCATATAAAGTCATTTACATACACATTTGTTCACTGTCAATGCTTTTAAACTATTTATCAAATCTAACCAATTATTTTACGTATGTATCTCCATGTCTATATTTCTTTGACTTCTTAATTAGGTCACGTCTTGCAGAATAACTCTCAAGGTAGACTCGTTTCCCAGCTACCTGGGACCATAACAAGGTGGTGGACTTGGTGAGTAGGGACTGTTGGTGGTGGACTTACTGAGTGGAGACTGTAGGTGGTGGACTTAGTGAGTGGAGACTGTAGGTGGTGGACTTACTGAGTGGAGACTGTAGGTGGTGGACTTACTGAGTGGAGACTGTAGGTGCTGGACTTACTGAGTGGAGACTGTAGGTGCTGGACTTACTGAGTGGAGACTGTAGGTGGTGGACTTAGTGAGTGGAGACTGTAGGTGGTGGACTTAGTGAGTGGAGACTGTAGGTGGTGGACTTACTCAGTGGAGACTGTAGGTGGTGGACTTACTGAGTGGAGGGTGTAGGTGGTGGACTCAGTGAGTGGAGACTGTAGGTGGTGGACTCAGTGAGTGGAGACTGTAGGTGGTGGACTTACTGAGTGGAGACTGTAGGTGGTTGACTTACTGAGTGGAGACTGTTGGTGGTTGACTTACTGAGTGGAGACTGTTGGTGGTGGACTTAGTGAGTAGAGACTGTAGGTGGTGGACTTACTGAGTGGAGACTGTTGGTGGTGGACTTAGTGTGGAGACTGTGGAGAAAAAGCTGAGTCCTTTGTCATGGCCCAATAAGAGAGAGCTCACATTAGAGCCGTGAGTGCCCCCCATGCAGGGGGACTTTCTTTAAGGAGTGCGTTTGTCTGCAAGGAACACGTTCTCGACAGAGCGTTCCCAACGTCAGAGAAGAGTTGCATTGCAACAGGACACGCGGAGAGAGCCATATATACTCCCTCCGTATTGCAGTGGCCTCCTGTCATGATGCCCTGAGTCTCAGAGAAGACAGTTGCATTTGCAACCCGAAGGAAGCCGACCAATATGGCTTGCAAGGTCTGCACTGCAGAAGCTCCAAGGGTTTACATCGAAGACATAAATGAAGTCAATGTCATTGAGCAGAGCCTTGCCACAGCACAGTGACACGTGTGTATCCTGCAGGTGACTACACCTGTGTATCCTACAGGTGACTACACCTGTGTATCCTACAGGTGACTACACCTGTGTATGCTACAGGTGACTACACGTGTGTATCCTACAGGTGACTACACGTGTGTATGCTACAGGTGACTACACGTGTGTATCCTACAGGTGATTACTCGTGTGTATCCTACAGGTGACTACACGTGTGTATCCTACAGGTGACTACACCTGTGTCTCCTACAAGTGAGTACACCTGTGTATCCTACAGGTGACTACACCTGTGTATCCTACAGGTGACTACACGTGTGTATCCTAAAGGTGACTACACGTGTGTATCCTACAGGTGACTACACGTGTGTATCCTACAGGTGACTACACGTGTGTATCCTACAGGTGACTACACGTGTGTATGCTACAGGTGACTACACCTGTGTATCCTACAGGTGACTACACCTGTGTATCCTGCAGGTGACTACACCTGTGTATCCTACAGGTGACTACACGTGTGTATGCTACAGGTGACTACACGTGTGTATCCTACAGGTGACTACACCTGTGTATCCTACAGGTGACTACACCTGTGTATCCTACAGGTGACTACACCTGTGTATCCTACAGGTGACTACACGTGTGTATCCTACAGGTGACTACACCTGTGTATCCTACAAGTGACTACACCTGTGTATCCTACAGGTGACTACACCTGTGTATCCTACAGGTGACTACACGTGTGTATCCTAAAGGTGACTACACGTGTGTATCCTACAGGTGACTACACCTGTGTATCCTGCAGGTGACTACACCTGTGTATCCTACAGGTGACTACACGTGTGTATGCTACAGGTGACTACACGTGTGTATCCTACAGGTGACTACACCTGTGTATCCTACAGGTGACTACACCTGTGTATCCTACAGGTGACTACACCTGTGTATCCTACAGGTGACTACACGTGTGTATCCTACAGGTGACTACACCTGTGTATCCTACAAGTGACTACACCTGTGTATCCTACAGGTGACTACACCTGTGTATCCTACAGGTGACTACACGTGTGTATCCTAAAGGTGACTACACGTGTGTATCCTACAGGTGACTACACCTGTGTATCCTACAGGTGACTACACGTGTGTATCCTACAGGTGACTACACGTGTGTATCCTACACGTGACTACACGTGTGTATCCTACAGGTGACTACACCTGTGTATCCTGCAGGTGACTACACCTGTGTATCCTACAGGTGACTACACGTGTGTATGCTACAGGTGACTACACGTGTGTATCCTACAGGTGACTACACCTGTGTATCCTACAGGTGACTACACCTGTGTATCCTACAGGTGACTACACGTGTGTATCCTACAGGTGACTACACGTGTGTATCCTACAGGTGACTACACGTGTGTATCCTACAGCTGACTACACCAGCACCATGGGTACCCCGAAGCACACGCCTTAAACCACTGAACCACGACCTTAAGGCATCGAACTGATACTAAATCAAGTTGAGACACTGTGCCACGGGAGCTGTGGCCACAGTCGGCTTGATCCAGATTGGCCCTTGACTCTGCAGCTGATGTTAGACTTTAAACTTTTAAACTCTTCTCCAGCAAGTCATATAAACGTTAGGACAAGTTTCCCTTCACCTGCTGCAACTGTTCATCTAGCAGTATAATAGTTACCCCATGAGATAGGTGACTGTTGTGGATGGCATCCTGGGTGTTGACCTAGATTTTGGATAGGACTGTCCATAAGCCTAATTACAGCCTTCCTCTCCTCGACTGCGGGAATTAGCTGTTTCATAACTTACTTTGTGATACATTTTACAGGTCGTTCACAGAATAATTAAATTGCAGGAAGTTCATTTTGTAAGCAATTATAAAAAAAAATACGTGAACGTTTACTGAAAGCAATTAATCAATTCAGATGGGGAAGGGGGGAGGGGAAGGGAGGGGCGGAGGTGGGAGGGGGGGGGGGGAAAAGAGAAGTAGGGCAGAGAGGAGAAGGAACAGAGGCGGAAGTAAGAGAAAATGAGGAGTTCAGTGACAAGAGAAGAGACATAAGGAGGAAGAGAGGAAAAGCAAAAAGTTGACGGAGAGAGGGCAGGGAAGTAGAAGGAATATACAGGGGGGGAGAGAGAGAGGGGGAGAGAGAGAGAGAGGGGGAGAGAGAGAGGGGGGGGGGCAGAGGGAAGAGAAGTAAAGGAAGAGGGGAACAGGGATGTCAGAAAGAACTTAGTCAGTCCAAGAGTCGTCAATAAGTGAACGAAGTAGATGAGGAAGTCGTCGAAGCCAGTTCGATACTCAACTATAAATGTAAATATGATAAGAAACACCAGTGGAAAAGGAGTCACTGATCTTGTCGCTAGGCGGGGCTTAAGAGACGAGGCTCCATCCTGCATGCACAATTACGTGAGTATAAACACACACACACACACACACACACACACACACACACACACACACACACACACACAACTGGATAAACTGGAGGAATGGTCTAGAAAATGGCTGCTGAAGTTCAACTCTGGAAAGTGTAAGGTGATGAAATTAGGCGAAGGGAGCAGGAGGCTGAACACAAGGTATCATCTGGGAGGGGAAATCCTGCAAGAATCAAATAGAGAGAAGGATCTGGGGGTTGATATCACACCGAACCTGTCCCCAGAGGCCCACATCAAAAGAATATCATCAGCGGCATATGCTAGACTGGCCAACATAAGAACTGCCTTCAGAAACTTGTGTAAGGAATCTTTCAGAACCCTGTATACCACTTATGTAAGACCAATCCTGGAGTATGCAGCTCCAGCCTGGAGTCCATACCTAGTTAAACACAAGACAAAGTTAGAGAAGATTCAGCGGTATGCCACCAGGCTCGTCCCGGAACTGAGAGGATTGAGCTACGAGGAAAGGCTAAAGGAGCTGAACCTCACATCCCTGGAAAACAGAAGAGTAAGGGGAGACATGATAACCACCTACAAAATTCTCAGGGGAATTGACAGGGTGGACAAAGACAAACTCTTCAGCACGGGTGGGACACGAACAAGGGGACACAGGTGGAAACTTAGTTCCCAGATGAGCCACAGAGACGTTAGAAAGAATTTTTTCAGTGTCAGAGTAGTTAATAAATGGAATGCACTAGGAAGTGATGTGGTGGAGGCTGACTCCATACACAGTTTCAAATGTAGGTATGATAGAGCCCAGTAGGCTCAGGAATCTGTACACCAGTTGATTGACAGTTGAGAGGCGGGACCAAAGAGCCAAAGCTCAACCCCCGCAAGCACAATTAGGTGAGTACAATTAGGTGGGTGAGTACACACACACACACACACACACACACACACACACACACACACACACACACACACACACACACACACACACACACACACACATCAATACACACTCAAAGATCAATACACTGTGATCACTCATTCCCCTGGCGTTTCGATCTCCAGGGAATGAGTGATCACAGTGTATTGATCTTTGAGTACCTGGTAGAGCTAGGAATTATATCTCCAAAAGAATTGGGAAACAAAGGGCTGGCATACCAAAAGGGAAATTATGAGGATATGAGAAAATTCCTAGGGAATATACCATGGGACACAGAACTCATAAATAAGTCCGTACAAGACATTATAGACTATGTCACCCAAAACTGTCTGGAGGCTGTAAACAGGTTTATCCCGGCCCAACAGGAAAAAACCGAGAAGCAAAAGAAGAATCCGTGGTTTAATAGGTCATGTATGAAAGCAAAGGAGCTGAACAAAAGGGCACGGAGGAACTTCCGTAATAACAGAAGATAAAAACTAGCTATAAGTTTATCTAATACTCCCATCTCACAGGATGGTTAGACATACTGTACATGGAATCAATTTCGAAAATACCAGCCTCAATACAAAAAACAAATCAACTCTGACTAAACAACTCTAAGCAATTTTCACAAGAGGTAAGCACTGAATCATGGAAACATTATATTATAATTACTCTTACCAGTTTCTACCAGACTCCTCTCAAACAATGTTTTTTTAAACATGTTTAGGTATACACAGCAATGTGCTGCTTCCCTATTCTGTATAAAGGACCACACAGTGTAGATCAAAAACCAGCTACAACCTCATCCAACATCCTCACCTCACAGGATGGCCAGTCATACATGGAATTAGGAGAGAACAAAATACTTAATGCTGATCTATTAGCCTCCACTGGCAAAATCTGGGTGCAGCACAAGAATATCTTCCAATATTCCTGAGTGTATGAAGTAATTACAGAGCTCAAAATACCTCATACCATTTGGTATGAAGTCACTGATAACAGGACAATCACAGATATAGTGTTGGAGAGTATGTTCTCTCAAGTAGGACTGAAAACAGATGTTTTTTTCCACCAAGAGGGCTATAAACCCATGGAACCGCCTACCCACTGAAGCCGTAAATGCCAAATTCCAGCTAAAAATATCATTAAGACAATTGGCGGGCCCTTTAACAAGCCGCCGGCTTTCTGTCCTCGTCGAGGCCACTAGATAGTTAGTGGCCCTTGGGTAAATTCAGTAAATATATACAATAATTGTCAGCGCATCTTCCGAGCAACAAGGACAGCTAAACAGTATCTCTTAGAATTACGTAGGTAAACAACAAATGTAACATATTTGTTTACTACAATGTCGGTGCTGCCTGTAGAAGTTGAAAAACAGTTTTACTTCGAAATATACTAATTTTATAAGAAAATTCGACGTAAATAGGAGGCAGTAGAGCTCCGATAAGCCAGCGCTAAATCTTCAATATGAAGAATGTTGCTGCTCTCTGATTGGCCAAACGAAACACAGTAGTGACCTCTATCGGCACGCAGGTGAACCAACAATTTTCTTCCTAAGTGGACCTTATTGCATTGCACCTAAGCATCTTCTTAGGGCACACTTAGGAACCTTCGTAGCAAACCCACTTAAGAAGAAATACACAGAGCTTCCTGAATCTAGGTCCTGTACATTAGTTGATTGACGGTTGAGAGGCGGGACCAAAGAGCCTTGTGAGGGTTAAGCCAGAGCTCATCCCCCGCAAGCACAATTAGGTCAATACAATTAGGTAAGTAAGTACACACACACAGGGGCCTGTGTGTGTTATAGGGGGCCTGATAGCTGAGTGGACAGCGCTCTGGACTCGTAATCCTATAATCCTAGGGTCCGGGTTCGATCTCCGGTGAGATCGAACCGGTGATGGCAGAAACAAAATGGGCAGTATTTCCTTCACCCTGATGCCTCTGTTATCTAGCAGTAAATAGGTACCTTGGAGTTAGACAGCTGCTACGGACTGCTTCCTGTGTGTGAGTGTGTGTGTGCGTATGTGTGTGTGTGTGTGTGTGTGTGTGCGTGTGTGCGTGTGTGCGTGTGCGTGTGTGTGTGTATGTGTGTGTGTGTGTGTGTGTGTGTGTGTGTGTGTGTGTGTGTGTGTGTGTGTGTGTGTGTGTGTGTGTGTGTGTGTGTGTACTCACCTAGTTGTTCTCACCTAGTTGTGTTTGCGGGAGTTGAGCTCTGGCTCTTTGGTCCCGCCTCTCAACTGTCAATCAACTAGTGTACAGATTCCTGAGCCTACTGGGCTCTGTAATATCTACATATAAAACAGTGTATGGAGTCAGCCTCCACCACATCACTGCCTAATGCATTCCACCTGTTAACTACTCTGACACTGAAAAAGTTCTTTCTAACGTCCCTGTGGCTCATTTAGGTACTAAGTTTCCACCTGTGTCCCCTTGTTCGCCTACCGCCAGTGTCGAATAGTTTATCCTTGTCTTTCCTGTCAATTCCCTTGAGGATTTTGTAGGTAGTGATCATGTCTCCCAACACTCTTCTGTCTTCCAGTGTCGTAAGGTGCATTTCCCGCAGCCTTTCCTCGTAACTCATGCCTCTTAGTTCTGGGACTAGTTTAGTGGCATACCTATGAACTTTTTCCAGCTTCGTCTTGTGCTTGACAAGGTACGGGCTCCATGCTGGGGCCGCGTACTCCAGGATTGGTCTTACGTATGTTGTGTACAAGATTCATAACGATTCCTTACACAGGTTCCTGAAGGCTGTTCTGATGTTAGCCAGCCTCACATATGCCGCAGACGTCTAGATCTTTCTCTCTTTCCGTTTCATTAAGTACTTCATCTCCTATTCTGTATCTTGCGTCTGGCCTCCTGTTTCCACCGCCTAGTTTCATTACTTTGCATTTACTCGGGTTAAACTTTAGCAGCCATTTGTTGGACCATTCATTCAGTTTGTCTAGGTCATCTTGTAGCCTCCTACTATCATCCTCTGTTTCAATACTCCTCATAATTTTTGCATCATCAGCAAACATTGAGAGAAACGATTCAATACCCTCTGGGAGATCATTTACATATATCAGAAAAAGTATTGGTTCAAGGACTGACCCCTGCGGGACTCCACTTGTGACGTCTCGCCAATCTGAGACCTCACCCCTCACACTGACTCGTTGTGTTCTGTTACTTAGGTACTCCCTTATCCAACGAAGTACCTTCCCAGTCACTCCAGCCTGCATCTCCAGCTTTTTCACTAGCCTCTTGTGTGGTACTGTATAAAAGATTTTTTGACAATCCAAAAATATGCAGTCTGCCCACCCTTCTCTTTCTTGCCTGATTTTTGTTGCCTGGTCGTAGAATTCAATTAGCCCTGTGAGGCAGGACCTGCCATCCCTGAACCCATGTTGATGCTGTGTTACAAAGTTCTTTCGCTCCAGATGTTCCACTAGCTTTCTTCGCACAATCTTCTCTATCATCTTGCATGGTATGCAGGTTAGGGACACTGGCCTGTAGTTTAGTGCCTTCTGCCTATCCCCTTTCTTGTATAGTGAAACTACGTTAGCTGCCTTCCAAATTTCTGGCAGTTCCCCTGTTGCCAGTGATTTGTTGTACACTATGGAGAGTGGGAGGCACAGTTCTCCTGCTCCTTCCCTTAGTATCCAAGGGGAGATTCCATCTGGGCCTATAGCCTTTGTCACATCCAACTCTAGTAAACACTTCTTTACTTCCTCATTAATAATCTCAAACTCTTCTAGTGGTTCCTGGTTAACTATTCCCTCTCTTATCTCTGCAATCTCTCCCTGCTCTAAGGTGACCTTGAATTTCATATTCAGTTCCTCACACACTTCCTTGTCGTTTGTAGTGAATCCTTCTGCCCCTATCCTTATATTCATTACATGTCCCTTTACTGTTGTTTCCTCCTGATGTGGCTATGCAACAATTTAGGTTGAGTCTTTGCCTTGCTTGCGATGTCATTTTCGTATTGTCTTTCTGTCTCTCTTCTCAGCCTGACGTATTCATTCCTGGCACTCTGGTATCTTTCTCTGCTCTCAAGTGTTCTGTTATTCCTATAGTTTCTTCACGCCCTTTTACTTTGCTGCTTAGCTAGCCTACATCTCTGATTAAACCATGGGTTTCTCATCTTCATTTCATTGGTTTCCCTTTGGACTGGGACAAACTTGTTTGCTGCCTCCTTGCACTTGTGTGTGATGAAGTCCATCATGTCTTGGGCCGTCTTTCCCCTGAGCTCTGTTTCCCATGTTATATCTGTTAGGAATTTTCTTAATTCCTCATAGTTTCCCTTTCGGAATGCCGTTTTTTGTTTTCAGTACCCCTCCTCGAGTTCAATAACCCTTCTTCAACCAGATACTCAAACGTCAGTACACTGTGGTCGCTCATTCCTACTGGGGCCTCATAGTCGATTTCCCGTATGTCGGAGTCGTTCAGAGTGAAGACTAGGTCGAGTCTCGCTGGTTCACCGTTTCCTAGTGTGTTCCCTGACATGTTGGCTTAGAAAGTTTCTTGTCACCACCTCCATTAGTTTGGCTCTCCATGTATCCTCTCCTCCATGCGGTTCCTTGTTCTCCCAGTCTATCTTACCGTAATTGAAGACTCACATGATGAGCAGGTGGGATCTATTTCTACAGGCAGCAGAGGCTGCCTTCTCAATTATAGTATTTACTGCCATGTTGTTGTTGTCATACTCTTGCCTTCGTCTTCTGTCATTTGGTGGAGGGTTATATATCACTGCTACTACTACTTTTGGTCCTCCCAATGTCATGGTGCCTGTTATGTAGTCTCTGAATCCCTCGCATCCCGGGATGACCATCTCCTTGAAGCTCCATTCCTTTCTCATTAGTAGGGCCACTCCACCTCCTCCCCGTCCTTCCCTCTCTTTCCTTATTACAGTGTAGTTCTGGGGAAACACCGCATTCGTTATGATACCTGAGAGTTTTGTTTCTGTGAGTTCAATTACATCTGGGTTCACTTCTTGTGTTCTTTCCCGTAGTTCACTTGCCTTGCTGGTGATCCCATCTATGTTCGAGTACATCACCCTGAAGCTGACTCTCTTCTGTCCTTTCTCAGATCCTATTGCTTTCCCTGAAGCAAGGAAACAGGGAGAGACCAGGATGGGAGGGACCAGGATGGGGGGGCCTATGAAGATGGACCTGGGGGGTCTGGGGTGTGCGGGGGCTGGGAGGATCTGGTACAGGGAGGGTGGTGTAGGAGGGAGGGTTTGGGTGGGGGGGGAGAAAAGAGGACTTGGGGGGTGGGTGAGCAGGGGAGGCGTGGGGGGGAGGGGTGAGAGGGGGAGGCTTTGGAGAGTGTGGGAGAAGGGGAGGCTTGGGGGGTATGGGAGGAGGGAGGGCTTGGGGGGAAGGAGGGGGAATGGGGGGCTTGGGGGGGCATAAAAGTAAGGAGGGATTGGGGGGGAGGTTGGGGGATAGGGAGTGCCGAGGGGGATGAGGAAAAATGGAGGGCTGAGGAGAGTGGGTGTACTCACCTAGTTCTACTCACCTAGTTGTGATTGAGCGGGTTGAGCTTTGGCTCCTTGGTCCCGTCTCTCAACTGCCAATCAACTGATGTGCAGGTTCCTGAGCCTACTGGGCTCTATCATATCTACATTTAAAACTGTGTAAGGAGTCAGCCTCCACCACATCACTGCTTAATGCATTCCATTTTCTAACTACTCTGACACTGAAAAAAATCTTTTTAATGTCTCTGTGGCTCATCTGGGTCCTAGATTTCCACCTGTGTCCCCTTGTGCGTGTTCCCCCCCGTGCTGAAGAGTTTGTCTTTGTCCACCCTGTCAATTCCGCTGAGAATTTTGTAGGTGGCTATCATGTCTCTACACATGGGGTATCATGTGTGTGTGTGTGTGTGTGTGTGTGTGTGTGTGTGAGTGTGTGTGTGTGTGTGTGTGTGTGTGTGTGTGTGTGTGTGTGTGTGTGTGTGTGTGTGTGAGTGTGTGTATATGTGTGTGTGTATGTGTGTGTATGTGTGTGTGTGTGTGTGTACTCACCTAGTTGTACTCACCTAGTTGTGTCTGCAGGATCGAGCATTGACTCTTGGATCCCGCCTTTCGAGCATCGGTTGTTTACAGCAATGACTCCTGTCCTATTTCCCTATCATACCTGGTTTTAAAATTATGAATAGTATTTGCTTCCACAACCTGTTCCTGAAGTGCATTCCATTTCCCCACTACTCTCACGCTAAAAGAAAACTTCCTAACATCTCTGTGACTCATCTGAGTTTCAAGCTTCCATCCATGTCCTCTCGTTCTGTTACTATTCCGTGTGAACATTTCGTCTATGTCAACTCTGTCAATTCCTCTGAGTATCTTATACGTTCCTATCATGTCCCCCCTCTCCCTTCTTCTTTCTAGTGTCGTAAGGCACAGTTCCCTCAGGCGCTCTTCATACCCCATCCCTCGTAGCTCTGGGACGAGTCTCGTTGCAAACCTCTGAACCTTTTCCAGTTTCATTATATGCTTCTTCAGATGGGGACTCCATGATGAGGCGGCATACTCTAAGACTGGCCTTACGTAGGCAGTGTAAAGCGCCCTAAATGCCTCCTTACTTAGGTTTCTGAATGATGTTCTAACTTTTGCCAGTGTAGAGTACGCTGCTGTCGTTATCCTATTAATATGTGCCTCAGGAGATAGATTAGGTGTTACGTCCACCCCCAGGTCTCTTTCACGCGTCGTTACAGGTAGGTTGTTCCCCTTCATTGTGTACTGTCCCTTTGGTCTCCTATCTCCTAGTCCTATTTCCATAACTTTACATTTGCTCGTGTTGAATTCTAGTAGCCATTTCTCTGACCATCTCTGCAATCTGTTCAGGTCCTCTTGGAGGATCCTGCAATCCTCATCTGTCACAACTCTTCTCATCAACTTTGCATCATCCGCAAACATCGACATGTAGGACTCTACGCCTGTAAACATGTCGTTAACATATACAAGAAATAGAATTGGTCCCAGCACCGATCCTTGTGGTACTCCACTTGTTACTGTTCGCCAGTCCGACTTCTCGCCCCTTACCGTAACTCTTTGGCTCCTTCCTGTTAGGTAGTTCCTTATCCATTCTAGGACCTTTCCCCTCACCCCCGCCTGCCTCTCGAGCTTGAACAGCAGTCTCATGTGCGGTACTGTATCAAAGGCTTTTTGGCAGTCCAGAAATATGCAGTCTGCCCAACCATCTCTGTCCTGTCTTATCCTCGTTATTTTATCATAGAATTCCAGAAGGTTTGTTAGGCACGATTTCCCTGTCCAGAACCCATGTTGATGTTTGTTCACAAACCTAATGTTCTCCAGGTGTGCAACCAGTCGCAGCCTAATTATTCTTTCCAGTATTTTACAGGGGATGCTTGTCAGTGATACAGGTCTGTAGTTAAGTGCCTCCTCCCTATCTCCTTTCTTGAAGATCGGCACGACATTTGCCTTCTTCCAGCAACTGGGCAATTCTCCTGACATAAGTGACTCATTAAAGATCATTGCCAGAGGCACGCTGAGGGCCTGTGCTGCTTCTTTTAGTATCCACGGTGATACTTTGTCTGGTCCAACTGCTTTAGTTGCATCTAGAGTTGTCAACTGTTTCATTACCTCCTCTGCTGTCACCTCTATATCTGATAGTCTTTCATCTAGGGTAACCCCTTCCAACAATGGGAGCTGCTCAGGCTCGGTAGTGAACACTCCATGGAAACTGGCATTCAGTGCCTCGCAGATTTCCTTGTCACTTTCAATATATGCCCCCTCTGTCTTCCTTAGTCTTGTCACTTGGTCGTTCACCGACATTTTTCTTCTTATATGACTGTGTAGTAACTTAGGTTGTTTTTTCGCTTTGATTGCAATATCGTTCTCATAGTCCCTTTCCGATGTTCGTCTTATGTTAATGTAATCGTTCCTAGCTCTGTTGTATCTGCTTCTGTTGTCCTCTGTTCTTTGTCTTCTGTACTTCCTCCACTCCCGTCTGCTGGCCATTTTTGCTTCCTGACACTGTCTATTAAACCATGGGTTATTATATTCCTTCTTATTTTTTCCCTTTACCGTTGGTATAAATCTCTCTTCGGCCTCCTGGCATTTCTGTATGACTAGGTCCATCATATCTTGGACTGTTTTTCCTCTAATTTCTTCCTCCCACTGCACTTCACCCAGATAGTCCCTTATCCTCATATAGTCCCCTTTCCTGTAGTCAGCTCTCCTTTCCCAGATCTCTTGTCCCATGGTCATAAGTTTGAATTCCATCATGTAATCAAAGACTAGGACACAATGGTCACTGGCCCCTAGAGGTATTTCATGCTCTAAATTCTCGATATCTTCTACGTTCTGGGTGAAAATCAGGTCTAATAGGCTCGGTGCATCTCCTCCTCTTTCCCTTGTGTCTTCCTTCACATGTTGTGTCAGGAAATTCCTGTCTATAACATCTACTAATTTTGCTCCCCACGTTTCGTCCCCTCCATGGGGATTCCTTGATTCCCAATTTATCTCTCCATGATTTAGGTCCCCCATGATCAGCAGCTTCGCTCTCATTCTGTGGGCTAGTGTTGCTGCCTTCTGCAGTTCATCTATACATGCTTTGTTGTTGTCATCATACTCCTGCCTGGGTCTTCTACTGTTTGGTGGGGGATTGTAGATTACCAGGATCACAATCTTCCTCCCATCTACTGTCAGAGTTCCATGTATGAAGCTTGTGCACTCATTGGTAACTCGATTTCCCAGGTCTTCAAACTTCCATTTCCGCTTTATTAGGAGTGCTACTCCCCCTCCCTGTCTCTGTGTCCTCTCTTTTCGTATCACCTGGTACCCTTCAGGAAAGATTGCATCTGAGATCATGTCATTAATTTTAGTTTCCACAATTGCAACTATGTCAGGATCTGCTTCACTCTTTCTTTTATCTCTTCTGCTTTATTAGATACCCCATCAGCATTGGTGTACCAAACCTTGAGATTCTTCATGGAAACTCTTGTACCAGAGTTCTCCCTTTCTCTGGGGGTCTGGGGGGATCTGGGGGATGTCTGGGGGGTGACTGGGGGCAGAGGGGATCTGGGGGGTGTCTGGGGGATGACTGGGGGCAGGGAGGGTCCGGGGGATGTCCGGGGGGATCCGGGGGGTGTCTGGGGGGGTCCGGGGGGTGTATGGGGGGTGAAAGAGTTCAGGAGGGGGGTGTTCAGAAAGAGTGCTTGGGGGGCTACTGGGGGCTGGGCTTCTAGGAAGGTAGGTAGGAGGGTCTGGGGTAGGGCCTGGGTAGGTAGGTCTGGAGTAGGAAGGGCATACTGGGTCTGAAGATTAGGGAGGGCATAGAGGGGTTGGGAGATAGCGTAAGGTTGGGAGACAGATAGAGGTTGAGAGGTTGGGAGGGGGAAGGATAGAGGGGGTGGGGGGGACCTCCCACCTCCCTCGCAAGGGTGGGGGGTCACATGGAAGGAGAGGGGATGAGGAGGGGTGAGGGCTGGGTAGGCTTTGGGTGTTGAGGGGATGAGGTCTGGGTGGGTTCTTGGGGTTGAGGGGATGAGGTCTGGATGGGTTTTGGGGGTTGAGGGGATGAGAGCTGGGTGGGTTTTGGGGGTTGAGGGGATGAGGGCTGGACGGGTTTTGGGGGCTGAGGTGATGAGGGGGTCCTTGGAATGTGGGATGAATTTGACTCCAGTGGGGTCAGAGGGGTCAAGGGATGTGCTGGGGAGATAAGCAGGGGCGGCTGATTTGGGGAAGGGGTGACCTGAGAAGCACGTGTGAGCTGGTTAGCATGGGGTGGTTTAGCACTGGGGTGTGTAGCTGCGCTCAAATGGGAAGAGTCGTACTGTTGTTTGCTTGCTCTGTGGGCAATCTGTTCCTCCTTCGTCATGAATTTGTCAATAAATACGTTGTAGTAATTTTCGCTACCTCTGAGTAGGTGTTTGTGATGCAGTATGTAATCCACTGCCTCTTCGTTAGTGAACTGTACCAGGACAGGTCGTTTCCTGTTACAGTTGTATGGTCCAATGCGTCGGTGGACTTGCACCTCATTCCCTGCCATCTGGGCTCTCATGTCTCTCAAGATCCCCTGTAGTTCCAAATCCTCAATCTCCATCCTTTCCTGCCTCGATGGTGCCCTGGCTTCAAGTAATCCATGGATTATGATTGTCCTCTTTCTCAGTTCATGGTCATGCTGGTGGCCCTCTCCCTGGTTGACCCCCCTGGCTGTGTGTGTATGTGTGTGTGTATGTGTGTGTGTATGTGTGTGTATGTTTGTGTATGTGTGTGTGTGTGTGTGTGTGTGTGTGTGTGTGTGTGTGTGTGTGTGTGTGTGTGTGTGTGTGTGTGTGTATGTGTGTGTGTGTGTATGTGTGTGTGTGTGTGTGTGTGTGTGTGTGTGTGTGTGTGTGTGTGTGTATGTGTGTGTGTGTGTGTGTGTGTGTGTGTGTGTGTGTGTGTGTGTGTGTTTGTGTGTGTGTGTGTTTGTGTATGTGTGTATGAAAAAAGTTGATTGACAGTTGAGAGGCGGCCCGAAAGAGCCAAAACTCAACCCTCGCAAGCACAACTAGGTGAATACACAGAAAAAGATAGAAAAGCTGACTAAAAACTTCGATGAAGCGAAACGTCTAAATGGGAATAGAAATGAAGAAGAAAGAAATTAGTTTTTCTACAAAGTGTCAGGGACTGGAAAGCTAGTGAAATGGTACATAAAAATACAACAACAAAATCATTAGAGAAAGGGGGAGTAAAGGACAAAGGGAAGGGGAACAGGTTCCTGAAAATTGTATATACCAACACAGATGTAATGAGATCAAAATAATGAAGCTAACAGAACCCCTCGAGAAGTTGGCATAATGGCATTCCAGGTCTGGAATCAGGAAATTGATCATTGTCAATGCCTACAGTCCACCAGCAAGCAACACATGGACTAAGGGAGAACTGGATGACAAACGAGAGGGCCTCATAATGCTCATGAGAGAGATTATAATAAAAGCAGATAAAGATAAATCACAATTGTTGGTACTGGGAGACTTCAACTTGAAAGCAATAGACTGGGAGGCCTACGAAGCAAGAACGGAGGACATTTGGACAGGCAGATATGTAAACCTCATCTTGGAGACATTCATGTATGAAGACGTCAAGCAGGCCACAAGAATGAGGGAAGGGGATGTTCCGTCAGTACTGGATTTAATTAATATTCACCAGAAAAGAAGAAGAGGTATGAGACATCCAGCACCTTCCTCCCTTTGGGAAAAAGTGATCATGTCTACTTGGAAATTAAATATGGTTTGTGATATAATCTAGAAGATAATGGGAACATTGAAACAGTTGGTAAACTCGATTTCAAGAGAAGACACTATGGGAAACAGAAAATTTTGTAATGAGTTTAATTGGACAGACTTGTTGCTAGGCGAGGAAGTAAATGAGATGTGTGCCAAATTTTGCGAAATATACGATGAAGGCACACAAACATTCATACCAAAACAGACATGCAGGACCAGAAAACAGGACTGATTCAACATAAATTGTGAGAGGGCCAGAGAAGATATATATATATAAGACAAGAAATGGGTTTAATATCGGAAGAGGCCTAACCTGCAAACATACCAGCAACACAAGCAAGCAAGAAACAATTACGCAGCGTAGAGAAGAGAGATAGAAAGGAACTTTCAGAAATGTATGGCGGACAAATGTAAAACACATCTAGGCCTTTCTTATAAATTCTTTAAAAGCAAGTTGAATGTAAAGGATAAAATCTAAAGATTGAGAACGGGAAACAGGACAACTGAGAATGAAAAAATAAATGTGTGAAATGCTAAATGAACATTTCCAAAGTGTGTTTGTGCAAAATAAGGATCTCAGAGCGCCAGACTCAATACCAGTTCCAGTCCTAGCCATAAAATATATATTAGGTGTCTCAAGACGAAGTGGAAAAATGACTCGTGTGGCTAGCAAGAAATAAAGCAGTACACGTAGAGAGTAATGACATAATAACGGACAGACAGTTTGGTTTTCAAACAGAAAGATTCTGTGTAACAATAATTGTATTTATGATAGAGCCAAAGAGATACTACAGGAAAGACGGGGTTGAGTTGACTGTGTCTATCTGGACCTAAAACGGCTTTTGACAGAGTCCTACACAAGAGGCTGTTCAGGAAACTGGAACATGCTGGAGGGGTGACAGGGAGACTTCTGACATGGATGAACAATTTTCTAACTGACAGACAGATGAGGGCAGTAATCAGACAATGTATCTGACTGGAGGAGTGTTACTAGCGGAGTACCTCAGGGTTCAGTTCTTGCACCAGTAATGTTCATCGTCAACATAAACCATCTACCAGAAGGAACACAGAATTATATGAACATGTTTGTGGACGATGCTAAGATACTGGGGAAGACAGGAGACCCAGACGATTGTAATGCTCTTGAAATTGATCTAGAAAAAATAAGTGCTTTGAGAGACAAGTATCTTTTGGAATTCAAAGTGAATAAATACCATGTTATGTAATGTGGAATCGGAGAAAATAGACCACACACGACTAACAAATTATGTGGAAAGGAATTACAGAACTCTAATAAAGGACGAGCCATAATGGGGGGGATGGGGTGGGATAGTAAGCTGTCGCCAGAGGAACACATAAAGAACATTGTGAGAGGAGCGGATGCGTCGATTTCCAACTTCAGACTTGTTTTTAATCATATGGATGCTGAAATACTAAAGAAACTGTTCATGACTTTTGTGAGACCATAACTGGAATATGCAGCAGTTGTATGTTGCCCAAATCTCAAGAAGCACATCAATAAACTGGAAAATGTGCAAAGACATGCTACAGAATGGCTTCCGGAACTGAAGGACAAGAGTTACGAGCAGAGATTAGAGGCGTTAAACATGCTAAATCTAGAAGATAGCAGAAAAATAGGAGATATGATCAACATTTACAAAATACTAACAGGAATCAACGAAATTGACAAAGAGGAATTCCTGAAACCAGCAACATCACGAACAAGAGGACACAGATTCACGCTATGGAAACAAAGGTGCCGAAAAATACATTATAAAGTTTGCTTTTGCAAACAAAGTGGTAGACGGTTGGAACACGTTAAGTGAGAAGGTGGTGGAGGATAACCGTTAGTAGTTTCAAAGCGTTATACGACAAAAAGTTCTGGGAAGACGGGACACCACGAGTGTAGGTTTCACCCTGTAACTACACTTAGGTAGTTACACACAGACCTACCAGAAATATGGAAGACGGCGAATGTGGTCCCAATATACAAAAAGGGCGACAGGCAAGAGGCACTGAACTACAGGCCAGTGTCCTTGACTTGTATACCATGCAAGGTGATGGAGAAGATCGTGAGAAAAAACCTGGTAACACATCTGGAGAGAAGGGACTTCGTGACAAATCGCCAACATGGGTTCAGGGAGGGTAAATCTTGCCTTACAGGCTTGATAGAATTCTACGATCAGGTGACAAAGATTAAGCAAGAAAGAGAGGGCTGGGTGGACTGCATTTTCTTGGATTGTCGGAAAGCCTTTGACACAGTATCGCATAAGAGGCTGGTACATAAGCTGGAGAGACAGGCAGGTGTAGCTGGTAAGGTGCTCCAGTGGATAAGGGAGTATCTAAGCAATAGGAAGCAGAGAGTTACGGTGAGGGGTGAGACCTCCGATTGGCGTGAAGTCATCAGTGGAGTCCCACAGGGCTCTGTACTCGGTCCTATCTTGTTTCTGATATATGTAAATGATCTCCCGGAGGTTATCGATTCATTTCTCTCAATGTTTGCGGACGATGCTAAAATTATGAGAAGGATTAAAACAGAAGAGGACTGTTTGAGGCTTCAAGAAGACCTAGACAAGCTAAAGGAATGGTCGAACAAATGGTTGTTAGAGTTCAACCCAACCAAATGTAATGTAATGAAGATAGGTGTAGGGAGCAGGAGGCCAGATACAAGGTATCATCTGGGAGAGGAAATTCTTCAGGAGTCAGAGAGGGAAAAAGATTTGGGGGTTGATATCACGCCAGACCTGTCTCCTGCAGCACATATCAAGCGGATAACATCAGCGGCATATGCCAGGCTGGCCAACATACGAACGGCATTCAGAAACTTGTGTAACGAATCATTCAGAACTTTGTATACCACATATGTCAGGCCAATCCTGGAGTATGCAGCTCCAGCATGGAGTCCATATCTAGTCAAGGATAAGACTAAACTCGAAAAGGTTCAAAGGTTTGCCACCAGACTAGTACCCGAGCTGAGAGGTATGAGCTACGAGGAGAGACTATGGGAATTAAACCTCACTTCGCTGGAAGACAAAAGAGTTAGGTGGGACATGATCACCACATTCAAGATTCTGAAGGGAATTGATAGGGTAGATAAAGACAGTCTATTTAACACAAGGGACACACGCACAAGGGGACACAAGTGGAAACTGGGTGCCCAAATGAGCCACAGAGATATTAGAAAGAACTTTTTTAGTGTCAGAGTGGTTGACAAATGGAATGCATTAGGAAGTGATGTGGTGGAGGCTGACTCCATACACAGTTTCAAGTGTAGATATGATAGAGTCCAATAGGCTCAGGAATCTGTACACCTGTTGATTGACGGTTGAGAGGCGGGACCAAAGCTCAACCCCCGCAAACACAACTAGGTGAGTACATAAATACATGTGACAAATTCATCTTCACTTCACACAGTCCTCGACACTGTAACCATCTTCACTACACACAGTCCTCGACACTGTAACCATCTTCACTACACACAGTCCTCGACACTGTAACCATCTGCACTACACACAGTCCTCGACACTGTAACCATCTTCACTACACACAGTCCTCGACACTGTAACCATCTGCACTACACACAGTCCTCGACACTGTAACCATCTTCACTACACACAGTCCTCGACACTGTAACCATCTTCACTACACACAGTCCTCAACACTGTAGTCATCTTCACTACACACAGTCCTCGACACTGTAACCATCTTCACTACCATTAGTGTTCGCCTGTGTGCTAACTCTGTATAAATTATTGCTTACTTGTGATGGTTCTATCACAAGCTTCCCTCAAGTCATCATTTTGTCTACCCTTCACTATCCTGCCTCATCCCAGTCATCATACTGTCTACCCTTCACTATCCTGCCTCATCCCAGTCATCATACTGTCTACCCTTCACTATCCTGCCTCATCCCAGTCATCATACTGTCTACCCTTCCCTATCCTGCCTCATCCCAGTCATCATACTGTCTACCCTTCACTATCCTGCCTCATCCCAGTCATCATACTGTCTACCCTTCACTATCCTGCCTCATCCCAGTCATCATACTGTCTACCCTTCACTATCCTGCCTCATCCCAGTCATCATACTGTCTACCCTTCCCTATCCTGCCTCATCCCAGTCATCATACTGTCTACCCTTCACTATCCTGCCTCATCCCAGTCATCATACTGTCTACCCTTCACTATCCTGCCTCATCCCAGTCATCATACTGTCTACCCTTCACTATCCTGCCTCATCCCAGTCATCATACTGTCTACCCTTCACTATCCTGCCTCATCCCAGTCATCATACTGTCTACCCTTCACTATCCTGCCTCATCCCAGTCATCATACTGTCTACCCTTCACTATCCTGCCTCATCCCAGTCATCATACTGTCTACCCTTCACTATCCTGCCTCATCCCAGTCATCATACTGTCTACCCTTCACTATCCTGCCTCATCCCAGTCATCATACTGTCTACCCTTCACTATCCTGCCTCATCCCAGTCATCATACTGTCTACCCTTCACTATCCTGCCTCATCCCAGTCATCATACTGTCTACCCTTCACTATCCTGCCTCATCCCAGTCATCATACTGTCTACCCTTCACTATCCTGCCTCATCCCAGTCATCATACTGTCTACCCTTCACTATCCTGCCTCATCCCAGTCATCATACTGTCTACCCTTCACTATCCTGCCTCATCCCAGTCATCATACTGTCTACCCTTCACTATCCTGCCTCATCCCAGTCATCATACTGTCTACCCTTCACTATCCTGCCTCATCCCAGTCATCATACTGTCTACCCTTCACTATCCTGCCTCATCCCAGTCATCATACTGTCTACCCTTCACTATCCTGCCTCATCCCAGTCATCATACTGTCTACCCTTCACTATCCTGCCTCATCCCAGTCATCATACTGTCTACCCTTCACTATCCTGCCTCATCCCAGTCATCATACTGTCTACCCTTCACTATCCTGCCTCATCCCAGTCATCATACTGTCTACCCTTCCCTATCCTGCCTCATCCCAGTCATCATACTGTCTACCCTTCACTATCCTGCCTCATCCCAGTCATCATACTGTCTACCCTTCACTATCCTGCCTCATCCCAGTCATCATACTGTCTACCCTTCACTATCCTGCCTCAACCCAGTCATCATACTGTCTACCCTTCACTATCCTGCCTCATCCCAGTCATCATACTGTCTACCCTTCACTATCCTGCCTCATCCCAGTCATCATACTGTCTACCCTTCACTATCCTGCCTCATCCCAGTCATCATACTGTCTACCCTTCACTATACTGCCTCATCCCAGTCATCATACTGTCTACCCTTCCCTATCCTGCCTCATCCCAGTCATCATACTGTCTACCCTTCCCTATCCTGCCTCATCCCAGTCATCATACTGTCTACCCTTCACTATCCTGCCTCATCCCTGTCATCATACTGTCTACCCTTCACTATCCTGCCTCATCCCAGTCATCATACTGTCTACCCTTCACTATCCTGCCTCATCCCAGTCATCATACTGTCTACCCTTCACTATCCTGCCTCATCCCAGTCATCATACTGTCTACCCTTCCCTATCCTGCCTCATCCCAGTCATCATACTGTCTACCCTTCACTATCCTGCCTCATCCCAGTCATCATACTGTCTACCCTTCACTATCCTGCCTCATCCCAGTCATCATACTGTCTACCCTTCACTATCCTGCCTCATCCCAGTCATCATACTGTCTACCCTTCACTATCCTGCCTCATCCCAGTCATCATACTGTCTACCCTTCACTATCCTGCCTCATCCCAGTCATCATACTGTCTACCCTTCCCTATCCTGCCTCATCCCAGTCATCATACTGTCTACCCTTCACTATCCTGCCTCATCCCAGTCATCATACTGTCTACCCTTCCCTATCCTGCCTCATCCCAGTCATCATACTGTCTACCCTTCACTATCCTGCCTCATCCCAGTCATCATACTGTCTACCCTTCACTATCCTGCCTCATCCCAGTCATCATACTGTCTACCCTTCACTATCCTGCCTCATCCCAGTCATCATACTGTCTACCCTTCACTATCCTGCCTCATCCCAGTCATCATACTGTCTACCCTTCACTATCCTGCCTCATCCCAGTCATCATACTGTCTACCCTTCACTATCCTGCCTCATCCCAGTCATCATACTGTCTACCCTTCACTATCCTGCCTCATCCCAGTCATCATACTGTCTACCCTTCACTATCCTGCCTCAACCCAGTCATCATACTGTCTACCCTTCACTATCCTGCCTCATCCCTGTCATCATACTGTCTACCCTTCCCTATCCTGCCTCAACCCAGTCATCATACTGTCTACCCTTCACTATCCTGCCTCATCCCTGTCATCATACTGTCTACCCTTCCCTATCCTGCCTCAACCCAGTCATCATACTGTCTACCCTTCACTATCCTGCCTCATCCCAGTCACCATACTGTCTACCCTTCACTATCCTGCCTCATCCCTGTCATCATACTGTCTACCCTTCACTATCCTGCCTCATCCCAGTCATCATACTGTCTACCCTTCACTATCCTGCCTCATCCCAGTCATCATACTGTCTACCCTTCACTATCCTGCCACCCATCGAAGCCTGCAGATAAGCGAAGTCGACCATCACACTGATGGTCGACTTCGTCAACCGCAGACTCTTCACCAGACGATGCCAACAAATAGGTCAAATGCTACAGGAAGCAAAAGTGTTCGATCCTCGCCACAGGGAAAACATTGTTTTTCAACCGATTCCTCAGTCCGTCATGTACCAGTTGTTGAGGTGACTTGAGTAGAGGCTTGGGATGATGCCGGACTTGCCAGACATTCACAGGGAGGTGAGGTAAGGTCACAGTGAGGTGAGGTAAGGTCACAGGGGGGGGTGAGGTAAGGTCACAGGGAGGTGAGGTAAGGTTACAGGGAGGTGAGGTATGGTGACAGTGAGGTGAGGTAAGGTTACAGGGAGGTGAGGTAAAGTCACAGGGAGGTGAGGTAAGGTCACAGGGAGGTGAGGTAAGGTCACAGGGAGGTGAGGTAAGGTCACAGGGAGATGAGGTAAGGTCACAGGGAGGTGAGGTAAAGTCACAGGGGGCTGATGAAAGGTCACAGGGGGGTGAGGTAAGGTCACAGGGGGTGAGGTAAGGTCACAGGCAGGTGAGGTAAGGTCACAGGGAGGTGAGGTAAGGTTTCAGGGAGGTGAGGTAAGGTCACAGGGAGGTGAGGTAAGGTCACAGGCAGGTGAGGTAAGGTCACAGGGAGGTGAGGTAAGGTTACAGGGAGGTGAGGTAAGGTCACAGGGAGGTGAGGTAAGGTCACAGGGAGGTGAGGTAAGGTTACAGGGAGGTGAGGTAAGGTCACAGTGAGGTGAGGTAAGGTCACAGTGAGGTGAGGTAAGGTTACAGGGAGGTGAGGTAAGGTCACAGGAAGGTGAGGTAAGGTCACACTGACTCAGGGAGGTGAGGTAAGGTCACACTGACTCAGGCAGGTGAGGTAAGGTCACAGGGAGGTGAGGTAAGGTTACAGGGAGGTGAGGTATGGTCACAGGGAGGTGAGGTAAGGTCACAGGGAGGTGAGGTAAGGTCACAGGGAGGTGAGGTAAGGTCACAGGGAGGTGAGGTAAGGTCACAGGGGGGTGAGGTAAGGTCACAGGGGGATGAGGTAAGGTCACAGGGGGGTGAGGTAAGGTCACAGTGAGGTGAGGTAAGGTTACAGGGAGGTGAGGTAAGGTCACAGGGAGGTGAGGTAAGGTCACAGGGAGGTGAGGTAAGGTCACAGGGGGGTGAGGTAAGGTCACAGGGAGGTGAGGTAAGGTCACAGGGAGGTGAGGTAAAGTCACAGGGAGGTGAGGTAAGGTCACAGGGAGGTGAGGTAAGGTCACAGGGGGGTAAGGAATATTGGGGATAGACGGATATAGAAGCTCGTTACAAGAGAGGGAGAGGCCTTACGGGCTATTCATGCCCGTGCCACCTTTGGGGTGGCTTAATCTTTATCAATCAATCAATCGAGGAGAGACAAGTTACAGCCCCGCTCCTGTGCCAGGTAAGTCCACAACGGTCTCACCCATTCCCGTGCTACTTGGAACTTTTTGTCCCAAGTAGCGAATCTTGAACAACACGAAGAGAGGAAGCGTGTGTGGTGTGACCATGGCTCCCAGACAGGAGTCTGGCTGGGGGGTAGTGTGAGCATCACAGGAGGGGGGGGGGGAAGGAAGGAATTATCAAGGGAAAGCGCCAAGCCATTACGACTATATAGCACTGGGAAGGGGTCAGGATAAGGATTTGGGATGGGACGGGGGAAAGAATGGTGCCCCAATCACTTGGACGGTCGGGGATTGAACGCTGATCTGCATGAAGCGAGACCGTCGCTCTACCGTCCAGCCCAAGTGGTTGGGTAGGGGTGGGGGTGACTGACAACCTGGTGTCTACAAGGAAGCGTCATCACTGCTTTATCTTGAGTGAGTACTGGTTCCTTATGTTCTAACATCACAAGTGTTGATAATTTTATTGTACACAATACAACGGAGGCTAGCTAATCTACCAGCTGATTTACCTGCTGATTTACCTGCTGATTTACCAGCTGATCTACCAGCTGATTTACCTGCTGATCTACCAGCTGATCTACCAGCTGATTTACCTGCTGATTTACCAGCTGATCTACCAGCTGATTTACCTGCTGATTTACCAGCTGATCTACCAGCTGATTTACCTGCTGATTTACCAGCTGATCTACCAGCTGATTTACCTGCTGATTTACCAGCTGATCTACCAGCTGAGTTACCTGCTGATTTACCAGCTGATCTACCAGCTGATTTACCTGCTGATTTACCAGCTGATCTACCAGCTGATTTACCTGCTGATTTACCAGCTGATCTACCAGCTGATTTACCTGCTGATCTACCAGCTGATCTACCAGATTATCTACAGGCTGATCTACCAGCTTATCTACCGGCTGATCTACCAGGTGGTCTACATACAGCTACATAGACTTCCTAGCTTGTCGATTTCTTTGGATAATGGCTTATTCCTTAGTAGGCGGAGGACTTAAGAATTATTTTGTTCGTAGTAATTTAGTTTAAAATACTCAACACAATACAGATGGTTTATGTTAATAACAAATGATTTTGTATTTATGTATTTTGTATTTATAATGTGTGTACTTATTTATTCCAAA
>NC_091197.1:19717598-19722598 GCF_040958095.1 Procambarus clarkii | reverse complement strand
TGACGTTTTGAAACTTAGGAAAGCTTCCGGCCTTCTTAGCCAACCAAAGGAACCTTAACTTGCTGTTTTGGAAAACAAAAGATCCAAAATTTAATTGGAAAAATAAATTTCCATTTTGAATTACGTGGATATATGGCCGTAGCGCATACGACCGTAGCGCATACGACCGTAGCGCATACGACCGTAGCGCATACGACCGTAGCGCATACGACCGAAACACGTCGAAATTTCTAAGAGGACGAGTTGGCTGAAGTCAGTGTTATCAGGCTATTAATCACTGCTATAGTTGGAGCCTTGTAAAAGTTATTGGGGATATTTAACAACAAATTCAATGATTCGTTTTCATTTTAAGTTCGCAAGATCTTAAAATGCGAAAGGAGACATGGTCTCCTTTTGCATTTTAAGATTAGACATGGTCCTGCAGCCTTTTGAACATGAGTTATGAGGCTGGAGATGTAATATATAAGCTAGATGTGGTTAACTTTGTCTGCAGACATGTACATGTGGTAGTTCTCTACTATATTATAGGTGGAGATGAAAATGTTGCTGTGAAATTAGAGTATGGAATAAAGAATAGAGCCAGTAAATAGTAGAGGTATCATAAGCTCAGTCAGAGAACACTGTCTGAAGATCAGAAGTCCACGGATGTTCAACATCCTCCCAGCGAGCATAAGAAACATTGTCGGAACTAAAGTGGAAGTCTTCAAGAGAAAACTAGATAGTTTTCAGCAAGAAGTGCCGGACCAACCGGGCTGTGGTGGATATGTGGACCTGCGGGCTGCTCCAAGCAACAGCCTGTTGGACCAAATTCTCACAAGTCAAACCTGGCCCTGGACCGGGCTTGGGGAGTAGAAGACCTCCCAGAACCACATCCAGGTACAATCTATCAATCTATCTATCCATCTATCCATCCATCTATCCATATCTTTGTCTCGGACGCTCTCTATTTCTGTCTCTGTCATTCTCTATCTCCGTCTGTCATTGTCTGTCTCTCGCTATCTCTATCTCTGGCCCTCTCTGTCTCAGTCTCTTTATTTGTCTCTATCTCTTTATATCTCTGTCTGTGTGTCTCTCACTCTTATTAAAACATAACTGTCTACCACTGCCGAGTGGGTGGTCACCCGTCAGAGGAGCTTAGCAGTGTGAAATTTTATAAATATAATAGTTACCTCAATTACTCTGAGAAAGGTGGCACTGCTTGAGATACCATTGTGACTGATGAAGCATCACATGCTCTATGTGACTACGGGCAAATTATAGATAACAGGAAATTTCTGTTAATTTTCCCAAGATCAGTGAATCATGTTGCACATTACTATAAGAAAATTATTTTGAAATGTTTGTTTTCAAAATATTTAGCTGTGTAGCTGAGGTGGGGAGGGGGGGGGGGTGGCCAGTGCCAAAAATTGTGGTGGGTGGTCTGAATGTGGCCCTGGCACGCTGTTTACCTTTTGAATTCTGGCGATCCCAACCAGCCTATGTTCATCCCGTACCCCAGACCATTCCCTCTGCCAATTTGGGGTAAAGCCAGTCCGAAATATCTAGCCTCCAACTCCAGACAAACATTCTCTCATGTAGGTATAATTATATGTGTTAGAACACCTCTGTGCTTGGGAGTCCATACACGGCGGGTTCCAGGCATCCTACAGCCTCAGTATTTCCTCAATATAAATCATATCATTTTGCAGATTAATCAAATATATTTGGCGTGGTTCTTGATGAGAACGGCACGACCCACAAATACACTTCCACTTCGCCCGTGACGGACCACTAATACTGGTGATCGCCTTCCACGCCACTGATGGGCTCTCTTGGGGAAGGGGAAGAATATAAGGAAATGTTGCACAGAAGGCATTAGGCCAGAATGATGGCTGATCACTAGCAAGGGTTGCTAGGCAACGATAAGCTCTAGCATATTAGCACAGCTTGAAAGCACTGTGGCCAAGCACTCGAGGCATCGAGGGATTGAGCGCTGACCCTGCAAGGTGAAGGGTTTACAAAGTGCTAAACTCGTATGACTGAACACACAGGGAAGGTTTCTGATGGAAGGATACAGAAGTGGGTCGTTAAGACGAGGGGCAAGACAGTGTCCCACCACCGAGCACCGAACGCCGATCCAAAAGAGTGCGTTTCCACTCTGGTAACTATGTAAGTTGCTTACCCTAAAGTACAAATTACCTACTGATAACTATGAAGTAATTCGTATCGAAAGCGGAAGCAATAAGGCAACCTAGTGTTATTGAATTCCACTTTAATATGACAGAAAGAATATTTAATAATCTGACTAGTATACAAACGTACCCCCCCCCCCCAATCCGTAGTGGTAAAGTAAGAGCCAATAGCATATAAAGTAAGAGCCAATAATAAAGTAAGAGCCAATAATAAAGTAAGAACCAATAATAAAGTAAGAACCAATAATAAAGTAAGAACCAATAATAAAGTAAGAACCAATAACATATAAAGTAAGAACCAATAGCATATATTAACAATTATGTGATGTTTTGGTCCGTAAGAGCGGAAGAGTGTTGACCAGGTGGCTGAGACGCCTCTATGTAAACACATTACTTATCATTACTTTAGAAAAGTAACAATATAGTAACCAAAAAGTAACAAAAGTAACAATATATTGTTACTAATCACTTTATATGTTATATTGTCCAGTGTTGTAGTTACATACAACACTGGACAATACAACAATGCAATTGCTGGAGTTCACGGCGGCGAGTTACAACCGGGACAAGGTTATACAATATTGTATAAAATATTGTATAATATTACACAGTTAAATACAACACTGGTTTAATTCCAGTGGTCGGGGGACAGGAAGCCTGCGCTTAGGCCTACCATGGTCTAAGTCAACAGTGTTCCAGTCAACAGTGTTATAGTCAACAGTGTTATAGTCAACAGTGTTGCAGTCAACAGTGTTCCAGTCAACAGTGTTCCAGTCAACAGTGTTCCAGTCAACAGTGTTCCAGTCAACAGTGTTCCGGTCAACAGTGTTCCAGTCAACAGTGTTCCAGTCAACAGTGTTCCAGTCAACAGTGTTCCAGTCAACAGTGTTCCAGTCAACAGTGTTATAGTCAACAGTGTTCCAGTCAACAGTGTTATAGTCAACAGTGTTGCAGTCAACAGTGTTCCAGTCAACAGTGTTCCAGTCAACAGTGTTGCAGTCAACAGTGTTGCAGTCAACAGTGTTCCAGTCAACAGTGTTCCGGTCAACAGTGTTCCAGTCAACAGTGTTCCAGTCAACAGTGTTCCAGTCAACAGTGTTCCAGTCAACAGTGTTCCTGTCAACAGTGTTGCAGTCAACAGTGTTGCAGTCAACAGTGTTCCAGTCAACAGTGTTCCAGTCAACAGTGTTCTAGTCAACAGTGTTGCAGTCAACAGTGTTCCAGTCAACAGTGTTGCAGTCAACAGTGTTCCAGTCAACAGTGTTGCAGTCAACAGTGTTATAGTCAACAGTGTTGCAGTCAACAGTGTTCCAGTCAACAGTGTTATAGTCAACAGTGTTGCAGTCAACAGTGTTCCAGTCAACAGTGTTGCAGTCAACAGTGTTGCAGTCAACAGTGTTGCAGTCAACAGTGTTCCAGTCAACAGTGTTCCAGTCAACAGTGTTATAGTCAACAGTGTTGCAGTCAACAGTGTTCCAGTCAACAGTGTTGCAGTCAACAGTGTTGCAGTCAACAGTGTTGCAGTCAACAGTGTTCCAGTCAACAGTGTTATAGTCAACAGTGTTCCAGTCAACAGTGTTCTAGTCAACACTGTTGCAGTCAACAGTGTTCCAGTCAACAGTGTTCCAGTCAACAGTGTTCCAGTCAACAGTGTTATAGTCAACAGTGTTGCAGTCAACAGTGTTCCAGTCAACAGTGTTGCAGTCAACAGTGTTCCAGTCAACAGTGTTATAGTCAACAGTATTGCAGTCAACAGTATTCCAGTCAACAGTGTTCCAGTCAACAGTGATCCAGTCAACAGTGTTCCAGTCAACAGTGTTCCTGTCAACAGTGATCCAGTCAACAGTGTTCCAGTCAACAGTGTTCCGGTCAACAGTGTTATAGTCAACAGTGTTGCAGTCAACAGTATTCCAGTCAACAGTGTTCCAGTCAACAGTGATCCAGTCAACAGTGATCCAGTCAACAGTGTTCCAATCAACAGTGTTGCAGTCAATAGTGTTGCAGTCAACAGTGTTGCAGTCAACAGTGTTCCAGTCAACAGTGTTCCAGTCAACAGTGATCCAGTCAACAGTGTTCCAGTCAACAGTGATCCAGTCAACAGTGTTCCAGCCAACAGAGTTAAAATCAACAGTGTTCCAGTCAACAGTGTTCCAGTCAACAGTGTTCCAGTCAACAGTGATCCAGTCAACAGTGTTCCAGCCAACAGAGTTAAAATCAACAGTGTTCCAGTCAACAGTGTTCCAGTAAATTGTGTTGCAGTCAACAGTGTTCCAGTCAACAGTGTTGCAGTCAACAGTGTTCCAGTCAACAGTGTTCCTGTCAACAGTGTTCCTGTCAACAGTGTTCCAGTCAACAGTGTTGCTGTCAATCACCGCTATTCACAGTTTGAAAACTCTTGACGGCGTTGGTCTCTCTCCCGCCCGTGACGAATCCCGTACCTGGCGCCTGGCCGCCGCCCCCAGAGACCGGCCGCTGAACGTGAGGTAACAGTCGCCAGTGTGGCCGCTGTCGGTGTAGTTACATGTGTTAACGATCATTAGTCTTTGTGGGCGACTTTGCCAGTTTAGCCCACGAGGTAGATCACACCTTTAAGGCTGATCTACCATATCTACTGCTGCTACCATATCTACTGGTGAAAGTAAAGAGAAAGGGCAGTGCTGTTAGGAGTATGCAGCATTTGGATATGAGAAAGATGATCTGGGATGGGACGGGGAGAAGGAACGGTGCCCAACAACTTGGACTACTGGGAATCGAACGCCGATCTTGCAAGAAGCGAGGCCGTTGCTGCACTGACCAGACTAAGTGGTTGAGACTGTGTTAAAGAAGTCA
>NC_091197.1:19682588-19717098 GCF_040958095.1 Procambarus clarkii | reverse complement strand
ACCATACAAATTGAATAGATCGAATACCAATGACCCAAAGTGGATAACAAAGAATTTGAAGAACCTTATAGGTAAAAAGAGAGCTTGGTACAAAAGGATTAAAAATGGGGAGGTCACTTTAGAACAGGAATTCGTACAACTAGTTAGAAATGTTAAAAAAGAGATAAGGAAAGCAAAAAGAAACTATGAAGTTCGCATAGCAGGGCAAGCAAAGACAAATCCTAAAGTTTTTTTTCAGTTATATCGTACTAAGACTAGGGAAAGGATAGGTCCATTAAAAACTGAGACAGGTCAAATAACAGATAGTGATGAAGAGATGAGTAGTATTTTTAATAAATATTTTGTATCTGTATTTACTAAAGAGGAACTTAACAATATGCCTTCAGCCGAACAAGTCTATGTGGGTGGGGACGAAGACAGGTTGACGAGTTTAGCAGTTAGAAGGGAGGATGTTCTTAAACAAATAGTAAAACTCAAACCAAACAAATCCCCAGGGCCCGATGAAGTGTTTGCCAGGGTGCTTAAAGAATGCAAAGAGGAGCTTTGTGACCCACTGTTTACCATATTTAATAAATCAATAGAGTCAGGCAGAGTGCCAGAGTTTTGGAAAGTTGCTAATGTGATACCAGTTTTTTAGAAAGGAGATAGATCACTTGCGTCTAACTATCGACCAATTAGCCTAACGTCTATTGTGGGAAAGTTACTCGAATCTATAATAGCAAATAAAATTCGTCTTCATCTTGAAAAACATAAATTAATAATTGAGTCGCAACATGGTTTTATAAATGGCCGTTCATGTTTAACAAATTTGTTATCTTTTTATTCTAGCATTGTTGAGGCAGTTGATAGTGGAAAGGATTGCGATGTTGTGTACCTTGACTTTAGCAAAGCTTTTGATACAGTGCCACATGAAAGACTGATTAAAAAGTTAGAGTCTCATGGTATTGGGGGTGCTATATTAAGCTGGATTAGGGCATGGCTATACCAAAGGAAACAGAGAGTTAGTATAAATGGAGTCAAGTCAGAGTGGGAAAATGTTGTAAGTGGGGTGCCTCAGGGCTCTGTCCTGGGACCTCTGTTGTTTATAATATATATAAATGATTTAGATTCAGGTTTGAGTAGCAACATTTGCAAATTTGCCGATGATACGAAAATCGGTAGGGAAATTAATTCGGAGGAGGACTCACTATCACTTCAAGTTGATCTAGATAGGGTTTTGAAATGGTCGAAGGATTGGCAGATGCAGTTTAATGCTGATAAATGTAAAGTTCTGAGGTTAGGTAATGATGATAGGGTTACAAGATACGAGCTAGATGGTGTTGAGATTGCGAAGTCGAATTGCGAAAGGGATCTGGGAGTTATGATTAGCAAGAATTTAAAACAAAAGGATCAATGCATAAATGTTCGTAATAAGGCAAATCGGACACTTGGATTTATTAATCGCAGCGTTAGTAACAAGACACCTGGTGTGGTTCTCAAGCTATATCTTGCTCTAGTTAGGCCCCATTTAGATTATGCAGTTCAGTTTTGGTCGCCATATTATAGAATGGATATAAATTCACTTGAACGTGTCCAGCGTAGGATGACTAAGTTAATTCCCCAAATTAGAAATCTTTCATATGAAGAAAGATTAACAAAGCTTAAGTTGCATTCACTGGAAAGGCGAAGAGTTAGGGGTGACATGATAGAGGTTTACAAGTGGGTGAATGGACATAACAAAGGGGATATTAATAGGGTATTAAAAGTATCAACTCAAGACAGAACACGAAACAATGGTTATAAATTGGATAAGTTTAGATTTAGGAAAGACTTGGGTAAATACTGGTTCAGTAACAGGGTTGTTGATTTGTGGAACCAATTGCTGCGTAACATTGTGGAGGTGGGGTCCCTCGATTGTTTCAAGCGCGGGTTGGACATGTATATGAGTGGGATTGGGTGGTTATAAATAGGAGCTGCCTCGTATGGGCCAACAGGCCTTCTGCAGTTACCTTTGTTCTTCTGTTCTTATGTTCTTAAAATTAAAGTCACCCACGAAGTAAATACTGTTAGATCTAGATGCCCTAAATGCTGCTACTAATGCTGTTACTGATGCTGCTAATATTGCTGCTACTAATGCTGTTACTGATGCTGCTATTGACGCTGCTACTAATGCTGCTACTGATGCTGCTACTGATGCTGCTACTAATGCTGCTACTGATGCTGCTACTGATGCTGCTACTGATGCTGCTACTAATGCTGCTACTGATGCTGCTACTGATGCTGCTACTAATGCTGCTACTGATGCTGCTACTGATGCTGCTACTGATGCTGCTAATAGTGCTGCTACTAATGCTAATGCTACTAATGCTGTTACTGATGCTGCTACTGACGCTGCTACTAATGCCGCTACTGATGATGTTACTGATGCTGCTATGCTGTTAGGTAGTAGCAGCATTAGTAGCTGCCCCAGTAGCAGCATAAGTAATGACATTAGTAGCGGCATTAGTAGCGGCATCAGTAGCAGCATTAGTAGGAGCATCAGTTACTGCACTAGTAGCAGCATCAGTAGCAGCATCAGTTACAGCATCAGTTACAGCATTAGTAGCGGCATTAATAGCAGCGTCAGTAGCAGCATCAGTAACAGCATCAGTAACAGCATTAGTAGCAGCAATATTAGCAGCATCAGTAACAGCATTAGTAGCAGCACTATTAGCAGCATCAGTAGCAGCATCAGTAGCTGCATCAGTAGCAGCATTAGTAGCAGCATCAGTAGCTGCATCAGTAGCAGCATTAGTAGCAGCGTCAATAGCACCATCAGTAACAGCATCAGTAGCAGCATTAGTAGCAGCAATATTAGCAGCATCAGTAACAGCATTAGTAGCAGCATCAGTAACAGCATTAGTAGCAGCATTAGAAGCAGCATTAGTAGCAGCACTATTAGCAGCACCAGTAGCAGCATTAGCAGCAGCATTAGCAGCCGCATTAGTAACAGCATCAGTAACAGCATTAGTAGCTGCATCAGTAGCAGCATCAGTAACAGCATCAGTAACAGCATCATTAACAGCATTAGTAGCTGCATCAGTAGCAGCATCAGTAACAGCATCAGTAACAGCATTAGTAGCTGCATCAGTAGCAGCATTAGTACCAGCATTAGTATTAACATCTAATATTAAAGAATGCACTCAGTGTTAACAACAAACAATTAAACACTGCACTCAGTGTTAACAATTAAACACTGCACTCAGTGTTAACAATTAAACACTGCACTCAGTGTTAACAATTAAACACTGCACTCAGTGTTAACAATTAAACACTGCACTCAGTGTTAACAATTAAACACTGCACTCAGTGTTAACAATTAAACACTGCACTCAGTGTTAACAATTAAACACTGCACTCAGTGTTAACAATTAAACACTGCACTCAGTGTTAACAATTAAACACTGCACTCAGTGTTAACAATTAAACACTGCACTCAGTGTTAACAACAAACAATTAAACACTGCACTCAGTGTTAACAATTAAACACTGCACTCAGTGTTAACAACAAACAATTAAACACTGCACTCAGTGTTAACAATTAAACACTGCACTCAGTGTTAACAATTAAACACTGCACTCAGTGTTAACAATTAAACACTGCACTCAGTGTTAACAATTAAACACTGCACTCAGTGTTAACAATTAAACACTGCACTCAGTGTTAACAATTTAACACTGCACTCAGTGTTAACAATTAAACACTGCACTCAGTATTAACAATTAAACACTGCACTCAGTGTTAACAATTAAACACTGCACTCAGTATTAACAATTAAACACTGCACTCAGTGTTAACAATTTAACACTGCACTCAGTGTTAACAATTAAACACTGCACTCAGTATTAACAATTAAGGGGTACCAGGGGTCACAAGTGTTAACAATTAAACACTGCACTCAGTGTTAACAATTAAACACTGCACTCAGTGTTAACAATTAAACACTGCACTCAGTGTTAACAATTAAACACTGCACTCAGTGTTAACAATTAAACACTGCACTCAGTGTTAACAATTAAACACTGCACTCAGTGTTAACAATTAAACACTGCACTCAGTGTTAACAATTAAACACTGCACTCAGTGTTAACAATTAAACACTGCACTCAGTGTTAACAATTAAACACTGCACTCAGTGTTAACAATTAAACACTGCACTCAGTGTTAACAATTAAACACTGCACTCAGTGTTAACAATTAAACACTGCACTCAGTGTTAACAATTAAACACTGCACTCAGTGTTAATAATTTAACACTGCACTCAGTGTTAACAATTAAACACTGCACTCAGTGTTAACAATTAAACACTGCACTCAGTGTTAACAATTAAACACTGCACTCAGTGTTAACAATTAAACACTGCACTCAGTGTTAACAATTAAACACTGCACTCAGTGTTAACAATTAAACACTGCACTCAGTGTTAACAATTAAACACTGCACTCAGTGTTAACAATTAAACACTGCACTCAGTGTTAACAATTAAACACTGCACTCAGTGTTAACAATTAAACACTGCACTCAGTGTTAACAATTAAACACTGCACTCAGTGTTAACAATTAAACACTGCACTCAGTGTTAACAATTAAACACTGCACTCAGTGTTAACAATTAAACACTGCACTCAGTGTTAACAATTATACACTGCACTCAGTGTTAACAATTTAACACTGCACTCAGTGTTAACAATTAAACACTGCACTCAGTGTTAACAATTAAACACTGCACTCAGTGTTAACAATTAAACACTGCACTCAGTGTTAACAATTATACACTGCACTCAGTGTTAACAATTAAACACTGCACTCAGTGTTAACAATTATACACTGCACTCAGTGTTAACAATTAAACACTGCACTCAGTGTTAACAATTATACACTGCACTCAGTGTTAACAATTAAACACTGCACTCAGTGTTAACAATTAAACACTGCACTCAGTGTTAACAATTAAACACTGCACTCAGTGTTAACAATTTAACACTGCACTCAGTGTTAACAATTAAACACTGCACTCAGTGTTAACAATTTAACACTGCACTCAGTGTTAACAATTAAACACTGCACTCAGTGTTAACAATTAAACACTGCACTCAGTGCAAAATATAAATCATAACCAGGAAAACCAAAAATAAAATGTCGAACAGATTATACGAAAAATTTACACATACGAAAATATTGTGTCCCTCAACATTTACGAAAACTTCACTATTCTGAAAACACAATGTTGCAGTTACAGAAAAGGACTATACCAGGGGTCACAATATGCCCCATTAAGCGGGGGTCTTATATATAAAGGTTACAGCTTGCAATAAGACCCAAATGTCAAGATAACCGAGTTATAATAACGAAAAAGGTCGTTATATCCAGGTTCCGCTGTGATATTCTCCGCTGGACGTTATATTAAGGTTAGAGTGAGTGAGGACTGCCATAAGACCGGAGGTGCAGTGTGGCATAGAGCCAAGTGGTCGCTATGTGAGGTAACGTTAACCAGAGTGGTCATTAATCCCGGGTTAGTATGTGTTATGGGTCAACATGGTCGTTATGTGTTATGTGTACAGCATGGTTATTATGTGTTCACTCTCCACTCCTCTCTTTCTTGCCTGATTCTTGTTGCCTGGTCGTAGAGTTCAATTAACCCTGTGAGGCAGAACTTGCCATCCCTGAAACCATGTTGGTGTTGTGTCACAAAGTTCTTTCGCTCCAGATGTTCCACTAGCTTTTTTCGCACAATCTTCTCCTTTAACTTGCATGGTATGTAAGTTAGGGACACTGGCCTGTAGTTTAGCGCCTCCTGTCTATTCCCCTTCATGTATATCGGGACTACGTTTGCCGTCTTCCAAATTTCTGGCAGTTCACCTGTTACCAAGGATTTGTTATACACCATGGAGAGTGGCAGGCACAGTGCTTCTGCTCCTTCCTTTAGTGTCCATGGCGATATTCCATCCAGGCCTATAGCCTTTGTCACATCGAACTCCAGCAAAAGCTTCCTTACATCCCCACTGGTAATTTCGAACTCCTCTAGGGGTGCCTGGTTAACTATTCCTTCTCTTATCTCTGGAACTTCGCCTTCCTCTCCTGTGAAGACTTCCTGGAATGTCTTATTAAGTTCCTCGCATACTTCTATGTCGTCTGTAGTGAATCTGTTTGTCCCTATCCTTAGTTTCATTACCTTTTCCTTCACTGCTGTCTTTCTCCTGATGTGGCTGTGCAGCAATTTAGGTTGAGTCTTAGCCTTGCTTGCTATGTCGTTCTCATATTGCCCTTCTACCTCTCTTCACATCCTGACATATTCATTCCTGGCTCTCTGGTATCTTTCTCTGCTCTCAAGTGTCCTGTTATTTCTATAGTTTCTCCATGCTCTTTTACTTAGTTGCTTAGCAAGCTTACATCTCTGATTAAACCATGGGTTCCTCATCTGCATTTCTTTTTTCTCCTTTTGGGCCGGGATAAACTTGTCTGTTACCTCCTTACACTTCTGCGTGATGTATTCCACCATGTCTTGGGCCGTCTTTTCCCTGAGCCCTGTTTCCCATGGTTTATCTGTGAGTAATTTTCTTATCTCCTCATAGTTTCCATTACGGAATGCCAGCCTTTTGTTTTCAGTTCCCTTCCTCGAGAACTTTAACCCTTCCTCGACCAGATACTCTAACGTCAGTACACTGTGATCACTCATTCCTACTCGGTTCTCGAAGTCAATTTCCCTTATGTCAGAGTCATTCAGAATGAAGACTAGGTCGAGTCTTGCTGGTTCATTGTTTCCCCTCATTCGTGTGGGTTCCCTGACATGCTGGCTTAAAAAGGTTTTGCTGCCACCTCCATTAGTTTTGCTCTCCATGTTTCCTCTCCTCCATGCGGTTCCTTGTTCTCCCAGTTTATCCTTCCATGATTGATGTCCCCCATGATGAGCAGGAGGGATTGAATTCTACAGGCAGCAGAGGCTGCCCTCTCAATTATATTGTTAACTGCCATGTTGTTTCTGTCATACTCTTGCCTGAGTCTTCTGTAGTTTGGTGGAGAGTTATATATCACTGCCACTACTACTCTAGGTCCTCCCATCGTCATGGTGCCTGTTATGTAGTCCCTAAACCCTTCACAGCCTGAGATAACCATCTCCTTGAAACTCCATTCCTTTCTCATGAGTAGGGTCACTCTGCCTCCTCCCCTACCCTCCTCCCCTACCCTCCCTCTCTTTCCTTACTACAACGTAATCCTGGGAGAATGCCACATTAGTTATGATTCCTGAGAGTTTTGTTTCCGTGAGTCCAATTACATCCAGGTTTACTTCTTGTGTTCTTTCCCTAAGTTCACTTGCCTTGCTTGTAATCCCACCTATGTTCAAGTACATCACTTTGAAGCTGACTCTTTTCTGTCAATCCTCAGTTCCTGTTGATTCCACTAGAGATGGTAAACATGGTGGGTCTGGGATGGGGAGTGGGAAGGTGAGGACCTGGGTTGTGAGGGGGTTGGGAGTAAGGGGGACCTGGGTTGTGAGGGGGTTGGGAGTAAGGGGGACCTGGGTTGTGAGGGGGTTGGGAGTAAGGGGGACCTGGGTTGTGAGGGGGTTGGGAGTAAGGGGGACCTGGGTTGGGAGGGGGTTGGGAGTAAGGGGGACCTGGGTTGTGAGGGGGTTGGGAGTAAGGGGGACCTGGGTTGGGAGGGGGTTGGGAGTAAGGGGGACCTGGGTTGGGAGGAGCTGGTAGAACCTGGTTTGGAGAGGGTGTGAGCGAAGGGAGGGTTTGGGGGGGAAAGAGGGGGGCTTGGGGAGGGTAGGGGAGGAGGGAGGGCTTGGGGGGGGGGGAAAAGGAGGGCTTGAGGGTGGGGGAGAAAGGAGGGCTTGTGGGGGCAGGAGGAGGAGGAGGAGGCAGGGCTTGGGTGGTGAGGGAGAAAGGATGGTTAGTGGGGTGGGGAGAAGGAAGGGCTTAGGGGAGGGTGGGGGAGAAGGGAGGGGATAGGCAGCTGGAGGAGAAAAGAGCGCTTAGGGTGGGGGGAAAGGGGGAAGAAGGGGGGTGGGTATGAAGGGACAGCTTGGGGGAGTTGGGAGAGTTTGGGGGGGGGGTGGTAGAGGTCTAGAGGAGAGGGAGGGAGTGGGGGGAGGGTGGTCCAGGTGGCTACTTAGTGGGGGGGCTCGTAGGGGCTGTGGAAGGTAGGGCTTCTACTGGGTGGGAGGTGGGTGTGATCCTTCTCCCACTGGGGCTGTTGAACTGCCTGTGGAGGGTTCCCCACTCCCCTCTGGGATCGTAGGGTTCTGGACTGTGGTTTCCTGATTCCGGTATTGCTCCCTGCGCTCCTTCCTCACTGCTGCTTCCCTCAATCACTCCACCCTGGTTATATCCGTCTGCAAGAATACCTTTTGAACTTCGGTACATTGAATAGACTGCTCTTCTTTGCTAAAATTTCTTCTTTTGTGTCCTCGCTTTTGAAAGCCATTTTTATCAATCGATCCCTGTCCTTCTTGTACTGGCCAAGCCTGAAAACCTTTTCTATATTCTGTTTTTCCCTCTCCATCTGTACTCCTTCAAGGATCTCTTTAACTGTGGCTTTGTCCATATCTCTCCTCTTCCCTGGACTGGCTCCTATTTGTTTCTTAATACCTTCTACGATTACTGCTGTTTTCCTCTCTATCAGGCGGCCAATGCATCTTGCTGCTTCCTGAGAAGTAGCAACTTTCATGGCAATTTCCTGTACTGCAAAGGCAGCTTCCGGGCTCCTTCTAAGTAAGTCTGCAAATGAGGGTTGTATTGTAGAAGTCCCTTCTATAGACATTACAATCTTCCCGAGGGCTGGCTCGTGTCTGGTATTGGGAAGGATTCTCTTTCAGGCTTTTAATCTCCTCTTTTCCCTCATTCAGCTCCTCTTGCAGGTTGGCTACCTTTCCCCCCATTACCTTTTGTTCCTCCCTGATTTCTCTCCACATTTGAAAGAGCATTTCCTGAAGCGAGTCATCTTGTCTTTCTCCTCCCTCTGTGTACGTCTGTCCCCGCCCGTCTTTGTTTCCTATTCCAATTCTCCAATCCAATGGGCGGGAGGGTGAGTGTTTCCTATTCAAATTTTCCAATCCATTGTGTGCTTATGTGTGGTTTGTGTGCGTGTGTGGAAGTGTTTGAGTATGTGTGTGTGTGTGTGGTGTGTGTGTGTGTGGTGTGTGTGTGTGTGGAGTGTGTGTATGCGAGTGTGCGTGTGTGTAGTGGGTGAGTGGGTGTAGTGGATGTGTGTGTATGTAGTATATGTTTGCGTGCGTGAGTGTATGTGTGTGTGTGTGTATGTGTGTGTGTGTGTATGTGTGTGTACTCACCTAGTTGTACTCACCTAGTTCTGTTTGCGGGGGTTGAGCTCTGGCTCTTTGGTCCCGCCTCTCAACCGTCAATCAACAGGTGTACAGATTCCTGAGCCTATCGGGCTCTATCATATCTACACTTGAAACTGTGTATGGAGTCAGCCTCCACCACATCTCTTCCTAATGCATTCCATTTGTCAACCACTCTGACATTAAAAAAGTTCTTTCTAATATCTCTGTGGCTCATTTGGGCACTCAGTTTCCACCTGTGTCCCCTTGTACGTGTTCCCCTTGTGTTAAATAGATTGTCTTTATCTACCCTATCAATTCCCTTCAGAATCTTGAATGTGGTGATCATGTCCCCCCTAACTCTTCTGTCTTCCAGCGAAGTGAGGTTTAATTCCCGTAGTCTCTCCTCGTAGTTCATACCTCTCAGCTCGGGTACTAGTCTGGTGGCAAACCTTTGAACCTTTTCCAGTTTAGTCTTATCCTTGACTAGATATGGACTCCATGCTGGGGCTGCATACTCCAGGAGTGGCCTGACATATGTGGTATACAATGTTCTGAATGATTCTTTACACAAGTTTCTGAATGCCGTTCGTATGTTGGCCAGCCTGGCATATGCCGCTGATGTTATCCGCTTCATATGTGCTGCAGGAGACAGGTCTGGCGTGATATCAACCCACAAGTCTTTTTCCTTCTCTGACTCCTGAAGAATTTCCTCTCCCAGATGATACCTTGTATCTGGCCTCCTGCTCCCTACACCTAATCTTCATTACATTACATTTGGTTGGGTTAAACTCTAACAACCATTTGTTCGACCATTCAGCTTGTCTAGGTCTTCTTGAAGCCTCAAACAGTCCTCTTCTGTTTTAATCCTTCTCATAATTTTAGCATCGTCTGCAAACATTGAGAGAAATGAATCGATACCCTCTGGGAGATCATTTACATATATCAGAAACAAGATAGGACCGAGTACAGAGCCCTGTGGGACTCCACTGGTGACTTCACGCCAATCGGAGGTCTCACCCCTCACCGTAACTCTCTGCTTCCTATTGCTTAGATACTCCCTTGTCCACTGGAGCACCTTACCAGCTACACCTGCCTGTCTCTCCAGCTTATGTACCAGCCTCTTATGCAGTATTGTGTCAAAGGCTTTCCGACAATCCAAGAAAATGCAGTCCGCCCAGCCCTCTCTTTCTTGCTTAATCTTTGTCACCTGATCGTAGAATTCTATCAAGCCTGTAAGGCAAGATTTACCCTCCCTGAACCCATGTTGGCGATTTGTCACGAAGTCCCTTCTCTCCAGATGTGTTACCAGGTTTTTTCTCACGATCTTCTCCATCACCTTGCATGGTATACAAGTCAAGGACACTGGCCTGTAGTTCAGTGCCTCTTGCCTGTCGCCCTTTTTGTAGTGTACAGTTTCCTGAGCCTATTGGGCTCTGTCATATCTACACTTGAAACTGTATGGAGTCAGCCTCCACCACATCACTTCCTATTGCATTCCTTTTGTCAACCACTCTGACACTAAAAAAGTTCTTTTTAACATCCCTGTGACTCATTTGGGCACTCAGTTTCCACCTGTGTCCCCTAGTGCTTGTGCTCCTTGTGTTAAATAGCCTGTCTTTACCTACCCTATCAGTTCCCTTGAGAATCTTGAATGTGGTGATCATGTCCCCCCCTAACTCTTCTGTCTTCCAACGAAATGAGGTTTAATTCCCGTAGTCTCTGCTCGTAGCTCATACCTCTTAGCTCAGGTACTAGTCTGGTGGCAAACCTTTGAACCTTTTCCAGTTTAGTCTTATCCTTGACTAGATATGAACTTCATGCTGGGGCTGTGAGTGTGTGTGTGTGTGTGTGTGTGTGTGTGTGTGTGTGTGTGTGTGTGTGTGTGTGTTGCTTGTGTGTGTGTGTGTGTGTGTGTGTGTGTGTGTGTGTGTGTGTGTGTGTGTGTGTTGCTTGTGTGTGTGTGTGTATGTGTGCATGTCACGAGGGCCCCTTAAGTGTCAACCTCTACCCGGAATGAACCACATTGAGATTATAAATATATGATATACTGAACAAGAATTTGATTATTTTTACCTCACTCTGTACACCAGAATAACATAGAGGCAGTACCAACCAGCCGAAGCCATTCCCGCTCACACAAACAAGGTGGGTGTATACAGCTGTCCTTATGTCGAGGTGGAGTTGTCGCCGCCTCCACCTGGATGCTTCTGTGTCCACTAAGTGCCAGTAGATTAGTGCTGGTAGTTGTTCTCTAACACAAAGTTCTAGAGTCAGTCACTGTATCCATATGTCTGTAGTGTTACAGTTCACTAATTTACTGTATCACTGTTCACTATAGTCCAAGTATACCTAGATACAAATATGTAAACATAGGCCTCGTGGTCCTACGCTCCCACGTAGCCTTGTGCTTAATCTCTGTTTAACATAAAGTTTTAGTGATATCACTGTATTTTTTCTTTGCTATGTGCGGGTTATACACTTTGTGATAACCGAGATCTGTGATCCATCACTGTAGTCTTAATATGCCAGAGTATATGGAGGAGTATTGCTGAGTGCACCAACCCCACGACCCTCCCACGGGACTGATGACTGTGTGTGACGGTGTGTGGTTCACTCTGCTGATCCCACTACCATACATTCCCTCTGTTCCACCTTCTGAAGCTGCTTTCTCTGGTTCTAAACAAAAATATTTGCCTCTTCTTCAAAGCAATTTTCCCGTTTGTCATTGTAGCGTTCTGTGCCTTTCCCATGAAAGGTCATAGCATTTTCTTTCTTTACGTGAGGCTTTGAACATGACTGGGTGGAAATATCTGCATGTTGATCCAAGACGACATTTTCCATTCCTGCGTAAATTAAGGCCTTTTCGAGGGAGAGGGTAAGTGGAGTCTATCCCCTTTTCCTTTCTAGAATATCAATGCCTGCATATACTCACTTCCCGTTTTAGAGCGGGAGATATATCTGAATTAGAGGGATACAGAGAGAACATATACGGCACGCATAGTCACGATAAAACATCTAAATTATTGGGACCGTCTCTAAGCTCTCAAAATATACTCTCTGGAGTGGAGACAAGAGAGAGGTATCAAATAATATATACCTGGAAGATACTTGAGGGCCAGGTCCCAAATTTGCATAGTAGAATAACAACATATTGGAGCGAAAGATACGGAAGGAATTCAGAATAGAACCAGTGAAGAGTAGAGGTGTTATCGGTACAATGAGAGAACACTGAACATCAGAAGTCCACAGCTATTCAACACTCTACCAACAAGCATTAGAAATATGGCTGGAACAAAGGTGGATGTCTTCAAGAGGCACTTATATAGGCAAGTTCTTGCAAGAGGTGCTGGACCAACCAGGCTGTAGTGGATATGTGGGCCTGCGGGCCGCTCCAAGTTACAGCCTGTTGAACCAGCCTGTTGGATCTGGTCTCAGGCCGGGCTCGGGGAGTAGAACAACCCCCAAAACCCTCTATAGCTATGCGCCAGGTATACCCCAGGTATGCCCATTGCATAGAATTTACAAACTTCCGTTTGTTTAGTCTGTCTGTCACTGTATACAACCTCGCGTTATTAATATTACAAGTTGAGTGCTGAATAGAGCCTAACGTTCAATCCTAGTAAATCCTAGTTTACAGTGCTTCACTGTATGTGACGGGCAGTTTACAGTGCCTCACTGCATGTGATGGACAGTTTACAGTGCTTCACTGCATGTGACAGGCAGTTTACAGTGTTTCACTGTATGTGACGGGCAGTTTACAGTGACGTACTGTATTCGAAAGTAACCGTTTATATCACACGAAATGTAGTCTCTGGTGTCCAACACGTGTTCTATACTTCCTTACGTCCAACTGTTCTCCACCTACACTGTTCTCCTTTTTCTCTTATCATTCACACCTTCCTGGGTGTCGACCAAGGACGTCTGGTCGACGACCGGGCCGCGGGGACGCTAAGCCCCGGAAGCACCTCAAGGTAACCAAGATTCCCTGTATCCTTATTCACAACTCTCTCCTTTTTCATCTCTTCATTCTTCCCTCGAATAAAGGCGTGAGCAAACATGTGCATAATTTACGGTTTTGCAACCACTGCTGTCGAGACTGTCTGAGATGCCAGGCAAGAGTTGTAAGTTTTTTGGCTGCCTTGTTTGCTGTGTTCAACGTGTGGCTGTTTATTATCTCAGATGAGCCAAAGTTCATCCTTCAAGTGTTAATTTTGACTCCTCAGTTGTAAATTTTATCCTTAAAATGTATATTTTATCCCTATGATGTCAACTTCATCTTCAAAACGTCAGCCTTAGCCCCGAGAACTAGGTTTTTTCTCCGCTGAATTCCGATCTATATCTTCATGTCTTGTTATCATTATCAGCCTGTATTTTCACATGATATTCCGATGTATCATGGGAACAAATTTGCTGCGAGTTCTTGATTAATGACCCTCGTTGTAGTCAGTATTTCCTCTCTCTCTCTCTCTCTCTCTCTCTCTCTCTCTCTCTCTCTCTCTCTCTCTCTCTCTCTCTCTCTCTCTCTGATACTCTGTTTCTTCTCTCCATCTTTCACTCTCCCACTCTCTTATGTCTTGATATTTTTTGCTCCCTTCCTCTTCTAATCGTTTTTTGTAATTAGGATTTTTTTTGAAGGGCCTAATCGTCTCTGATCTTAATTTTTGGTCCCCTTTTCCTCTACTCGTCAACGAATAGAGCTTTCCACTGTTTCATCTCCTAGTTTATTACTTGAACTATTTTCAATTTCCCACCATTTTTCTATGACTTTTTTCCTCTTATAAATCATCCATTACAGTCTTGCCCCGTCGCTGCCTTAAATTGTCATTGTATTTGTCTGTGTCTGCATGGCTCCTCTCTCTCTCTCTCTCTCTCTCTCCCGTCTCCTCTGCCTCTACCCGCGGCCTCCTTCACGCCTGCCGATCTTCTCTCCTCCTGGACTAAAACTTTCGAGGATTGAAGTTGAGCCTTTATGAATTACTCATCTCTTGAACGACCAAGACCCCCCCTCGCTCTCTCTCCTTTTCTCTCTGTCTATCTCTCTCTCTCTCTCTCTCTCTCTCTCTCTCTCTCTCTCTCTCTCTCTCAATTTTATTATATATATATATATATATATATATATATATATATATATATATATATATATATATATATATATATATATATGTCGTACCTAGTAGCCAGAATGCACTTCTCGGCCTACTATGCAAGGCCCGATTTGCCTAATAAGCCAAGTTTTCCTGAATTATTATATTTTCTCTAATTTTTTCCTTATGAAATGATAAAGCTACCCATTTCATTATGTATGAGGTAAATTTTTTGTATTGGAGTTAAAATTAACGTAGATATATGACCGAAACCTAACCAACCCTACCTAACCTAACCTAACTAATCTCTATAGGTTAGATTAGGTTAGGTAGCCGAAAAAGTTAGGTTAGGTTAGGTTAGGTAGGTTAGGTAGTCGAAAATCAATTAATTCATGAAAACTTGGCTTATTAGGCAAACTGGGCCTTGCATATTAGGCTCAGAAGTGCGTTCTGGCTACTAGGTACGACATTATATATATATATATATATATATATATATATATATATATATATATATATATATATATATATATATATATATATATATATATATATATATATATATATATATATATATATATATATAAATATATATATGTCGTACCTAGTAGCCAGAATGCACTTCTCGGCCTACTATGCAAGGCTCGATTTGCCTAATATGCCAAGTTTTCCTGAATTAATATATTTTCTCTAATTTTTTTCTTATCAAATGATAAAGCTACCCATTTCATTATGCATGAGGTCAATTTTTTTTATTGAAGTTAAAATTAACGTAGATATATGACCGAACCTAACCAACCCTACCTAACCTAACCTAACCTATCTTTATAGGTTAGGTTAGGTTAGGTAGCCGAAAAAGGTAGGTTAGGTTAGGTTAGGTAGGTTAGGTTGTCGAAAAAACATTAATTCATGAAAACTTGGCTTATTTGGCAAATCGGGCCTTGCATAGTAGGCTGAGAAGTGCGTTCTGGCTACTAGGTACGACATATATATATATATATATATATATATATATATATATATATATATATATATATATATATATATATATATATATATATATATATATATATATATATATATATCCCCATAACAACCACTAGTCCCCACAACGGCCACCAGCCCCCACAGCCGCCACCAGCCCCCACAGCCGCCACCAGCCCCCACAGCCGCCACCAGCCCCCCACAGCGGCCACCAGCCCCCACAGCCGCCACCAGCCCCCCACAGCCGCCACCAGCCCCCCACAGCGGCCACCAGCCCCCACAGCCGCCACCAGCCCCCACAGCCGCCACCAGCCCCTCACAGCGGCCACCAGCCCCCACAGCCGCCACTAGACCCCCACAGCCGCCACCAGCCCCCCACAGCGGCCACCAGCCCCCACAGCCGCCACCAGCCCCCACAGCCGCCACCAGCCCCCCACAGCGGCCACCAGCCCCCACAGCCGCCACCAGCCCCCACAGTCCCCACCAGCCCCCCACAACCGCCACCAGCCCCAACAGCCGCCACCAGCCCTCACAGCCGCCACCAGCCCCCACAGCCGCCACCAGCCCCCACAGCCGCCACCAGCCCCCACAGCCGCCACCAGCCCCCCGAAGCCGCCACCAGCCCCCACAGCCGCCATCAGCCCCAACAACCGCCACCAGTCCCCACAGCCGCCAACAGCCCCCACAGCCGCAACCAGCCCCCACAACCGCCACCAGCTCCCACAGCCCCCACAGCCGCCACAGCCGCCACCAGCCCCCACAGCCACCACCAGCCCCAACAGGCGCCACCAGCCCCCACAGCCGCCACCAGCCCCCACAGCCGCCACCAGCCCCAACAGGCGCCACCAGCCCCCACAGCCGCCACCAGCCCCCACAGCGGCCACCAGCCCCCACAGCCGCCACCAGCCCCAACAGGCGCCACCAGCCCCCACAGCCACCGCCAGCCCCCACAGCGGCCACCAGCCCCCACAGCCGCCACCAGCTCCCACAGCCGCCACCAGCCCCCCACAGCCGTCACCAGCCTCCACAGCCGCCAGCAGCCCCCACAGCCGCCACCAGCAACCCCCCCACTGCGTCCACCAGCCCCCACAACCGCCACCAGCCCCCACAGCCGCCACCAGCCCCCCACAGCCGCCACCAGCCCCCACAGCCGCCACCAGCCCCCCACAGCCTCCACCAGCCCCCACAGCCGCCACCAGCCCCAACAGGCGCCACCAGCCCCAACAGGCGCCACCAGCCCCCACACCCGCCACCAGCCCCCACATTCGCCACCAGCCCCAACAGCCGCCACCAGCCCCCACAGCCGCCACAGCCCCCCACAGCAGCCACCAGCTCCCACAGCCGCCACCAGCCGCCCACAGCCGCCACCAGCAACCCCCCACAGCGGCCACCAGCCCCTACAGCCGCCACCAGCAACTCCCCCACTGCGGCCACCAGCCCCCACAGCCGCCACCAGCCCCCACAGCCCCCCCACAGCCGCCACCAGCCCCCACAACCGCCACCAGCCCACACAGCCGCCACCAGCCCCAACAACCGCCACCAGCCCCCACAGCCGCCACCAGCCCCCACAGCCGCCACCAGCCCCAACAGGCGCCAACAGCCCCAACAGGCGCCACCAGCCCCCACAGCCGCCACCAGCCCCCCACAGCCGCCACCAACCCCCACAGCCCCCCCACAGCCGCCACCAGCCCCCACAGCCGCCACCAGCAACCCCCCCACAGCGGCCACCAACCCCCACAGCCGCCACAAGCCCCCACAGCGGCCACCAGCCCCCACAGCGGCCACCAGCCCCCCACAGCCGCCACCAGCCCCCACAGCCGCCACCAGCCCCCCACAGCCGCCACCAACCCCCACAGCCCCCCCACAGCCCCCCCACAACCGCTACCAGCCCCCACAGCCGCCACCAGCAACCCCCCCACAGCGGCCACCAGCCCCCACAGCCGCCACAAGCCCCCACAGCGGCCACCAGCCCCCACAGCGGCCACCAGCCCCCCACAGCCGCCACCAGCCCCCACAACCGCCACCAGCCCCCCCCCCCCCACAGCCGCCACCAGCCCCCACAGCCGCCACCAGCCCCAACAGGCGCCACCAGCCCCAACAGGCGCCACCAGCCCCCACAGCCGCCACCAGCTCCAACAGGCGCCACCAGCCCCCACAGCCGCCACCAGCCCCCACAGCCGCCACCAGCCTCCCACAGCGGCCACCTGCCCCCACAGCCGCCACCTGCCCCCACAGCCGCCACCAGCCGCCCACAGCCGCCACCAGCAACCCCCTCACAGCGGCCACCAGCCCCCACAGCCGCCACTACCCCCCACAGCCGCCACCAGCAACCCCCCCACTGCGGCCACCAGCCCCCACTGCCGCCACCAGCCCCCACAGCCGCCACCAGCCCCAACAGCCGCCACCAGCCCCAACAGCCGCCACCAGCCCCCCACAGCCGCCACCAGCCCCCACAGCCGCCACCAGCCCCCACAGCGGCCACCATCCCCCACAGCCGCCACCAGCCCCCACAGCGGCCACCAGCCCCCACAGCCGCCACCAGCCCCCACAGCCGCCACCAGCCCCCACAGCCGCCACCAGCCCCCACAGCCGCCACCAGCCCCCACAGCCGCCACAAGCCCTAACAGCCGCCACCAGCCCCCACAGCCGCCACCAGCCCCCACTGCGGCCACCAGCCCCCACAGCCGCCACCAGCCCCAACAGCCGCCACCAGCCCCCACAGCGGCCACCAGCCCCCACAGCCGCCACCAGCCCCCACAGCAGCCACCAGCCCCCACAGCCGCCACCAGCCCCCCACAGCCGCCACCAGCCCCCACAGCCGCCACCAGCCCCCACAGTCGCCACCAGCCCCCACAGCCGCCACCAGCCCCCACAGCCACCACAAGCCCTAACAGCCGCCACCAGCCCCCACAGCCGCCACAAGCCTTAATAGCCGCCACCAGCCCCTACAGCCGCCACCAGCCCCCACAGCCACCACCAGCCCCCATAGCCGCCACCATCCCCCACAGCCGCCACCATCCCCCACAGCCGCCACCAGCCCCCACAGCCGCCACCAGCCCCCACAGCCGCCACCAGCCCCCACAGCCGCCACCAGCCCCCACAGCCGCCACCAGCCCCCACAGCCGCCACCATCCCCCACAGCCGCCACCATCCCCCACAGCCGCCACCAGCCCCCACAGCCGCCACCAGCCCCCACAGCCGCCACCAGCCCCCACAGCCGCCACCAGCCCCCACAGCCGCCACCAGCCCTCACAGCCGCCACCAGCCCCCACAGCCGCCACCAGCCCCCACAGCCACCACCAGCCCCCACAGCCACCACAAGCCCCCACAGCCACCACCAGCCCCCACAGCCGCCACAAGCCCTAACAGCCGCCACCAGCCCCCACAGCCACCACCAGCCCCCACAGCCGCCGCCAGCCCCCACAGCCGCCACCAGCAACCCCTCCTCCCTTCCGAGGTTCCCATCAATAGGAGACATTTTCTTTGGGGTTACCCAAGCGTGAAGTTGTGTCTGGCATTTGCCTATTACCTCAGTTCGTGTGCTGCTGGTGTGTGTGTGTCTCGGTGAGGGCTGACTCACATGAGTGAGACGAGTAATGAGAGGTCCGAGGACAGAGGTAGAGTGAGATATGAGTAATGATAGAAGTGTGGGAGAAGGTGAGGTGATATAGCGAGTAAAATGAGGTAAGTTGTGATGACCAATCCTCACATGAGCAGAGAGAGACACGATGTTTCGGTCCGCCCGGGACCATGATCACCTTGTGTGTGAGGAAGAGAGAAAGATGTTGATGAAGTCACCTCACAGGGTGGGGAGCCATCGCAGGAGCCACCCACGGTGGCTCCCAGCACCCTGGGTGGCTCCCAGCACTCTCGGTGGCTCCCAGCACCCTCGGTGGCTCCCAGCACCCTCGGTGGATCCCAGCACCCTCGGTGGCTCCCAGCACCTACGGTGGCTCCCAACACCCACGGTGGCTCCCAGCACCCTTGGTGGCTCCCAGCACCCACGGTGGCTCCCTGCACCCTCGGTGGCTCCCAGCACCCAGGGTGGCTCCCAACACCCAGGGTGGCTCCCAGCACCCAGGATGGCTCCGAGCACCCTCGGTGGCTCCCAGCACCCACGGTGGCTTCCAAGACCTACGGTAACTCCCAGCACCCACAGTGGCTCCCAGCTCCCAGGGTGGCTCCCAGCACCCACGGTGGCTCCCAACACCCACGGTGGCTCCCAGCACCCACGGTGGCTCCCAGCACCCAGGGTGGCTCCCAGCACCCAGGGTGGCTCCCAGCACCCAGGGTGGCTCCCAGCACCCAGGGTGGCTCCCAACACCCACGGTGGCTCCCAGCACCCAGGGTGGCTCCCAACACCCACGGTGGCTCCCAACACCCACGGTGGCTCCCAGCACCCAGGGTGGCTCCCAGCACTCACGGTGGCTCCCAACACCCACGGTGGCTCCCAGCACCCAGGGTGGCTCCCAGCACCCAGGGTGGCTCCCAACACCCAGGGTGGCTCCCAGCACCCAGGGTGGCTCCCAGCATCCAGGGTGGCTCCCAGCACCCAGGGTGGCTCCCAACACCCAGGGTGGCTCCCAGCACCCACGGTGGCTCCCAGCACCCAGGGTGGCTCCCAGCACCCAGGGTGGCTCCCAGCACCCACGGTGGCTCCCAGCACCCACGGTGGCTCCCAACACCCACGGTGGCTCCCAGCACCCACGGTGGCTCCCAGCACCCAGGGTGGCTCCCAACACCCAGGGTGGCTCCCAGCACCCACGGTGGCTCCCAACACCCACGGTGGCTCCCAGCACCCAGGGTGGCTCCCAACACCCACGGTGGCTCCCAGCACCCAGGGTGGCTCCCAACACCCACGGTGGCTCCCAGCACCCAGGGTGGCTCCCAGCACCCAGGGTGGCTCCCAACACCCACGGTGGCTCCCAACACCCAGGGTGGCTCCCAGCACCCAGGGTGGCTCCCAGCACCCAGGGTGGCTCCCAACACCCAGGGTGGCTCCCAACACCCACGGTGGCTCCCAGCACCCAGGGTGGCTCCCAACACCCACGGTGGCTCCCAGCACCCAGGGTGGCTCCCAGCACCCAGGGTGGCTCCCAACACCCACGGTGGCTCCCAACACTCACGGTGGCTCCCAACACCCACGGTGGCTCCCAACACTCACGGTACCTCCCAACACCCACGGTGGCTCCCAACACCCAGGGTGGCTCCCAACACCCAGGGGAGCTCCCAACACCCAGGGTGGCTCCCAGCACCCAGGGTGGCTCCCAACACCCAGGGTGGCTCCCAGCACCCAGGGTGGCTCCCAACACCCAGGGTGGCTCCCAACACCCACGGTGGCTCCCAGCACCCAGGGTGGCTCCCAACACCCAGGGTGGCTCCCAGCACTCAGGGTGGCTCCCAGCACCCAGGGTGGCTCCCAACACCCAGGGTGGCTCCCAGCACCCAGGGTGGCTCCCTGCACCCAGGGTGGCTCCCAACACCCAGGGTGGCTCCCAACACCCAGGGTGGCTCCCAGCACCCAGGGTGGCTCCCAACACCCAGGGTGGCTCCCAGCACGCAGGGTGGCTCCCAACACCCAGGGTGGCTCCCAGCACCCAGGGTGGCTCCCAACACCCAGGGTGGCTCCCAGCACCCAGGGTGGCTCCCAACACCCAGGGTGGCTCCCAACACCCAGGGTGGCTCCCAGCACCCAGGGTGGCTCCCAGCACCCAGGGTGGCTCCCAGCACCGTCTAGTCCTCCAACACGACAGGTCGTCCTCCAAGGAGTGCCAGGCTCTTCTCTGGGATGTGAAATGCTAAATGAATTGTCCAATTCGTTAAGTTACCAACTCAATTATCTTAAAGGAACAAGAGGACGTCCTGACGGCAGGATTCCGAGAGCGGGGAAGTGTCGAGCTTGTTGGGCCGTGTCCATCTTCGTCAGCCCCTGAGGGGGGGGAGAGGGGGGTGTTGGGGGAAGGGGTGGGAGAGGGGAGGGGGAGAGGGGAGGGGGAGAGGGGAGGGGGAGAGGGGAGGGGGAGAGAGAAGAGGGGAAGGGGGGAAGAGGGGGGCGATTTTTTAGGATTAGGAAAATTTGTTATGTGCCACACCCCTCAACAGTGTCATGTGCCACACCCCTCAACAGTGTCATGTGCCACACCCCTCAACAGTGTCATGTGCCACACCCCTCAACAGTGTCATGTGCCACACCCCTCAACAGTCTCATGTGCCACACCCCTCAACAGTGTCATGTGCCACACCCCTCAACAGTGTCATGTGCTACACCTCTCAAGAGTGTCATGTGCCACACCCCTCAACAGTGGCATGTGCTACACCTCTCAAGAGTGTCATGTGCCACACCCCTCAACAGTGGCATGTGCTACACCCCTCAGGAGTGTCATGTGCCACACCCTTCAAGAGTGTCATGTGCCACACCCTACAAGAGTGTCATGTGCCACACCCTTCAAGAGTGTCATGTGCCACACCCTTCAAGAGTGTCATGTGCCACACCCTACAAGAGTGTCATGTGCCACACCCTACAAGAGTGTCATGTGCCACACCCTTCAAGAGTGTCATGTGCCACACCCTACAAGAGTGTCATGTGCCACACCCTACAAGAGTGTCATGTGCCACACCCTTCAAGAGTGTCATGTGCCACACCCTTCAAGAGTGTCATGTGCCACACCCTACAAGAGTGTCATGTGCCACACCCTACAAGAGTGTCATGTGCCACACCCTTCAAGAGTGTCATGTGCCACACCCTACAAGAGTGTCATGTGTCACACCCTTCAAGAGTGTCATGTGCCACACCCTACAAGAGTGTCATGTGCCACACCCTACAAGAGTGTCATGTGCCACACCCTACAAGAGTGTCATGTGCCACACCCTTCAAGAGTGTCATGTGCCACACCCTTCAAGAGTGTCATGTGCCACACCCTACAAGAGTGTCATGTGCCACACCCTACAAGAGTGTCATGTGCCACACCCTACAAGAGTGTCATGTGTCACACCCCTCAAGAGTGTCATGTGCCACACCCTACAAGAGTGTCATGTGCCACACCCTACAAGAGTGTCATGTGCCACACCCTACAAGAGTGTCATGTGCCACACCCTTCAAGAGTGTCATGTGCCACACCCTACAAGAGTGTCATGTGCCACACCCTACAAGAGTGTCATGTGCCACACCCTTCAAGAGTGTCATGTGCCACACCCTTCAAGAGTGTCATGTGCCACACCCTACAAGAGTGTCATGTGCCACACCCTACAAGAGTGTCATGTGCCACACCCTTCAAGAGTGTCATGTGCCACACCCTACAAGAGTGTCATGTGTCACACCCTTCAAGAGTGTCATGTGCCACACCCTACAAGAGTGTCATGTGCCACACCCTACAAGAGTGTCATGTGCCACACCCTACAAGAGTGTCATGTGCCACACCCTTCAAGAGTGTCATGTGCCACACCCTTCAAGAGTGTCATGTGCCACACCCTACAAGAGTGTCATGTGCCACACCCTACAAGAGTGTCATGTGCCACACCCTACAAGAGTGTCATGTGTCACACCCCTCAAGAGTGTCATGTGCCACACCCTACAAGAGTGTCATGTGCCACACCCTTCAAGAGTGTCATGTGCCACCCCCTACAAGAGTGTCATGTGCCACACCCTTCAAGAGTGTCATGTGCCACACCCCTCAAGAGTGTCATGTGCCACACCCTACAAGAGTGTCATGTGCCACACCCTACAAGAGTGTCATGTGCCACACCCTACTAGAGTGTCATGTGCCACACCCTACAAGAGTGTCATGTGCCACACCCTACAAGAGTGTCATGTGCCACACCCTACAAGAGTGTCATGTGTCACACCCCTCAAGAGTGTCATGTGCCACACCCTACAAGAGTGTCATGTGCCACACCCTACAAGAGTGTCATGTGCCACACCCTACAAGAGTGTCATGTGCCACACCCTACAAGAGTGTCATGTGCCACACCCTACAAGAGTGTCATGTGCCACACCCTACAAGAGTGTCATGTGCCACACCCTACAAGAGTGTCATGTGCCACACCCTACAAGAGTGTCATGTGCCACACCCTACAAGAGTGTCATGTGCCACACCCTACAAGAGTGTCATGTGCCACACCCTACAAGAGTGTCATGTGCCACACCCTACAAGAGTGTCATGTGCCACACCCTACAAGAGTGTCATGTGCCACACCCTACAAGAGTGTCATGTGCCACACCCTTCAAGAGTGTCATGTGCCACACCCTACAAGAGTGTCATGTGCCACACCCTACAAGAGTGTCATGTGCCACACCCTTCAAGAGTGTCATGTGCCACACCCTACAAGAGTGTCATGTGCCACACCCTACAAGAGTGTCATGTCTCACACCCCTCAAGAGTGTCATGTGATACACCCTACAAGAGTGTCATGTGCCACACCCTACAAGAGTGTCATGTGCCACACCCTTCAAGAGTGTCATGTGTCACACCCTACAAGAGTGTCATGTGCCACACCCTACAAGAGTGTCATGTGCCACACCCTACAAGAGTGTCATGTGCCACACCCTACAAGAGTGTCATGTGCCACACCCTACAAGAGTGTCATGTGCCACACCCTACAAGAGTGTCATGTGCCACACCCTACAAGAGTGTCATGTGCCACACCCTACAAGAGTGTCATGTGCCACACCCTACAAGAGTGTCATGTGCCACACCCTACAAGAGTGTCATGTGCCACACCCTACAAGAGTGTCATGTGCCACACCCTTCAAGAGTGTCATGTGCCACACCCTACAAGAGTGTCATGTGCCACACCCTACAAGAGTGTCATGTGCCACACCCTTCAAGAGTGTCATGTGCCACACCCTACAAGAGTGTCATGTGCCACACCCTACAAGAGTGTCATGTCTCACACCCCTCAAGAGTGTCATGTGATACACCCTACAAGAGTGTCATGTGCCACACCCTACAAGAGTGTCATGTGCCACACCCTTCAAGAGTGTCATGTGTCACACCCTACAAGAGTGTCATGTGCCACACCCTACAAGAGTGTCATGTGCCACACCCTACAAGAGTGTCATGTGCCACACCCTACAAGAGTGTCATGTGCCACACCCTACAAGAGTGTCATGTGCCACACCCTACAAGAGTGTCATGTGCCACACCCTACAAGAGTGTCATGTGTCACACCCTACCATACACAGGCATGATTCTATGAAGCATGATTTTTTTTAATTTTTTAAATTTTGCCCCGAGGGGCGAGTTTATTGGGCAGCGCCACTCATCCTGTGAGTGGACACACCGCCATAGTGACAGTATTGGGCAGCGCCACTCATCCTGTGAGTGGACACACCGCCATAGTGACGGTATTGGGCAGCGCCACTCATCCTGTGAGTGGACACACCGCCATAGTGACAGTATTGGGCAGCGCCACTCATCCTGTGAGTGGACACACCGCCATAGTGACAGTATTGGGCAGCGCCACTCATCCTGTGAGTGGACACACCGCCATAGTGACAGTATTGGGCAGCGCCACTCATCCTGTGAGTGGACACACCGCCATAGTGACAGTATTGGGCAGCGCCACTCATCCTGTGAGTGGACACACCGCCATAGTGACAGTATTGGGCAGCGCCACTCATCCTGTGAGTGGACACACCGCCATAGTGACAGTATTGGGCAGCGTCACTCATCCTGTGAGTGGACACACCGCCATAGTGACAGTATTGGGTAGCGCCACTCATCCTGTGAGTGGACACACCGCCATAGTGACAGTATTGGGCAGCGCCACTCATCTTGTGAGTGGACACACCGCCATAGTGACAGTATTGGGCAGCGCCACTCATCCTGTGAGTGGACACACCGCCATAGTGACAGTATTGGGCAGCGTCACTCATCCTGTGAGTGGACACACCGCCATAGTGACAGTATTGGGCAGCGCCACTCATCTTGTGAGTGGACACACCGCCATAGTGACAGTATTGGGCAGCGCCACTCATCCTGTGAGTGGACACACCGCCATAGTGACAGTATTGGGCAGCGTCACTCATCCTGTGAGTGGACACACCGCCATAGTGACAGTATTGGACAGCGCCACTCATCTTGTGAGTGGACACACCGCCATAGCAGCATGTACAACACTCCCCAATAGGAAGAAAACCCGCTGGGATGTTCATCCTGTCACTTGTACCCAGACACAGCTGGGACTTGCTTAACTGTCTCAAGTGAACAGCTCCTCAAACAAGAAGATTAACATCTATCAACCCTTAAAAGCTTACGTTATCTTGCGGGTGCAAAATGGGGAAATCTTTTAAGAACAGTATCAATATTTGACAAATAGTGTTTTCCTAACTCAAACAATGTGGGGTTTATTATGCTACACATACTTCTAATGTCTCTCAGGTGTTCACATTCACGTAGATAGTGGTCAAGGCGGTGTCCATCACTCTCACCACAGATTCTGCAACTTCGCTGATCAACTGTTGTTTCCATTCCGTATCTCCATGGATATTTGTATCCAAGACGGATTCTCGCTATTACTGATTCTCTCCCTCGTCCTCCTCCTCTTCGTCCATAATGATTGGGATTGCCAGCTGCAACCATGTTGTACCATCGTACAGATTCACTGGTTTGTGCTTCTATCCTCCTTTCCTCAGTTACCTTGTCACGGCGATGTTGCCTTACAATACCTCTAATTTGTAGTAGAGTCTTGGGTATGAAGTATTCAATATGGTCTCCTTCAGCAGCCAGCACATTTGCTCGTTCATTCCCACATATTCCAACATGGGAGGGGATCCACAGAAACTTGATGACTCTTCCCTGATTGGTAAGTACTCTCACAGCTCTCTTAATTTCAACGACTATTGCAAGATTTTCTACCCGATTTTTAAGCATGATTAAGGTTTCGATAACAGTATTGCGGACAGATATCAAGTTATCGTTTGTTGTAAATAGATTTTGTTCCCAACTTTTAAGTATAAATTTCAGTACCTAAGGCGACTAAGCGATACAGCTCAAAATAAAGGAGTTTAGCATTAATTCGTTTTCTTTTACATAACATTGGTATCCCGTTTTCAGTTTTTTCTTAATTCAAATCTGCAAACTTAAGCAGGTTAGCTGAGATAATTTAATGATTCATTGTGTCTGGGGACAGGCAGCCAGAGTGTATTCATACACGTTAGGCTTATATCAAGGTCCCCCCATTTCCCCAAAGTCGAATTACTACCCCCCCCCCCCCTCCCCAAGGATGCAACCCCCACAATATGGTGACTAACTCCTGCGTTCCTCCTTACTGCTAGGTGAACAGGAACATTAGGTGATAGGAAATGTGCCCAACCATATCTGTCCCACCCGGGGATTCAAACCCGGAATTCTTAATTGTGAGTCGAGAACGAACCCCACTGCGCTACCGGAACAATTATATTTACTTGAATTTACCTGATGGCCACTGTCTCTCTGACGGCCTCGACCAGGGCACGAAGCCGGCGGCTTGTCATAGATACCACTGTTTGTCCTGAGGATTTTATCAAACAGTGAATTTTAAAATTCAGCAAATTTTGGCATTTACGGTTTCGGCGGGTAGGAAGTTCCACGAGTTTCAACATATCCATCCTTGGTGGTACATAGCCTTCCCGGCTTGGTGCCTTCTTTGATAATTACTTTCTTCAAGATATTCCACACCATGCGCGAATAAAGCTCATGAAGTTCACTTATGTGTTATCGAAGAGATAGAAGATATATTCGTTATCCTGAATCCATCACAGCGATTAAATCTTATTGGTAAGGAGAGATATACATGTTTCTGTGAGGTTGTTGAGCGAGGCTGTGGCGACCTGCGTCTGGCAGCACCACCACTCGTGCAGCCTTCCCGAGGTGAAAACCTTCACACAAGCTACCCCTCCCACCTACTGGGTGGGTGTAGCCCCATGACTGCCCCTCCCACCTACTGGGTGGGTGTAGCCCCATGACTGCCCCTCCCACCTACTGGGTGGGTGTAGCCCCATGACTGCCCCTCCCACCTACTGGGTGGGTGTAGCCCCATGACTGCCCCTCCCACCTACTGGGTGGGTGTAGCCCCATGACTGCCCCTCCCACCTACTGGGTGGGTGTAGCCCCATGACTGCCCCTCCCACCTACTGGGTGGGTGTAGCCCCATGACTGCCCCTCCCACCTACTGGGTGGGTGTAGCTCCATAACTGCCCCTCCCACTTACTGGGTGGGTGTAGCCCCATAACTGCCCCTCCCACCTACTGGGTGGGTGTAGACCCATAACTGCCCCTCCCACCTACTGGGTGGGTGTAGCCCCATAACTGCCCCTCCCATTTACTGGGTGGGTGTAGCCCCATGACTGCCCCTCCCACCTACTGGGTGGGTGTAGCCCCATGACTGGCCCTCCCACCTACTGGGTGGGTGTAGCCCCATGAATGCCCCTCCCATCTACTGGGTGGGTGTAGTCCCATGACTGCCACTTACACCTACTGGGTGGGTGTAGCCCCATGACTGCCACTTACACCTACTGGGTGGGTGTAGTCCCATGACTGCCCCTCCCACCTACTGGGTGGGTGTAGCCCCATGACTGTCCCTCCCACCTACTGGGTGGGTGTAGCCCCATGACTGCCACTTACACCTACTGGGTGGGTGTAGTCCCATGACTGCCACTTACACCTACTGGGTGGGTGTAGCCCCATGACTGTCCCTCCCACCTACTGGGTGGGTGTAGTCCCATGACTGTCCCTCCCACCTACTGGGTGGGTGTAGTCCCATGACTGCCACTTACACCTACTGGGTGGGTGTAGCCCCATGACTGCCCCCTCCCACCTACTGGGTGGGTGTAGCCCCATGACTGCCCCCACCCACCTACTGGGTGGGTGTAGCCCCATGACTGCCCCCTCCCACCTACTGGGTGGGTGTAGTCCCATGACTGCCCCCACCCACCTACTGGGTGGGTGTAGCCCCATGACTGCCACTTACACCTACTGGGTGGGTGTAGCCCCATGACTGCCCCCTCCCACCTACTGGGTGGGAGTAGCCCCATGACTGCCCCCACCCACCTACTGGGTGGGTGTAGCCCCATGACTGCCCCCTCCCACCTACTGGGTGGGTGTTGCCCCATGACTGCCCCCACCCACCTACTGGGTGGGTGTAGCCCCATGACTGCCCCCTCCCACCTACTGGGTGGGTGTAGTCCTATGACTGCCACTTACACCTATTGGGTGGGTGTAGCCCCATGACTGCCACTTACACCTACTGGGTGGGTGTAGTCCCATGACTGCCCCTCCCACCTACTGGGTGGGTGTAGCCCCATGACTGTCCCTCCCACCTACTGGGTGGGTGTAGCCCCATGACTGCCACTTACACCTACTGGGTGGGTGTAGTCCCATGACTGCCACTTACACCTACTGGGTGGGTGTAGCCCCATGACTGTCCCTCCCACCTACTGGGTGGGTGTAGTCCCATGACTGTCCCTCCCACCTACTGGGTGGGTGTAGTCCCATGACTGCCACTTACACCTACTGGGTGGGTGTAGCCCCATGACTGCCCCCTCCCACCTACTGGGTGGGTGTAGCCCCATGACTGCCCCCACCCACCTACTGGGTGGGTGTAGCCCCATGACTGCCCCCTCCCACCTACTGGGTGGGTGTAGTCCCATGACTGCCCCCACCCACCTACTGGGTGGGTGTAGCCCCATGACTGCCACTTACACCTACTGGGTGGGTGTAGCCCCATGACTGCCCCCTCCCACCTACTGGGTGGGAGTAGCCCCATGACTGCCCCCACCCACCTACTGGGTGGGTGTAGCCCCATGACTGCCCCCTCCCACCTACTGGGTGGGTGTTGCCCCATGACTGCCCCCACCCACCTACTGGGTGGGTGTAGCCCCATGACTGCCCCCTCCCACCTACTGGGTGGGTGTAGTCCTATGACTGCCACTTACACCTATTGGGTGTGTGTAGTCCCATGACTGCCACTTACACCTACTGGGTGGGTGTAGTCCCATGACTGTCCCTCCCACCTACTGGGTGGGTGTAGCCCCATGACTGCCTCTCCCACCTACTGGGTGGGTGTAGCCCCATGACTGTCCCTCCCACCTACTGGGTGGGTGTAGTCCCATGACTGCCCCCTCCCACCTACTGGGTGGGTGTAGCCCCATGACTGCCCCCTCCCACCTACTGGGTGGGTGTAGCCCCATGACTGCCCCCACCCACCTACTGGGTGAGTGTAGCCCCATGACTGCCCCCTCCCACCTACTGGGTGGGTGTAGCCCCATGACTGCCCCCTCCCACCTACTGGGTGGGTGTAGCCCCATGACTGCCCCCTCCCACCTACTGGGTGGGTGTAGCCCCATGACTGCCCCCACCCACCTACTGGGTGGGTGTAGCCCCATGACTGCCCCCTCCCACCTACTGGGTGGGTGTAGCCCCATGACTGCCCCCACCCACCTACTGGGTGCGTGTAGCCCCATGACTGCCCCTCCCACCTACAGGGTGGGTGTAGCCCCCATGACTGCCCCTTCCACCTACTGGGTGGGTGTAGCCCCATGACTGCCCCTTCCACCTACTGGGTGGGTGTAGTCCCATGACTGCCTTTCCTACCCTACTGGGTGGGTGTAGCCCCATGACTGCCCCCTCCCACCTACTGGGTGGGTGTAGCTCCCATGACTGCCCCTTCCACCTACTGGGTGGGTGTAGCCCCATGACTGCCTTTCCCACCTACTGGGTGGGTGTAGCCCCATGACTGCCTTTCCCACCTACTGGGTGGGTGTAGCCCCATGACTGCCCCCACCCACCTACTGGGTGGGTGTAGCCCCATGACTGCCTTTCCCACCTACTGGGTGGGTGTAGCCCCATGACTGCCTTTCCCACCAACTGGGTGGGTGTAGCCCCATGACTGCCCCTTCCACCTACTGGGTGGGTGTAGCCCCATGACTGCCCCCACCCACCTACTGGGTGGGTGTAGCCCCATGACTGCCATTCCCACCCTACTGGGTGGGTGTAGCCCCATGACTGCCTTTCCCACCTACTGGGTGGGTGTAGCCCCATGACTGCCTTTCCCACCTACTGGATGGGTGTAGCCCCATGACTGCCTCTCCCACCTACTGGGTGGGTGTAGCCCCATGACTGCCTTTCCCACCTACTGGATGGGTGTAGCCCCATGACTGCCTCTCCCACCTACTGGGTGGGTGTAGCCCCATGACTGCCTTTCCCACCTACTGGGTGGGTGTAGCCCCATGACTGCCTCTCCCACCTACTGGGTGGGTGTAGCCCCATGACTGCCTTTCCCACCTACTGGGTGGGTGTAGCCCCATGACTGCCTCTCCCACCTACTGGGTGGGTGTAGCCCCATGACTGCCCCCACCCACCTACTGGGTGGGTGTAGCCCCATGACTGCCCCTCCCACCTACTGGGTGGGTGTAGCCCCATGACTGCCCCTCCCACCTACTGGGTGGGTGTAGCCCCATGACTGCCCCTCCCACCTACTGGGTGGGTGTAGCCCCATGACTGCCCCTCCCACCTACTGGGTGGGTGTAGCCCCATGACTGCCCCTCCCACCTACTGGGTGGGTGTAGCCTCATGACTGCCCCTCCCACCTACTGGGTGGGTGTAGCCCCATGACTGCCCCCACCCACCTACTGGGTGGGTGTAGCCCCATGACTGCCCCTCCCACCTACTGGGTAGGTGTAGCCCCATGACTGCCCCTCCCACCTACTGGGTGGGTGTAGCCCCATGACTGCCCCCACCCACCTACTGGGTGGGTGTAGCCCCATGACTGCCCCTCCCACCTACTGGGTAGGTGTAGCCCCATGACTGCCCCTCCCACCTACTGGGTGGGTGTAGCCCCATGACTGCCCCTCCCACCTACTGGGTAGGTGTAGCGGCTGTGGCACAATGGGGTCCAGAACACACTAGGTAACTAACCATTTACACCATTCTCCACAAGATGGGTACAATTATCTAATTATTTTAACATCAATTCTCTCTTCCTCTCATGCTTTATTCCCCTCTCCTTCTCTCTCACTCTCACGGCCCTCTCCCTCTCCTTCTCTTTCACTCTCACGGCCCTCTCCCTCTCCTTCTCTTTCACTCTCACGGCCCTCTCCCTCTCCCTCCCTCCCTCACACACCTCTCCCACTCCTCTCCCTCTCACTGCTCCAAGGATGGGACAAATGGGGTGGGTGGAGCAGGAAGATCCACACAAGGAGGAAAGCCTTGTCTAAGGGTAAGGATGTCCAATTTGGTAGAGGGCGGCGATAGGGCGAGAAGACAGAGTGTAACAGTGTGGAACAGTAATGGGAAAGGTGGGGAGAGAACTTGGAAAAGTCGGTAAAGAATGTGGAATAGAGATAGGAAAAGGTGAGTATAAAATCGTAGAATAGTGACGAGAAAGGAGGCCATTGAATGTGGAAGAGAAAGGAAAGATTAGGTTAGTGTGGAACAGTTTGTTAGGAAGAGAAAGAACATGGAAAAGAGAGACGTAGTGCGGCAGGTACTTACTAAGACTAAGGAACAAGGGAAGAGGGAGAGACGGAGAAAAGACAGAAGGATATTAAATGGCTGACTAATTAACGAAGAGGGACAAGGAGTTCATATGAAAAGAATATACTGGTAAGGAAAGTGAAGACGAGGGGAGATATATATATATATATATATATATATATATATATATATATATATATATATATATATATATATATATATATATATATATATATATACAGAGAGAGAGAGAGAGAGAGAGAGAGAGAGAGAGAGGAATTATCGTCATAACACCTACAACGCTTCTTTCATTTAAGAAAGATAGTGTGCACACTACATTATTAAAACAGTTAACACTGAAAAGCATCACTGAAAGTACTCAGAGTATGGGTAACGGTGTGTATCAGTGCTATACCGACGGCTCTGTAGAAGAAGGTGGACGATGTACCGTATGTGCATGTAACATATTTGAACAATCTTCTCTCGTACATACAGCAATGAAGCGCGTCAATGACTGGGCAAGTACAACTCAAACCGAACTTGCAGGCATATACCTTGCCACTGAATTTTTAAAAGACAAAGGCAGTGGACTTATATACTGTGACTCGCAGAGTGCACTCCTGGCATTGAACGCACATAGTAGTGACACCCAGAAAATAGTCAGTGATATTCGAATGAATGTTTTAGGTGCTAAAGAAAACAGATTTGACATTAAATTCCTATGGATACCATCACATGTTGGCATCTCAAGGCATGACACTTTTGATATGCTTGCAAAGACAGCCTGTAGAAAACCAGTGGTAGAAATTGATATGGGTGTTTCATTAGCAGTGACAAAGAGAATACTTAAACAAATATCTAATGAAGATCTCACCGACCTAACAAATTCACAAAGACCTGAAAGTTGTAGTAATAATATTATGATAGATATCGTGAGGAGACATTCACATATGGGACTAATAGAACAAGAACTCGTCAATGTGATGTTATAGTGACCAGAATACGCCTGGGATATAGACGTATCTGGCAGCTTTCTCAAAACCCAAATGTCGAGTACACAATGTGTCAACTTTGTGAAAGAGAAAACATGCACTCTCTTGAACATTATATTGTAGAATGTCCCATACTGACTGACTTTCGCCCTCCTGGGCTAAGGTATGCTGAACTGTGTAATTACTATATGAGTACTGGAACACTTGATATATTGGACTTGTACCCAAGATTGACCATGTAATGTATCATTTATACAATGAATGTATGTGATGTAACTATATAACCTGAGCTTGTAAAAGCACCTTCATCACCTTCACTGGTTAAGTTCTTAATTGCACGCAAGTTTCTCTATCAGCTATCTCACCCTGTCAGCGTAAAAGAGACACATGTATGTGAATGCATGTGTGTATATATGTATGTATATATGTTTGTGTACGTATATGTGCGTGTATGTACATGTATGTGTATAAAGTATATATGGAAGCTGATCAGAATTACATTTCACTTTTGTACATGTACATTAATGACACAATGTAAAAGATACATCAAACACTTTATGTAGGGCATACGTAAATCTGTGTATCTATGTCTTTACGTATGTAGGTTAGCTTAGCATTTTAAAAGCACCGAATCACCTTCTGTGGTTGATGGTTCAATAAACCCTTGAACTATATGTTTAACACTTCTCTAACCTTATCCATGGAGAACAGAAGAAAATGTATATATGTTGGTTAGCATTATTAATGTGTGGCCACGTCTGTGGTAGAAAAAAATTAACATTCCATATTATTGCAACACATCATGTGGCACTAACACAGCTGCGTGTCATGTGACACTACCACAACTAGGTGTCATGTGACACTAAGACAGCTGCGTGTCATGTGACATTAAGACAGCTGCGTGTCATGTGACATTAAGACAGCTGCGTGTCATGTGACACTAAGACAGCTGCGTGTCATGTGACATTAAGACAGCTGCGTGTCATGTGACACAAAGACAACTGCGTGTCATGTGACACAAAGACAACTGCGTGTCATGTGACACTAAGACAGCTGCGTGTCATGTGACACTAAGACAGTTGCGTGTCATGTGACACTAACACAGCTGCGTGTCATGTGACACAAAGACAACTGCGTGTCATGTGACACTAAGACAGCTGCGTGTCATGTGACACTAAGACAGTTGCGTGTCATGTGACACTAAGACAGCTGCGTGTCATGTGACACTAAGACAGTTGCGTGTCATGTGACACTAAGACAGTTGCGTGTCATGTGACACTAAGACAGTTGCGTGTCATGTGACACTAAGACAGCTGCGTGTCATGTGACACTAAGACAGTTGCGTGTCATGTGACACTAAGACAACTGCGTGTCATGTGACACTAAGACAGCTGCGTGTCATGTGACACTAAGACAGCTGCGTGTCATGTGACACTAAGACAACTGCGTGTCATGTGACACTAACACAGCTGCGTGTCATGTGACACTAACACAGCTGCGTGTCATGTGACACTAACACAGCTGCGTGTCATGTGACACTAACACAGCTGCGTGCCATGTGACACTAACACAGCTGCGTGTCATGTGACACTAACACAGCTGCGTGTCATGTGACACTAAGACAGCTGCGTGTCATGTGACACTAAGACAGCTGCGTGTCATGTGACACTAACACAGCTAGGTGTCATGTG